>NC_086129.1:40257364-40560869 GCF_963921235.1 Mobula hypostoma
GGGAAATCAAGGGGTAATTAATAGACCTGGGCAAGAGAGGTAACAGGGAAATTTCCACCCTAATGAGATTGTTGCAAGAGCCACCACAGGTTCCATAGATTGTTCATCAGTCTTTAAGTATAGTTTTTCCAAAAATTGTATTGCATTTCTTTATTTTCCAGTAATACCTGCAGGAAATTGAATCTCAAGGTAGTACATGGTAAAACATTGAGTTTCAAGGAGATAATGGGCCACTGGCTGCTGTGCCAGACTGCCATACAGTTCTTTTCATAATCCGTCTCCTTTTCCCTACACTGATGTCTTCACGAAAGTTGTCAAGAGGGCATTAACAGCGAAATTGAACAATTTGTGCTGATCCACTTTCAGAATCAATGCGACAGTCCTAGACTGATTGAGGTCAGAAAATGAAGTAAAACCAGGAAACTGCCTGCCTGCAATCTAACACTGCTCCCTTCTTCTCCCCCTCCCACAGAATGTCACACAAGCCTCTGATAATGCAAAACATTCAGGAACTATTGTCTCATCCCAAATAGTACATTAAAATCCAGCTTTCAATGTGACTTTGAAAGGGAATCCAACCGCTATCAGTGAAAGGTGAATAACATGCAGTACAGTGCACACTGCTTATCAATCCCACTTCCTGCAAATTGTTTCTGCAATCTGTTATTGCCCAAATCCATAGACAGTCAGTGGCTACTTGATTAGGTACCTCCTGTACCTCAAAGTGGCTCTGAGGTCATGTTAGTGGTCTGCTGCTGTAGCTCAACCCAGACATCCCACCTCTCCCAGAAGTTCCGGGAGTCTCCCGCATATTAATAGTGGCTCCCTGATGCCCGCAAATTATATACAATATCACAGAAATCAATTTTTTTTGAGAGCGAGCGAGAAAAGCAAGAGAGAGCGCGAGAGTGACCAAGAGAGAGAGCGCGAGAGAGAAAGCGCGAGAAAGCAAGCGAGAGTGCTTGAGAGCACGAGCGACCACGAGAGAGAGCGAGCGAGCAAGAGCGCACCGTGGCAGAGTGCTCCAAAAAAAATGTATGTCACCCCAGACTACACTAAAGTGTACCCCTGCCTAATAGGTGGTCAAAATAATGACAGTGTTGCTCACTGCACTGTTTGCAACAGTGACTTTTCTATTGCCCATGGTGGGTTAAGACTGTAAAAGACATGTTGAGGTGAGTTTAACAGGTGTCATTTGTTCATTAGCATAGCTAACGTTATTTAAACTAGCTGGCTAGCTGCTAAGGAGCTACTCTATTGCAGACATCACACCTCTCCCGGAAGTCTCCCGCAAATTGATGCTGCTACCTCCCTGAAATGAGTTTTTGCGGGGTGGGATGTCTGCAACCACTGTTGTAAAGTCTCATCGACTCCAACAGCTAGAAAGTGCATTTCTTTTCACAGTGGTGGGTTTGGGAATTAATGCCAACCTTGGCCCCTGCAGATAGACATTCCCTATTTTTCCTTGCAGTACGTCATGGGACCTCGAACATCCACCCAGGAGGGCTGTTGGAAGTACAGCAGACCCAGAGTACCCTGGAATTTACTGGACTCTCAGGAGAGACAGGATGGTAGAATGGGGTGGGTGTGAGGGGGCTTCAAGCTTTCATCTCCCTTTTCATTCCTCTAAACGCAAAATCCACAAAGGGACAGGAGGACAGGAAATGAGTCTAACTGCTGCCTTATGTCAGAGAATGGGGACAGAACTTGCAACACATTTTAGCATCAAGGAAGTAGTTTTGGCCTGTAGTTCCCTACGGCACTGCTAACCTCTTTATATTCACGCCCTCCAAGCCCGACTCAGACAGCTGCTGTAGGGATGGAGTCAGTTTTCACGAGTCCTGCAAATACACAATCCACTGACAAGCAATTTACTTGTTCCAGATTTGAACAAATGGTAAACATATGGAGGAAATGTATATAAAAAAAAGCAGGGGAGGAAAACAGAAAAATTAATTTATTAAATCCCATCTTCTTTTTCAAGAAATGAGAAACTGCAGTTGCTGATAATGTGGGGGGACTACTGCTGTTACGCTGAAAATTTCTGAACACATTCATCAAAAGGAGTTCAGGCGCTAGGAGGCTGCTAGCATTCGCAACATTGGGTTGGTGCGTTCCAGCTCTGAAGGTCAAATGCAAAGTGGAAACTAGCTGGAGTTACTGACAGCTAATGCCTGGGTCACCAGGATCAAAAGGAGCACACCTCCCACCCCAAGCTCCATACTTCATGTTTACAGGTTTTTGTCTCATATAAATCGCATGGGAGAAACACTACCTCACTATATTCTTTTGCACCATTTATATTTTATTGTAAATTGTAGTCATTTTGCCCCTGCCCCATCCCTTATTTTTCAGTTGCCCTGCTCTTACATCTTCTCTTCTCCACAACTGCCCCTAATGCCCCCCCTTCCCTTTCTCCCATGGTCTACTCTCCTCTCCTATCAGATTCCTCCTTTTCAGCCCTTCATCTTTGACACCCATCACCTCCTCCCTCCCCCCACCTTCTTATTCTGGCTTCTTCCCCCTTCCCTTGCAGTCCTGATGAAGGGCCCCGGCCCGAAACGTTTTATGTTCATTCATTTCCATAGATGCTGCCTGACTTGCTGAGGACCGCCAGCATTTTGTGCGTGTTGCTCTGGATTTCCAGCATCTGCAGAATCCCTTGTGCTTGTCATTTTTTTTAAAAAATGTCTTGCACTGTACTACTGCCACAAAACAACAAATTTCTTGAAATAATGCCAGCAATAATAAAACTGCTGCTGACTCTGAGGCCGTCAGAGAAAAGCAAGAGGAAAGGAGTAACACGGGGGAAAAAAAAAGACGAGTGGTAGGGAGGATGACAAAATATGGGAGACAACAATACAATTCCATTCCTGAAGTACTTAATATACATATAAACCTGAACTTCTCCCTTTAAAGAAAAATAGAAGCAGGAAGGGGAACAAAGGAGGAGGAAGAGGAGGGCAAGAGTGGAATGGAAAGAGGGATGAATAATTTTCTCAGGGAAAGTCCGGAGAAAATGTGAGGAACAGGCAAAGTTCAAACCCAACCTTCTGCGGGGGTGAAAATCTGAAATATTCTTTCAGGAAAAAAAACCTTTTATATCCATGCTTCAGCTGGCAAGTTAAAAACAGAGATGAACAATGTTTGCCAGGGTAGGAATTTAGGATTACAAATCTGAGACACACAGGATGGAATTAAGATACTGACCTGCCATGATCAAATGAAATAGACCTAATTTTTTTGGGGGGGTGGGGGGCTGAATAGCCTGCAACTATGCTTATGCTAGCAATCAGCCTCAACATATTAGTGACTGTTACTGAATCGGTAACAATGTAAAAATAGGAAGGTTGATGCTGAAGTGAACAGATATTCCAGACAAAATGCTCAGATTTTGCACTGGGAGGAAGACCCTGCAAAACAAGCACACACACAATTTTCCACCATCCATTCCGAGCTTTTATTTCCCTGCAGTTCTAATCCATCTCTGACAAGTGCAATCAATACAACACAAGAACCCAGGGGAGTGAACTCATCTGGTTGTCAAGAAAGCGAATCTGCAGTTTCTGGGCTTCCAAAAGATGCAGAGAAGCTCCACAGCGGAGGTGAAAATGACTCAGAATTTTCTGGCATGCTAATGAATACAGCCGGCAGGTCAGTAATCAGTGGCATCACAGTGCAGTCAAAGGAAGACTATCTCAGCATTATTTCAGTTCCGATATCTCCAAGCGTAAGCTCAATGTATTATTGTTGGGTGCAAGTTCGCTGAGTCTTATGCAACACAGCTACACAAAGAATTGAACCAGTGGACTGTAACCTCTATTCTGTGATGAATTGCTTATTGAATCATACTATAGAGCAGGGGCAATTCAGTACCCCAAGACTACATTTATTTATATTTAGAGATACAGCACAGTAACTGGCCTTCCAACCCAATGAGCCCATGCTGCCCAATTACACTCACATGATTAATTAAACCTACTAACCCCATCTTGTACATCAGCTCCAAGAAGTGTTATCTAATCAGTCCCACTCCCATGCCTTTCCCCAGAATCCTGAAAATGAAGTTTTAAAACCAGTGTTGTCTTGACAGCTCCCTGCCATCCTTATTGCTATGTTCTCTAGATCAGAGTTTCTCTAGAGACTACAGCACAGAAACAGGCCCTCAGCCCTTGCTGAACCACTTAAACTGCCTACTCTCACCGACCAGACCCCTCCCATCCACGTACCTATCCAAACTTCTCTGAAATGTTGAAATAGAGAGCACATGAACCACTTGTGCTGACGGCTCATTCCACACTCTCATGACCCTGAGCGGAGAAGTTCCCACTCTGTAAAAATAAATGCCAAGTCCTTCCCCTTTGGCTCTGCTCATCTTAAGTTAGCTTCCTCTGGTCACCAACACTACAAATGGAGATACTTTCTCCCACTTTACCCATGCAAAAGCTTTCATGTCCCCTCAACTTGTTTCATGAATGATCTTCCAAGCTTATCCTGAACATCTGCTCCCAAATCTCCCCTTTGTGGCCTTCCCATTAACATGCCCACTCAACCCCATTATCATCTTCCACATTAAGTGATGGTGGGTCTCAGTAAAGGGAGAGTTCAGACATGACAATTTGCCTCAGCACCCTGAGTTGGAGGGGTGGAGGAATTCACTGCAAGTTCGTGGGACCTCCAGGAAATCAGCTTTTGAACTAAAGAGGCAAGGAAAGGAATCTTGATGTTTGGTTATCAATTCTCTCCAAAGGTACATTGTACTGTTTGTCAGTCTTTGTGCCCAAGTTTTACAGTGATTCTATTGTATTTCTTTGTTCTTCATTCTATCAGAATCAGGTTTATTATCACTGACATACTGTATGTCATGAAATTTGTTGTTTTGTGGCAGCAGTACACTGCAATACATAATAACTATCAACTACAATAAGAAACATACATAAAAAATTAAATATGTTGTGTAAAAAGAGAGCAAAAAAAATTTGCTCATGGGTTCATTGCCCAGTCAGAATTCTAATGTCAGAGGGGAAGAAGCTGTTCCCGAATCGTTGAGTGTGCGACTTCAGGCTCCTGTACCTCCTCCTTGGCGGTAGGAATGAGAAGGCATGACCTGGGTGATTACCTCCTCCTTGGCGGTAGGAATGAGAGGGCATGACCTGGGTGATGGGGTTCCACCTTCTTGAGGCATCGGCTTTTGAAGCTGTCCTGGATGCTGTGGAGGCTCGTGTCCATGATGGAACTGGCTGAGTTTACAACTTTCTGCAGCTTTTTACGATCCTGTGCAGTGAACCCCCAACCCCGTACCAGTCAGTGATGCAACCAGTCAGAATGCTCTCCATGGTCCATTAGTAGTAATTCGCGAGATTCTTTGGTGACATACCGAGCCTCCTCAAACTCCGAATGAAATATTGCTGCTGTCGTGCTTTCTTCACAATTGCATCAATATATTGGGCCCAGGATAGATCCTCAGAGATGTTGACATACAAGAACTTTAAATTGTTCACCCTTTCCACTGCCGATTCCACAATGAGGACTGGTGCGTGTTCCCTCAACTTCCCCTTCTTGAAGTCCACAATCATTTCCTCGGTCTTACTGGTATTGAGTGAAAGGTTGTTGCTGTGACACCACTTAACCAGCTGATCTACCTCACTACTGTACACCTCTTCGTCACCACCTGAATTTCTGCCAACAATATTTCCATCATCAGCAAATTTATGGATGGTGTTTGAGCTGTGCCTAGCCACACAACCATGGGTGTAGAGAGAGTAGAGCAGTGAGCTAAGCACATCTCCTCAGCGTGCCAGTGTTGATTGTCAGAGGAGGAGGAGATGTTATTTCCAATCTCCTGAGGAAGTCATGGATCTAGTTGCAGATGGAGATATAGAGGCCCAGGCTTTGGAGCTTGTTAATTATAACTGAGGGTATGATTGTGTTGAACGCTGAGCTGTAATCAATAAACAGCAGCCTGATGTAGGTATTGCTATTATCCAGGTGATCCAAGGCCAAGTGGAGAGCCAGTGAGATTACCTCCACTCTAGTCCTATTGTGGCGATAGGCAAACTGCAGTGGGTCCAAGTCCTTGCTGAGACAGGAGTCAATTCTGGCCATGACCAGTCTCTCAAGGCACTTCATCACAGGAGATGTGAGTGCTACTGGGTGATAGTCATTGAGGTAGCTCACCCTGCTTTTCTTGGGCACTGGTATGATTGCTGTCCTTTTGAATCAGGTAGAAACTTCCAACTGCAGCAGTGAGAAATTGAAAATGTCCACGAACACTCCTGCCAGTTGGTAATATATATGTAATTTGATAATAAATTTATTTTGACTTTAAAGGTAAACTAATTGGCTGGTTTAACAATACAGCATTATTCATGCAGAATTCACTCTTGGACAATGTACAAAAAGGTGGACACTGCCTATGGGAACACAGTAGTGAGAGGAAATCATTCAACTTATTCCAGCATTCACTTAAATCAAGGATACTCTGTATGCCAAAGTTAGTTCCTGATAAAATTTCTTCTGACTTATTACACCACAGGAAGAGAATATTCAGCCCATCAGGTCCATGATATCTCCTAGAAGTCTTGCTCCCCTTCAGCTGGTGGCCCTGCAACTTGTTCTCTCTGATTTGCCCACCAACTCCCCTTGGATTTTTTTTTTTTTTGGACATCTTCTTACAAAAGTAAATTACAGATGTCAGTTAACCTTTGGGATGTGAAAAGAAACTGGAGCACCCAACAAAAACTGATACAGTAACATGAAGATCATGCAAGCTCCACACTCAGTGTAAAACCAACCCTGTGGAGCACCACTAGTCACCAGCAGCCAACCAGCAAAAGCTCCCTTTATTCCCCTTCTTTACCTCCTGTCAATCAGCCAATCTCCTATCCATGCCAGTAGCTTTCCTGTAATATCATGGGCTCTTATTTTGTTAAGCAGCCTCAGGTGTGGCACCTTGTCAAAGGCCTTCTGAAAATCCAAGCACACAATATCAACTAATTCTCCTTTATCTATCCTATTTGTTATTTCCTCAAAGAATGCCAACAGATTTGTCAGGCAAAATTTCTCCTGAAGGAAACCATGCTGACTTTGGCCTATTTTGTCATGTGCCTCCAAGTACCCGAAACCCTCATCCTTAATAATAGACTTCAACATCTTCCCAAACACTGAAGTCAGATTAACTGGCCCATAGTTTCCTTTCTTCTACCTCTTTCTGATCTTGAAGAGTGGAATGACATTTGCAATTTTCCAGTCTTTCAGAACCATTCCCGAATCTAGTGATTCTTGAAAGATCATTACTAATGCTTCGTCTCTTCAGCAACCTCTTTCAGAACTCTGGGGTGCAGTGCATTTGGTCCAGGTAAATTTACAGACCTTTCAGCTTCCCAAGCATCTTCTCCTTAGTAATAGTATGGTCAACCACAGATGTTGTGTCCTAGCCAGGGCAGTACGAAATGGAGAGCAAGCTATTGCCCATGTAGCAAGCTACCCCTCTCCCTAGATCTGATGAATCCAAAGGAACAGCAGTGACTGATACAGTTTAGCACCAGTGGCATCACAGGAGCTGCCAGTCAGTGTTAATCTCAATGTCGGACTGTTTTAGGGACTCCAGCTTTGGACTCCCCCCCCCCCCCCCCGGGGTTTACTCCTGAAGCCTACCCCATGAGCAGATTTCCCGCAAGGCAGTGGAGGTTTGAGATCAGACTTTTCCTTCTCCTAGATGAGCTGCCAACCACGGCTGACGAGCCCCATCTGCCCCAAGCAACTGGTTTTAAGGTGCCAGTAACCCGACCTTGCCCCTTCTCCTGTCAGTAGAAGTAGTTCTGCCGGGCTTAATAGCTATGCCACATGTGAAGGCCAGGAGCTGGACTTGATTGTCAGAGGCTTTTTGAAGTGCACACCAATGGGAGCATTTAATAGGTAGTGAGAGCTTGTCCCCATTACCAACCCCAGCTAGAACAACCTTAATAATGGTTCGAATACAAAAACAAGTTAAGAATGAAAAGAGTGGATGTGTGTGCAAAAAAGTGAGACAGTCTCAGGAATGAAAGTGAAGTGATCTAAAATCAAAACAGAAAATACTGGAAATACCCAGCAGCATGCGTAGACAGAGAAACACAATTGAGGTTTCAGGTCTGAGACGTTGCTCGAATGCTGAGTATTCCCAGCATTTTTTTTATTCCAGGAATTTACCACCAGTCTACCAACAACAGTGTCTGTGAATGGTTTGTTGAGAATACTTAAATACTTCCGACCATCGGCAGCGCTCTGAATTATAGATCATTAATCAGTGCAGCCAATTGATCGGGCAAGGTCTTGTGCTCATCTGTCCCCATGCCAACCACTGAAAACTGCTGCTTATATTGAGTGCCATCGTCACTCACAATATTCAAAATCCCTCTCCCCCTCTCACACACACACACACACACACTCAAAGCTTTGCTTCTTAAACACAAGCTTTATTCCACTGAGGTTAGGTGAGACTAGAACTAGGTCATAAATTAAGGGTGAAAGGTGAAATATTCAGAGGGTGCTGCAAGCATGGAACGAGCTGCCGGTGGAAGTGGTGGACAAGGATTCAATTGCAACACTTAAAAGAGGTTTGGATAGGTACATGGAAGGAAGGGGTGTGAAGAGCTCTGATTCAGGTGCAGGTTGATGGGACTAGGCAGAATAAGAGCTTTACATGAACTAAATAGGCTGAAGGGCCTGTTTCCATGCTGTAGTGCTCTAGGACAAGAGATTTTGCATTCTCGGCCCGTAACGAGCCGGAGAAGAATGAGGGGCATCTCACTGAAACCTATCGAATGTTGAAAGGCCAAGATAGAGTGGATGTGGAGAGGATGTTTCATATGGTGGGAGAGTTTAAGACCAGCCTCAGAATAGAGGGGCATCCATTTAGAACAGAGATGAGGAGGAATTTCTTTAGCCAGAGTGGCGAATCTGTGGAATTCATTGCCACAGGCGGCACTGAAGACCAGATCATTGGGTATGTTGATAGCTTCTTGATTAATCAGGGCATGAAGAGTTACGGGGAGAAGGCAGGAGATACAAGCTGAGAGGAAAATGGATCAGATATGATGAAATGGCAGAACAGACTCAATGGGCCAAATGGCCTAACTCTGCTCCTACATCTTATGATAACGTTGACAGTTTATTCCCCTCCATAGCTGCTGCCTGGCTTGCTGAGACTCTCCAGTATTCTGTGTGTGTTGCTTACACTTTGCTTACTTGCCTCTTGGAGCTGATTTTTTTCCCTACATTTCAAAAGATACCAGGTCAGTGGACACAATCGCCCCACACATATTGAAGAACTTGTGAAAGACAGTGCGAAATACTTCTAGAAACCCAAATGAGATACAATATTGCAAAATGTAAAGAAATCCAGAGGATTCCGGTTAATCGGGGCAGCCACTTATTTGGAACAACTCTTTAAAAACTAATTGAGAAACTAGCTGGATTTTTCTTCATTTATTTGGGGCACTATGCCACGTAGTTGGGACAGTGGACTGTTATCGACTTTTATAGACAGGGACATGTCTGTCCCAGCACACAAAATCAGCTCTGGTGAACTAGGTGGAGGAGATCTCCAGTGAAATCTAACGGCCAGGAAGGCTGGCTCTGGAATGTTCTGTGGAGAGCAAAGGGCATGACAAGGCACAGAATAAGTTATGGTCATCCACAGCAAATCAGGAGAAACCCCAGTTTTATGACAACTACTTGTATCACTGGACCCTGACTCCTGAGGTTGAGACAGGGGAACTGCCCTAGTGCAACGGTTTTTCCACTTCAAAAACTCTCCCGCACAGGTTTATTGTCATCACTGGATATAATGGACAACCACCAGAAGTGTTGGTAGTGTTCTAATTTGTGCTTTCATTTAGTTACATAAATTGTAACTCAATTACATAGTAGTTTGTCATTTTTACAGTTATTTAACTATTTCCATGAAGCTTTGGCTAATTGGGGCAGCCACTTAACTGGGCCAAAATGTACTGATCGTCATGTGCCCCAATTTATCAGAATCCATTGTACTAGTCAATAAACCACTCAAAGTTTTACATAACTCTGAGGATTACAAGACTATTTTCAGAGGCCAGAAGAACTGACTGAGATACAAAGGACTGCAGATGCTGAAATCTGGAGTGACACACAAGGGCCCTGGAGGAATTCAGCAGGTCAAGCAGCATTCAGGGAAGGAAATAGACAGTTGACGTTTCGGATCAAGGCCCTTCATTTCACCACATACTTAACATCAGGGACGAGGGCACATGACATTCTGAAACCCAACACAGATGTCTTTGTTAACTTTTACAGTCACCAACTCGTTCTGAAGGTTAAGAATCTAGCATTTTTGTTTGCTCCAAGCAATAAATTCAAGCTGCCAAAGTTCCTCAGAAGGATTTGAACTCAAAAATTTCTGGATTATTGATCTGGCTTTCCTGGTCACTGGTTAACTAACCTGGCCACTGATGCGTATAATGGAGAAGTGACAAACATCAAAAGACCAGGCACCCCACAACACGAAGAACTGATCATGATCCTCCCATCTTACCTCGTGTCAAAAACGCTGTCACTGTCCATTGAGACCTATCACTAGGGTGAGGAATTAACAAGTGTTGCAAGAGATTAAACAGAAAATTGAAAAATCACTTTTATGATGCAATGGCAATGCTCATGCTCCAAAATTATGTCATTTATATAGAAGTTAGGCAATTGAAGCATTGATGCAATATCAAGCCCACTGCAAAGTAAACACAACTACTTAAAGAATTATTGAACTTTTAAAACATCTGACAATTCTAGTATTCGTAGCCAATTAACTTTTTTTTTGAAAATCATAATTGCAGGTGCAATTTAACAAATGTAACACCAAATTCATAGAGGAAGATCCCATTAAAAGTAATTCAATGGGAGGGGCAGTACAGACTGTTTAAGTCTCTGGTGCAGAGATCAAAACAAGTTCTGCCTCAGATCAGAGCCACGCTGATAGAGAAGCATTGATAAAAGAACAATGGACCTGGAGGTTTCAGGCTGGTTTCTCATTTGGTGCTGATTCAGCTAATCACCTTGAGGCATTAACACCAGCTTCCACATCAGAGCCAGGAAAGGCAAGGCAAAGCCAAAACTGGTCAACGTTCCACTTGTGACTATTATGAGGTGATCATTCCTGGAAATGCCAGAGGAGGAAACCCTCAGGCTCAATGTGATACCCTGTGCAGGGGAATTACCAAACAATCAGCCCATCATAAATACAAGCGATTCCACAACACACACAAAACACTGGAGGAACTCAGCAGGTCAGGCAGTATCTTTTGAGGGGAATAAACAGTCGACGTTTCAGGCAGAGATCCTTCATGAAGGCTCTGTCCTGGTGAAGTGTCTCAGCCCAACATGTCGATTGTTTATTCTTCTCCATGGAGGCTGCCTGGCCTGCTGAGATCCTCTGGCATTTTGTGTGTTACTCAACCATCAGACTATAATACCTCGGCAAGTTATTAACCAGCTGTTAATGGGAATGAAATCTGTCAGGGAATAAAAGTAGGGTGCTCATCAAAAATACCAGTTTGCCATATTTGCTGCACCTTGGACGCAGTAAACACCCTCAGGCATTCCACAGAAACACTTAGCAAACAAATATAATTTTATTAAGCTATGTTAGCATACATTAAAAATGCTGGTGGAACGCAGCAGGCCAGACAGCATCTCTAGGAAGAGGTACAGTCAACGTTTCAGGCTGAGACCCTTTGTCAGGACTAACTGAAAGAAGAGATAGTAAGAGATTTGAAAGTGGGAGGGAAGGGGGAGATCCGAAATGATAGGAGAAGACAGGAGGGGGAAGGATGAAGCTAAGAGCTGGAAAGTTGATTGGCAAAAGGGATACAGAGCTGGAGAAGGGAGAGGATCATGGGATGGGAGGCCGAGGGAGAAAGAAAGGGGGAGGGGAGCCCCAGAGGAAGATGGAGAGCAGGCAAGGAGTTATCATGAGAGGGACAGAGAGAGAAAAAAGGGGAAATAAATAAATAAATAAGGGATGGGGTAAGAACAGGAGGAGGGGCATTAACGGAAGTTCAAGAAGTCAATGTTCATGCCATCAGGTTGGAGGCTACCCAGATGGAAAATATAATTCTAACATATTATTCTCCATAACTTCTGCAACCTCCAATGGGATCCCACCACCAAGCACATATTTCCCTCCCCCCCCGCCCACTAACTTCCGTTAATGCCCCTCCTTCCGTTCTCACTCCATCCGTTATTTATTTATTATTTTTTCTTTTTTCTCTCTTTTTTCTCTCTCTGTCCCTCTCACTATAACTCCTTGCCTGCTCTCCATCTTCCTCTGGGGCTCCCCTCCCCCTTTTCTTTCTCCCTGGGCCTCCTGTCCCATGATCCTCTCATATCCCTTTTGCCAATCACCTGTCCAGCTCTTGGCTCCATTCCTCCCCCTCCTGTCTTCTCCTATCATTTCGGATCTCCCCCTCCCCTCCCACTTTCAAATCTCTTACTATCTCTTCTTTCAGTTAGTCCTGACGAAGGGTCTCAGCCTGAAACGTCGACTGCACCTCTTCCTACAGATGCTGTCTGGCCTGCTGCGTCCACCAGCATTTTGTGTGTGCTGCTTGAATTTCCAGCATCTGCAGATTTCCTCATGTTAGCATACATTAGGTCAGTTTGATCAATATATAAGGGTCTTGGAGTAAACACGAGATGTAGAGTGAATTAGTGAAAGAATTCCAAAACTGAAGGTCAAAGCAACCAAAGGAGTGGAATTGGGAATATTATTGCATGTGTACCAGGAGACATTGAAAATATTGTCTTGTATAATGTTCATACCGATGAGACAATTACTCAGTACATTGATGTAAAACTAGGTAATACAATAAAAATGCGAAATGAAGTGCAACAGCTACAGAGAAAGTGCAATGCAGGTAAACAAAGTACAAGATCAAAATGAGGTAGATTGGAAGGTCAAAAAAAGGGCATCCGTTAGTCTTGCGAGACCATGGATCTGCGCCTGGAAAGTCTTCACTATTTAGGGCGCAGGCCTGGGCAAGGTTGTATGGAAGACCGGCAGTTGCCCATGCTGCAAGTCTCCCCTCTCCACGACACCGACGCTGTCCAAGGGAAGGGCATTAGGACCCATACAGCTTGGCACCGGTGTCGTCGCAGAGCACTGTGTGATTAAGTGCCTTGCTCAAGGACACAACACGTTCCCTCGGCTGGGGCTCAAACTCACAACCTTCAGGTCGCTAATTGGGAGGTCAAGAGTCCAGCTTATTGCACTGGGAAACTACTTAATAGTCAAATAACTGTTCTTCAGCCTGGTAGTGCGCATTTTCAGGCCCTCGCATCTCCTGCCTGATGGAAGGACGGAGAGGAGAAAGTGTCCAGGGTGGGTGGGGTCTGACTGCTTTACTGAGGCAGAGACCATAAAGGGGAGGCTGGTTTCCAATTGTGTCCACTTCTCTCTGCAGGTTCTTGTAGTCATGAGCAGAGTAGCTGCCTTACCAAGCCATTATGCATCCCGATGGGATGTTTTCTGTAGTGTATCAATAAAAATTGATAAGCGTTGACAGAGACACACCTATTTCTTTAACTTCCTGTGGAAGTAGAAGCATTGTTGAGTGAAAGTCAAGATCAAATATACTGTCACCTGCACAAATACATTTGTGCACAGGTGCAATGAGAAACGTACTTGCAGGGGCATCACAGGCAGAGCATTCACAAGAAAAAGACATTCAACATAAATTATACACAATTTCTTCAATAAGGACTCACTTTCAAGGATTCTTCATCATGTTTTTGTTAGTTTTTTGCGTGGGTAGGGGAGAGGTTGCTGTTCCATTTTGTATGGGAGGGGTTGGGTTTGATTTTTTTCTTTGAGCGATTTCCATGGTTTTCTTTAGTTCGTGGCTGTCTGGAGAAGATGAATCTCAGTTGTAGACCGCATACATACTTTGATAATAAAAGAACCTTCGGAACCTTTGATAGTTATTGTTTATTTATTATTTCTTTTTACCTTTTTTTTGATTTGCAGTTCGCTGTCTTTTACACTGATTGTTTGTCCGTCCTGCTGGGTGTGGTCTTTCATTGATTCTATTGTGTTTCTTGTATTTACTGTGAAGGTACTTTATACTTTATTGTCGCCCAACAATTGATACTAGAGCGTACAATCATCACAGCGATATTTGATTCTGTGCTTCCCGCTCCTTGGAGTACAAATCGATAGTAAATATTAAACATTTAAATTATAAATTATAAATAGAAAATAGAAAAGGGAAAGTAAGGTAGTGCAAAAAAACCGAGAGGCAGGTCCGGATATTTGCAGGGTATGGCCCAGATCCAGGTCAGGATCCGTTCAGCAGTCTTATCACAGTTGGAAAGAAGCTGTTCCAAAATCTGGCCGTATGAGTCTTCAAGCTCCTGAGCCTTCTCCCAGAGGGAAGAGGGATGAAAAGTGTGTGGGCTGGGTGGGTCGTGTCCTTGATTATCCTGGCAGCACTGCTCCGACAGCGTGCGGTGTAAAGTGAGTCCAAGGATGGAAGATTAGTTTGTGTGATGTGCTGGGCTGTGCTCATGATCTTCTGCAGCTTCTTCCAGTCTTGGACAGGACAACTTCCATACCAGGTTGTGATGCACCCTAGAAGAATGCTTTCTATGGTGCATCTATAAAAATTAGTGAGGGTTTTAGGGGACAGGCCAAATTTCTTTAGCTTTCTCAGGAAGTAAAGGCGCTGGTGGGCCTTCTTGGCAGTGGACTCTGCTTGGTTGGACCAAGTCAGGTCATTTGTGATATTAACCCCGAGGAACTTAAAGCTTTTGACCTGTTCCACTTGCGCATCACCGATGTAAATTGGGTTGTGTGGTCCGCTACTCCTTCTGAGCTCAACAACCAATTCCTTTATCTTGCTGACTTTGAGGGATAGGTTATTGTCTTCGCATCATGCCACCAGGTTCTTAATTTCCTCTCTGTACTCAAACTCATCATTACCCGAGATATGGCCTACAGTTGTTGTGTCATCAGCAAACTTATATATTGAGTTTGATGGAAACTTGGCTACACAATCATGGGTGTCCAGTGAGTACAGCAGGGGCTGAGTACACAGCCTTGTGGGGCACCGGTGCTGAGAGTGATTGTAAAGGAGAGCTTGTCCCCTATTTTTACAGCCTGGGTCCTGTCTGTGAGGAAGTTGAAGATCCAACTGCAGATCTGAGTGCTAAGACCCAGGTTCTGGAGCTTA
Source organism: Mobula hypostoma (assembly GCF_963921235.1). Lineage (NCBI taxonomy): Eukaryota > Metazoa > Chordata > Chondrichthyes > Myliobatiformes > Myliobatidae > Mobula > Mobula hypostoma. The sequence goes on from NC_086129.1 coordinate 40,272,604, forward strand.
GGAATCAGTTTATTTGGAATGATGGTATTAAAGGCAGAGCTGTGGTCAATGAAAAGGAGCCTTACATATGCGTCTTTATTCTCCAGGTGCTCTAAGGAGGAATGTAGGGCCAGAGAGATGGCATTTGCCATTGACCTGTTGCTCCGGTAGGCAAATTGCAAAGCGTCAAGGTTGACCGGTAGGCTGTGGTTGATGTGTGCCATAACCAATCGCTCCACTAGAAATGAAATCCAAGGGTTATAAATGGTGACAAATGTGTACTTTGATTATAAATTTAATTTCAACTTTGGTCATGGTATTGCTAAGCTGTAGTGTCTAGGGCTGTGCCAGCTGGTTCAAGGGCCAAATGTTTGAAGGGAAGTAGTTGCTCTTGAACCCAATGTGTAGGACAGACAGGAGAAAAAAAAAATCAGCAAGGCAAAGAGACCAGAATTGGAGGACCATGGAAAGGGTGGAGTAGGGAGGGTAGGTCATCGATGCTGACACTCTCTGTATTACTGTTTGTGGGATCTTACTCTGTATGATTTGGCGATCATATTCCCTAAACCTTTAAGGAATGTAACCTCTCCTTAGCAGTCACTCTTCAACCACCCACAACATGCACTCTTCTCCCTCCTACACCCTTGTACTTTTCTTGCCCCTTGCACCCTCCCAATGTCACTACCAGTGCCTTGATCTCACCCACCATCCCTTCCCCAGCCCTGACCGTTCTTCCCTCTTACCTGGCTCGTAGCACAAGATCTGATCACTTGTACACATTCGAGCTCAATGTGACGGATATTAACTGTCCAGGGCCCAAGGGGCTTTTTACCAAGCTCAGCTTTCTAACAGCAGCAGACTCTTCCAGGGGTCAAAGAGTTGCTTTTGAGCAAGTTAAGCTTCCAACCAATATTCCCTGCTCAACCTTGTATCATGAACAAGAACCGGTCTTCAGTTCTTAATGTAAATTGCAAACAATAAGTCAGTCTGAAGCTATAGAAACAAAGAGCACTGTCTGTAAAGCAGAGACTTCTGGCCCACAGCATGGGGCTGACTGCTCAAGGGATGTGGTGCAAGACAATGGGGTTATGTTAATTGGCCCTGCATCAAACCAGAAAATATTGGCCAAGTTATTTAGTTCAAGGAAGCTTGCAGACCAGACTGATGCCAGACTTCAAAGATTCAAAGTACATTTATTATCAAAGTACGTATACAGAATACAACTCTGAGATTCGTTCTCCCACAGGCAGATACAAAACAAAGAAACACCATGGAACCCGTTCAAGAAAACATCAAACAACGAGCGCGCAAGAAAAAGAACAAATTGCACAAATGGCAAAAAGTGAACAACACAGAATATCAAAGTGGAAGTGCAGTAACATTCAGTTCTGTGCCACACTGCGAGCACAACGCAGGCCACAGGGCCATTCTTCGCTGAAGAAATCTGGCTCACACTGATCGCCCTGATCAAACCACTCAAAAACAGCACAAAAAAGAGTAACCAGAATCCAGAACCACATGCAACATGAACCTCAAAGTCTTCCAACAATGTGTCCAGTCACGAGCCCGACCGATGTGGATCGCAAGACTCCTGCACTTTCCTCCGACAGGAGCTAGCGAGACCGGTCAAATCCATGTAGATGGCACTGAACACCCATCCATCCCCGGCTCTCGTCTTTGTCGACTTCTGACTTGCTTGACACCTCAGTCGGAGAGAAGCTATGGAGTCGATCATGGGCTCACACCCGGCCTCCGGGTTTCCAGGCGTCCAGGCCGCACGCACACTCTGCTCCCAACCTCGCTGAACTCGCTCAGAAACAGCAAAGCGCCAGATTGCTCAATCGGCTCAGACAAAAACCATCAAAATGTACATCACAGGTTCTAATCGTACACAGCTTAGTAGCAGAATCGTATTTGAGAAAAGTTGTAGTTTTGCAAACTGTCTGCAGGATGTCGCCATTGGTGGCATTTTTTGCCTTGAATACGACTTAACACATCAAATTGCTGATCTATCAATAGTTGGGAGATTTGTGTACACAGAGTTTCCCTCACAGCATTAATTTTGGGTATCTGGGATTTCTAACCCTGAAGCTTTTAAACCATCTGTGGGAAAATGAAAAAAAATGAAAAAAATGAAAAAATTCACACGTGTGTGAAGTCACCAAGTAGCAAAATAAAGTATAAATATAAACATAAGAAAGCAGTCAGGCTTGTTAGGAATGGTCAAGGAACAAGAAGAAGAATGACAGAAAGTTAGGGAGACTGGAATCCATTCCCTTTCCTTCTATTTCTGTGATGGACGACTTGTTCATCTGCAATTCTTTGGTATATCTTTTTAGATTATAGGAATTGTATCTGTGTTCTGGAAATCCTTTGTGTTTTAGAAATCATTTGTAGTTTGGAAGTATTTTATAAGATAGAAAACATCTGAGTTTGGAATGTGCTTTAAGAAATTTATCTAAATTTTAATATGTATCACTAAAAATAAATGAGTGGGTTTAAATTACTTTGTTAGCTAGAAGTATTTCCTCCTTGGTAGGGAGGAAAGACCCACTACTCAAATAGTGGGCACTAGCAGCTAAACTCATCGTGGTAAGACAAACAGCCTTTGAAGAATGGACGGCTAAACCCAATACCATCACACCAACTCCCAATTCATCTTATCAGACACACTGCAATTCTAAACCCCCGATACTTCTCCCAAAAACCAGGCGTAGTCTCCAGTCCTTTCCTCCTTCTCACTAATCCCTTCGTCCCCCCTCCCCCACCACACACACACAAACAATCACATCGCAAACCTCCTCACCCTGCTGCAAAGGACCAGTGGTTCAGCTGGCAAAGCCTGTGCCTCACAAACCCAGGTTCAATCCTGTCCTCAGTGCTGTGTAGTGTTTGCACATCTTCCCTGTGACGAAGAGGTTATAGAGTCATAGAACATTACAGCACAGAGACAGGCCCATCAGCCCTTCTAGTCTGTGCTGAACCATTAACTTGCCTAATCCATCAACTTGCACCTGGACCACAGCCCTCCATAACCCTCCCCATCCAAATTTCTATTAAGTGTTGAAATCAGTGCCGCATCCACCACTTGCGCTGGCAGCTCATTCTACATTCCCACCACCCTGAGTGAAGATGTTCCCCTTAAACATTTTACCTTTCACACTGACCCCATGACCTCTGTCTGTCGTTTCACCCAACCTCAGTGGAAAAAGCCTGCTTGCATTTACCCCATCTATACCCCTCAATTTTGTATACCTCTATTAAACCTCCTCTCAATTTTCTACGCTCCAGGGTATAAAGTCCTAATCTATTTGACTTTTCCCTATAACTCAGGTCCTTAAGTCCTGGCAACATCCTTGTAAATTTTCTCTGCACTCTTTCAAGCTTATTTATACATTTCCCGTAGCTAGGTTACTGAAACTGCACACAGTACTCCAAACTAGGCCTCACCAATATCTTACATGTTGTCTAGTCTCTTCTTGGGTCCTAGAGTTGTGAAGGCTCCATAAATTACGCAGCTGCTGCAAATTGGCCCTGGTGAGTGGTAGAATAGAGAGAAAGTTGACAGAATGTAGGGAGAATGGGAGTAATGTAGTATTAACGCATTCGGTGGCTAATGACTGGCACAGAATCAGTCTTGTGGCAACATTGTATCTCTCCGTGACTTATTCTCAGATGTTTTCTCGTTACTGTGTACCTTTCAGGTGAACCAGTCCTAGACCATTAAACCCAAAGACAATCAGCCAGATTGTTTACTTCAGCTCATGCAGAAAAGTGGACGGCATTGGTAGTGTGGCAGTTAACATAACACTATCATTTACATTTATAATTCATAACAAATCTTTCAGCAATTCAACCTTGAAACATCAAGAGGAAATAGACAAAATATTAAGTGCAGTACATTAAAGTGGAGTGGATATCAAGTCATTGGGTGTATTTAAGGCAGAGATTGATAGGTATCTGTGTAGTTAGGGCATCAAAGGTTATGGTGAGAAGGCGGGGGAGCGGGACAAAATGGGAGAATGGATCAGCTCATGATAAAATGGCGGAGCAGACTCGATGGGCCAAATGGCCGACTTCTGCTCCTTTGTCTTATGAATCTTATGGAAAAATAAGGGGAATGAGAAGTCAAGTTAATGTCAGGAAGCTTTCACATTAAGTCTTGAGCAAAAGGGCAAACAGGAACCCAGCAATCGTTTAAGATGCTGCTGCGACGAGCCAGGTGGGCGAAGATCAAATAAGGAGCAAGAACAATGTAGCTAGCATTGTTTATTATGTAACAGCTTTCACCTTTGAAGTTAGAAGGTTTTTGTTTCAGATTTACATTGCAGAGACTCAACCCAGTAGTCTGGGTCAACAACACTGGTGCAGTACTAGAGGAAAGCTGCACTGTCTGAAGTACCGATTTCAGATGAGAATTTAAGAAAACACTCCCTTTGCCTCTCAGGTGAGCACAAGTAGGCTTGTGGGATTACCCTGAAAAGTGGAATTTTTAGGCACGGTTTCAAAGCGGCTCATAATCTGATTAACACAAGAAAATCTGCAGATGCTGGAAATCCAAAGCAACACACACAAAATGCTGGAAGAACTCAGCAGGTCAGGCAGCATCTATAGAAAAGAGCAAACTGTCTACATTTTGGGCAGAGACCATCCCGAGTTCCTTCAGGGGTGGGTGGGGGGGGGGGTTGTGTGTGTGTGTGTGTGTGTGTGTGTGTGTGTGTGTGTGTGTATCTCTCTCTCTCTCTCATAATCGTATTGCTTTTACCAAGACAAAAGAATGCAACTTCACACCACAAATTTCAAAAACTGCAGTAGATTAAACTTAGAGAAGTTGTAATTTGTTCATGAGAAATATCCCGAATAGCTTCCTAGCAGAGTTACTGACCAAAACTGAAGGGCTATTCTCAGCAATATATAGATTTTAGGAGTGATCAACAATTGCTTGGGCAGAGAGGAAGTCTTATGGAGCTTTTCAAATGGGGCACAGAGGTTTATTTTGTGTTCTAGGCAGGTTAAAGCCCACAAGACAAAGGCCACCAGATATGGAGTAATTTCAATCACAGCCCTTGAAGAGAATGGAGATCTCAGCCAAAGTTACAAAGAAAAGGGAGAATTACGATCACAAAACAAGGATTCCTACTCGGGTGGCACGGTAGCACATGGACAGTACTGTAGTGTAGCGGTAAGCGTAACGTTTTACAACACCAATGAGCAGGGCTCAATCCCTGACACCGTCTGTTAGGAGTTTGTATGTTCTCCCCATGCCTATGTGGATCCACTATGAGCGCTCCAGTCCCCTCCCACATTACGAAGGTGTACTGGTCAATAACTTGTGGGCATACTGCACTGGCATTGGAAGCATGGCAACCCTTGCGGGCTGCCCCCAGCACATCCTCGGATTATTTGTTGTTGACGCCAGACAAATTTCACTGGATGTGTCAATGTACGTGATAAAATAAAACTAACCACTGATCTTTAATCCAATCTTTACAGTTTCTACTTGTTCAAGTACAGTTTGAAACTTGTTCATTTTATTCAGCCAGTTTATGCCTCCAACCATTTTAATTGCTGCCATCACCACACTTTTACCCAATGTTCCTACATCACCAGGTCGAGACTGAAATCTCCTCCCCACCACTCTTACTTTTTGACTGTGCCCTTAAGAGAGTCCAGCCCACTGACCCAGCAAGGGGTACCACGGAAACATAGCAGTTAGCGTGACGCTGCAACAACAGGGCGTAGTTCAAGTTCACCCCCGCCGTGCTCTGCAAGGAGTCTTTGTACATCCACCCTGTGGAATACATGGGTTTTCTTCAGATCCTCAGGTTTTCTCCCACAGTCCAAAGACGAGCCAGGTAGGTTAACTGATCATCCTAAATTGTCCCATGATTAGATTAGGGTGAAATCGGGACTGTTGGGGTTTGCTGGGCTGTGTGGCTCATTGGCCCGAAAGGGCCTATTTCACACTACATCGCAAAATGAATAAAACCTTAATCTACTTCAGCTATTCTTTAATAATGAGAAATGATTAATTCTACAGCCTGGACTATGATTGGCATGGACTTTCCTACAATCCCCAGTGCACAAGAGCCCTTTTATTCTGGGAGCCCGGTTGCAGACTGCCTGCTCGTATCGCACCAGTAACCACAAGCTGATCTGGCTCTCTCAGCACAAGCAGAAAGCCAGCCTCCATTCATTCACCATATGAATAATGTCTGAAGGGCAACACAAAGACACTCTGCTCTTCAGCAGAGGTGAGGGAATAGGGGAGTTTGGAGAGGAGGTGGTGAGGGATGGAAAGAGATGGAGGATTGTAGCTCCCAACTGAAATATGAACTTCGCATTGGAATCACCCATCTTACACCAGAACAAAAGACAAATTCACCAGACTAGGGCTGTGGAGGGAAGTGAATGAATTCACTCCCCCCAAATACCCCTCCCCCAGAAAAATGCTAATTCTAAAAATGATTACTTCACATCCAAATCTTTATAACTGGAGTGAAGTGGACCATAACAACAGCTCAGAGAACTTTCAAGATATCAGTGATAGTTGGACGCTGGAGATTTAACACTTCAAACCACCCCTCGTGACTAGCCCAATCTCAAGATGCACCACTTACTTCGGGCCAATTGGGAGGGAGTTGGATGCTGTCAACCATTTAGGTTACCCTTGGATTCTTCCCAACACTTGCCATAAATTTTTAATTTTTACAACTGATAAAGAAATTACATTCATTGCCAACAAGTTATTCACCACCCCTGTAATTTAGTCCCAAGTTATTGCAGACAGAGTGCCCAGTCCTGGGCACACTGAGCTAAACTGGGAGGATTGGTTACTTTCCTTGTCTTCCAGTGCTACAAGATTCCAGGACGATCTCAATCACCAGCTGCACGACACTATGATATCCACCTCCACATAATAGCTTGTACAAATAAAATATTTGCAACCATTGTTAGTTAGCTTGACTCCTTTTATTTTTAAGAAGTGCTGACACCTCAGATGCATGGTACAAGTGGTTGAGATGTACAGATGTTCTACACATCTGACACAATACCACTGACTTTATTCCAGCATTTCCGTTTGCCCAGTTGTTTATGCTGGGCAGTTGCTGTTTAAACCTCCTGCAAGGAGAAACATCTGTGCTGAGAAAGATACTCGCCAACAAACTGCATCACTCTGAAAGAGAAACAGGCACAGTTTCAAAAATTGCTCACCATCATTGAACCTACTGGCAAAAATGCTTGCTGACACACAGATAAATTCTCCTTCTTTAGCCAAGTGGGCATTTCCCTTGTACTGTTCAAAGTAAATATATTATCAAAATATATATTATGTTACTGCATACTATCTTGAGATTCATTTTCTTGAAGGCATTTACAAGAAGAAATCCAGTAGAATTTTATGAAAAACCATACGTAAACAAAGACTGACAAACAGCCAATGTACAGAAGACAACAAATTGTGCAAAAAAATTACTGAGAACACAAGTTGTAAAGTGTCCTTGAAAGTAAGTCTGTCAGTCAGACAATCAGTTCAGTGTAGTGGTGATTGTAGTTATCTACACTGGTCAGGAGTCTGAAGGTTGAGGGATAATAACTGTTCTTGAACCTGGTGGTGTGAGTCCTGAGGCTCCTGTGCCTTCTTCCTGATGGCAATAGTGAGAAGGGAGCATGGCCTGGGTGGTGGGGATCTCTGATGATGGACTCGTTCTCTTCCCACATCTACTGACTGTTCCCAGCATTTTCCAATTTTAACTTAATAAAGTGGGTCACATGGAATTTACAAAAACAAAGGGTGAGGTTTGTGGGAGCTCACAATGCACAAAGTGGCTGCTGTGTTTCCTGCAACAGAAATGACACTTCAAAAGCACTTCAAAGGCAGAAGACATTAGCTTTTTTGTTTGGGGGCGACAGATCAGTCAAAAATGACACAACTGTCACCCTTCAAGTTCCTGTCAATTTTTAATGCATTTTGTTACAGAGGGCAAAAACAGTTTGTGAACCAGTTGACAAGTTTACTGAGCCATGGTGTCCCAGCAGAAAATGAACTTAACACTGCGGGGCAAACACTGGTCACCGTTGACACCAAATGCATCAGTTGTGCAGACAGAGATGCTCTTGTCTACCAGCTGAGGCAAAGTTGAAATTAAAAATACTCGAGTAACCACTCATCTGAATGAAGGAATACCCCTCAAGTAGGTGAAAGAGGAGGGGAACCAAGAGCTTGGGTCTGATGTTTCCAATAACAGAATTTTACTCATGTTCGAGAAACTCAAATTCAATTGTCAAAATGGAAAATACAGACACAAAAATTGGCTGACTGTGGACTGACATTCACTCATCAGACCTGCAGGCCTCCATCTGCAAACTGAGGTTACCCAGGATGCTCAAATATAGTTATGCTTTTGTCACTCTGTAGCTCTCTTAATTCACAATGCTGTGGTTAGAGAATGGAAAATGCCTATAATCAATTACAGCTAAACGTAACACCACGACCAGTTTTTTTTCACCCAAAGAAACGGATTCATTCTAACTTCCCTTTCATGTGGTTCCTTTACCGAACTTAGTTACAGATCCTATAAGAGGAGAGCCTAGCCTAGCCCTACCCTCAACATGTTAGCTTTGTGGGATGGCTATAGTGTATCTATAGGCATGATGTAAAGAGGTAGCAAGGATTTGCTTCACTACAATTTCTTTTGCAGGATGGGGTCTTTATTACCCAGTGAGGTGCAGTAGCCTTGAACCAGAATGTTGAACATGGAGAAGGTGGGCATGACGACCCAAAGCCCAGGGGATACTTGGGAGAAGAGTGCATCCAACAACTTTAGTCTTTGTGAGTGCTGGGCAAAAGATGAGAAACTGGAAGCATCTAACATCAGAACAAGACCTTCAAAACTGGTTTGCCAATCAATGAGATGATAGCTGATCAGCATCTGAACTCCAACAGCCATGAACTTCCAGAACTCTCACCAGACAACAGTCTACCAAACAGCTTTCAATTGATGCCAGCCTCAGTTTTTTTTTTGAAAGAATGTTTCAGAATTCCATTCCTCTTACAGTACTGCTCACCATTTCTGTCAAGCTGGTGATAAACTAAAGGTCCTTGGAAAGGTAGATAGAGAAGAACTATTTCCTGTATTAGGAAGACTCCAAATCTTTTAATCACTTTAAATGCCTCAATTAATTTGCCCTCAATCTTCTGTACACAAGGGAACACAAGCCCCATTCTTTGTAACTTAACCATTAACCTTCAGCATGTCTCAGACCTTTTGATAGTAGATGTACAGGTCAGCATTTGCCAGTCAGATCACATAGTACCAAGGAATTAAGACAAGTAAATGAGGCACAAAGTTACTCTTCAAAGTGCAGCTAAGACCATTTGAAAACTTGAGACAGAAGAGACTGCAAATGCTGGAATCTAAACACAAAATAGAGGAACAGACCCCATTTCTGCTTGGGCAGTCTACAACCTGATAGCATCGACATGGAATTGTCCAATTTCAAGTCAACTGCTCCCACTTTCTCTCCTCCTGATCTACAGTTCTTCTGATACTCACCCTAGCCCCTGTCACCTTCTCTCCCCTCCTTCACCTGCTTCATCTGATCATCACCCTTCCAATTCCTCCCACTGGGTCCCCTCCCATTACTGCCCACCCCACCTTCTTTGTTTGGTTTCATACTCCACCTTCCTTTCCCATCATATTCCATCATCTGCGACCCTTGTTACCTCCACCTACCTCATTACATTACTTCAAGCCTACCATACTACTCAGTAGAATCCCATTTGATTTAATCATTGGTCTCTACTTTTCAGCCTGATTCCTATAATCTTTAACTTCCCATCTCTCTCAGCCTCCTTGAATAGACACTCAGTGGCCACTTTATTAGATACACCTACTCATTAATGCAAAGATCTAATCAGCTAATTACCTGGCAGCAACTCGGTGCATAAGAGTATGCAGACGAGGTCAAGAGGTTCAGTTGTTCTTCAGACCAAACACCAGAATGGGAAACAAAGTGACTTTGACCGTGCAATGATTGTTGGTGCCAGACAGGGTGGTTTGAGTATCTCAGAAATTGCTGATCTCTTGGGATTTTCATGCACAATAGTCTTTAGAGTTTTCAGAGAATGGTGCAAAAAAAAAAAAAAAGTCCAGTGAGCGTCAGTTCTGTGGGTAAAAACACTTTGTTAATGAGAGAGGTCAGAGGAAAATGGCCAGACTGGTTCAAACTGACAGGAAGGTGACAGTAACTCAGGTAACCACACATAACAGACTGTGGTGTGCAGCACATCTCTGAACACACGTTGAAGTGGATAGGTAGCAGAAGAACAGAAATATACAGTGACCACTTTAAGTACCTTCTGTAACTAGTAAAATAGTCACTAAGTGTAAAATCAGTCAGCATTCATAGGTCTCAGTATAGAGAATTAGAAAGATTCACAATCTTCAAGGGAAGAAATTCCTCTCACTCCAATCTTAATTGGGCAACCTTTGTGAGGAAGCCCCCAGTTTTTAGTTTCGTCCATCACAGAACACACCCTCACTGCTTCTACCCCACAAGCACCCTCGGTTTCCTGTATTCTTGTCGATCTCTTCACTCCAGAGATGATAGGCTCTTTTGAATTTGACAATGTGATGTTGTCGTGTGACCAGGTTATTTGTCTAGGCTCCTGGATTTGGCGTCTAGTATTTTAATTATTGGGGTACAAGTAAAGAATCAGCTCTACTTGGATACCCACACCCCACATGCTAACATCTGAAATAGAGGAACCCTAGGGAGCCATGGTTTGAACTTCCTCCTTCAAAAATGAACTTTAACCTATTGCCATACAGTTGTGATCCAGATGGCCACCAGATGCGAGAGTTTAATAAACCACAATCGAACTTAAGTTTGAATATTTCTTCTTTTACTTTGGAGAGAGCTGCTTGAGACAGAGGAGATGTGTAGATTCAGATCTCCTGCCTCAATGCCGCCCACACAATACTGGTCAAACACTGAGGCTACTGTACTATCGCAAAAACACAGCTTGCATCTTACCGGCCCACGCAGATCAACCAAAACTAAACATTAAAACAAAAAACAAAAACAATACAAATAGCTGATGGACTTCAAGGAAATGGTTTGGAATTGGCTCCAGGCACAAGGATATAGGCCACATGGCCCCTGCTCTGAACACACAACAGATAAGCAAAGAAAATGGGGAATGTCAGTGCAACTTATGGGCCTAGTACTGGTCATCAGTGGAGGTTCACACCATACTAGTGCATGGCAGAGTCTCTACATACAGGCGGATCATTCCTGTCAAGCCAGAGGTAGAGCATGACCCCAGAACTCAGTGAGTCAGCCAGTGTCTGTGGAGAGGTGGGCATTGGAGGCCAGATAAAGGGACTCTTCCGGAAATGTCAACTGCTCAGTTCGCTCACAGTTTCTGCTTCAGCTGTGGAGTTCCTCCAGTAGCCTGCCTGTCTATTGCTCCAGACTCTAGCATCTGCAGTCTCATGTCTCCTCACAAGTGTAGCACCCTGTTCACTGTAGTGCACAATGGTGAACCAAGACTCAGGAACTCCAAAAATCATGTCTATTTATCCCAATCACTCCATCATATTCGCTCAACACACAAGCTTCAAAACAACAATGAATCATTTACAAGCACAACCTGAGCAGCACAGGTAATACAGCTGCTGCTCCACAGCTGCAGTGACCCAGGTTCAAATCTGACCTCTTCCACGCCCTGCATGGAGTAAGCATATTCTCCCTTACCACGGGTTGGAAGGCTAATTGGCTACCGTAAATGGTCCCTTTGAAGTAGGTATGTAGTAGAATCTACAGATAGTTGACGGGAATGTGGGCAAGCTAAAAAAGGATTGGTGTAAATAGCTGCATCATGGTAGACATAGATTCAACGGGCCTAAGGGCCTATTTTGTGCGTGATTCTATGGTTCTATATCTGGTAGCCGCGTTCTAGCATTAGAAACATTCACTTCTTCCACTAGTGAAGCCCCATAACTGCGGTGGTACCGCCTACAAAATGTGTGGCAGCAATCACCAAGGCTTTGGTTACAGCACTTCACAAACTTTGCTAAAAAAAAAACAGCAAGAAAGCCACTACTGCAAGTTACCTCATCCTTCCCAGTCTAAGTCTTGGAACTCATTACCTATTTGCACCATGGGACTTCTATGACCAGAAGGACAGGAACAACTGAAGCTATGGACCACTGCCATCTCTTCAGGAACTACTGGAGGGTGGCTATGACCTGCCAACAGGGCCCATATCCCAGATGGTGTAGAAAATAAGCCAATTAAGCATCCAGCATGCAACAACTATATCATTTAACTCTTCCTTCTTATATAAGAAGCAATATTCCAAACATTGCCATGACCTACCGGGTCAGATAAATGTTCCACTTGTGAAACCTTTCCATAGTATCTTCATGAATACACGCTTTGATGGAACCCACCAGAGATTCCCGTGAGATAAATGTGAAAAAGTTCACCCAGAATTGATGCAAGTGATTAAGAGCAAGTAAATGAATCAGACCTTTTGAAAATCTTAATGAGTGAATCACACAGGAGATCTCAGGGAAAAGGTCATTTTGTTTGTTGATTTGCTTATATACTGCCTACAGACTTTCTTACTCTAGATAAACAGCCCATTAAGTTCTTTATTCTGCATTTGTGTGCATAAAAATACCCAGATAAAATATGAAAATAGAAGCATTTTTATACAAGACGATAAACTGTGGCTCTCTCTCCAGCTGCAACAGTGACTTGAAAAGTACTACACTGTGTGTAAAGAGTTGCAGGACCTCCTGAAGGAAATGGAGCAATAGTAGATCTGTCATTTAGTCTGTTCACTTCTTTTACGTGGAAAGGGGATGATGCCAAAGCAATTGATTCTATACTTTGTTCATTCTGAACTGCAGGTACGAGATACATAGCAGGACCCCAGTCCAAAACTGCCCTCTGCATTTGATGCTCAAAGCCTTCCTTAAAAAAAAAATTCATGTTCAAAAACAAGGCACAAGCGACAAAAATACACATCGATGATCACTATGGAAACCAACACACCCTTTTCATCTCAAAGTCACAAACCCAGTACTGGAAGCAGTTTTGCGCCCCTTATCTAAGGAAGGATGTGTTGGCATTGGAGAGGGTCCGGAGGAGGTTCACGAGAATGATCCCAGGAATGAAAAGGTTAATGTTTGAGGAGCATTTGATGACCCTGGGCCTGTATTTGCTGGAGTTTATTAGAATGAGGGAGGGGGGGATATCACATTGAAAGCTATCCAATGCTGAAAGTCATAGATAAAATTAATGTGGAGAAGATGTTTCCTATAGTGGGGGAGTCTAGGATCAGAGGGCACACACAGCCTCAGAATAGAGGGACGACCATTTAGAACAGAGGTGAGGAGGAATTTCTTCAGACAAGGTGGTGAGTCTTGGAATTCAATGTCACAGACGGCTGTGGAGGCCAAGTCATTGGATGTTGATAGTTTCTTGATTCTAACAGTGTCAAAGGCTACAGGAAGAAGGCAGCAGAATGGGCTTGAGGGATAATAAATCAGCCATGATGAAATAGCAGAGCAGACTTAATGGGCTGAATGGCCTAATTCTGCTCCTATGTCTTATGGTCTTGCAGAGAAGAAAAACTTCAAGCTGCAGGATTTGAAATTGCTTATTCAGAACTCCCAACCAGTTTTACATGATCTCATCTTCAATTCTCATTCTTTCCTTTTTTGAAAAACAGCTCTCATGATCTTTAACGACTGCCCCCCCCTTTGCCACTTTGCCATTCCCCCATTTCCTACTCAGTCACTGTTTGTAAAGCTTTCCAGTGAAGTTTTGACGTGTAACCATTTATAGATGGTGTTGTACAAGAACCAAGTCACTCAAGTAACAACACAACTGGGACACGAGTTCCTGGAGAATTCAAAGGCTGCTGAGCATATTGAAAACCTTTCAATTTCCTGGGAAGGATGGAAGAACTGAGTGTGGGGATATTGGGTTGTGTGTGTGAATGCCTCACCCATTCAACCAGAGTTATGTTCATAGTCACTCTGTGAATCACATTCAGCATTAATGATAATTATCTATTATCATTTTTAAAAATTTTAACTGATAAGAGACAGCAAAATAAAAACTTCCAAAGAGCTACTGGGGGCGGGGGGGGGGGGAAGAGTGTTTCTTTCACTCACCCTCTACCAAGGAAAATTGTGCCTTTCGACCGCTGCTCAATGCTACTCACTCGTCAGTACCACAGCAGTTGTGAAATAAAACACAGGAGGGAAAGGGGTTTAAAAATAAACATGAAGGAAAATGAAGGCCTTGCAGAAGTTCTTCAGTTCGAAGGCCTGCGCCTGACAGAAATTTAATGAACAGTCTCCATTTGAAATATCTAATGACCACTTAAAAAGAAACAACAGGACACAGGGTCAGCACAGTGTGGCACCTCAGCATTGCTGCCTCACAGGTTCAACGACCCAGGTGTTGTCCTGGCCACTGCCGATGCGTGAGATAGCTCCACGTTCTCCTGGGTGGTCCAGCTTCCTTCTATGTTAATCGATCACTGCACGCTGCCCCAACGGTAGACAATCAGCAGACTCAGCGAGTAGTTAATGGGAGTGTGAGGATAATATAATGAGAGAGTGCTTGCTCTAAAAAAAATGCTCGATGGCAGTTATCAACTCTGTACACCAAGGACCTGTTTGCATCTGATGGGGTGCGAAACACATCTTCTAACAAATTCTGAAGTAGGCTCACTTTAACTGTGCATTTAAAGTTCCAGTAGATATAATGAACTCCTGCTGAAAACTTGGGCAGGTCCAACCTTTATCACCACAGTTAACAAGTGCTAGTGGTCACTGATCCACAACAATAATTCCATTTCTCCTTCCACAGAAGCTACCCGACATCTTGATTGTTTCCTATTTTTAATTCAAAAGTTCGTAATGTTACCACATAGCTGGTGTAATCAGATAACAAAGACATGGACTTCTGTGGAGTTTTAATTTAGTTGTGCTGGCGGGATCCGTCTTTCTGATTAAAGTCATTTCAAACAGTTTTAATTAACCAATTCTACTGAAACATCAACCTCCCAAAGCTGCTCCAAAATACAATGCTAGAAGATTCACACCCCATTTTCCTGGCAGTTGATGCTGTATTCTCCAACATTCAAAAGCTTTCCACAACAGCACACAGCATCAGTTGCCTGCCAAAACCTCATGCAGGAAGCCACATATCCCAGTGGCAAATCCCAACAGGCTGCACCAGCACATACCACGATGGATTATAGTTGTCTACCTTCTCACATTTTTAACGCTTGTGCTTCTGCAAGCAAAGGTTCTGGTGACTTGCGCTCCTTGGCACAAATCCAGTTACGGACCCCCAACTGCTTCAACTTCAGAAAGACTTTGTGCAAAGAAACTATATTAATGTCTTCATTCCAGCAGGAAGACTGAAGTACTTTGCAATAATGGCTGCACTCGAAACAGTTTGTAACATGTAAGATGTATTTGCCAACTTACTCAAAGCAAGACCCTGCAAACAGCAATGTATATAAAGAGCTCAGATCACCTGTTTCAGCAATATCTGTTGAGGGATTAACATTCGCACAGGAAACCAGAGAGAACCCCATTGCTTTTCTGTGAAACAAATGTCGTAGTACCTTTTACTTCCTTCTGAGTAACGGAGAAATGGTTTAAAGTTTCATGCAGAGCACAGCACCCCTGATAATACAACATTCCCTCAATTTTTCACTGGAAGTGCCCACAAAACACTTTGTTTTGCATTCAAATCACTGGGCTAGGACTTAACATAGAATCTTCACAAAGTTCAAAGTAAACATATTATCAAGGTACACATATGTCACCATAGAGTACCCCAAGATTTATTTTCTTGCGGGCATTCACAGTAAATATATAGAAACAATAGAATCAATGAAAATCTACACAATGAGAGTAATAATAATAAATATTGAGAACACAGGTTCTATAGTTCAGTGTTGAGGTGAGTGTGGTTCAGGGGCCTGATGGTTGAAGGATAATAACATTCCCTGAACCTGGTGGTGTGGGACCTCCTTCACAAGCAGTGAGAAGAGAAAGTGGCCAGGATGGTGGGGGTCCTTGATGATGGATGCTGTTTTTCTGTAGCAATATTCTTTGTCATGGGGAGGGCTTTTCCACTGATGGACTGGGCTGTATCACTACTTTTTGTAGGCTTTTCAGCCCATGGGTATTGGCGTTTCCGTACCAGGCTGCGGTGCAACAAAGCTCGCACAATGGAAGTGCTTCCTGCTGACTATTTTCACATTAAACCCCTTGGGCCAGCTACTTTGCATCAAAACATACAAGGAAGTTATATAATATACGTTATGTTTCTCTGTGCCTCTTACCGAGACTCATGCAAGACACCATTTAATAATCAGGAGAGGAAAGCTCCCAGAGCCACCATCTTAAGGGGCCCAGCTGACAGATGGATCCAATGTCACCAGGTTGCTAAGCAGAGTGACATGAGTAACAAAATGACTGCAGTTAAATTATCAAGTCCCTACAATCTGACTTTAAGATTGTGGCCAAGGCAGATCAGAAAATGGGAGCTGAACGAACTTCTCCCTGCACTTAAAAGTGAAAATCTGATGGGTCACTCTCCTTTCAGTTAAGTTTATTGTCATTTAACTATATACATGTATGTAACGTGTATATAACCATATAATGTATATAGAAACGAGACAATGTTTATCCAAACCAAGGTGTAAAGCACAGTAGTACACATAACACATGATAGCTTAAGGTAAGGATAGCATCTCAAATGAATCACACATAAATAACGAACTAAAGTGCATTAATATTAAATTTTGGAAGGTACCAAATAAGATTTAGTGAGTAGCCTCTCTGAGTTACAAAGTGCAAGACTGATGAACATATCCCTATATCCATGCATACACCCAGTGTGGTGCCGGTTAGAGTACCCATTTACTCTATCAGCAGGATGGTTTGAAAAAAAAACCCACAGACACCATTTTGAAGATGATCAGGGCATTCCCTGGTGTCCACATTTACCCCTAAACTAACACCATTAAAGAGATGGCATATAGATGCTGAACTTCATTAGTTGAGCTCAGAATACAAGAGCAAGGAGGTTATGATACAACCATTTAAAATACTGGTTAGACCTCGGCTGGAGTACAGTGTGCAATTCCAGCCACCGTACTTACAGGAAGGACACGACTCGAGATATTTACCAAAATGATGCCGAGGTTGGTTATAAGCAGAGGTGGGGTAAGATGGGGTTGCTTTCCTTGAAGAACAGGATACTGATGGGTGACCTGATAGAGGTATAGATAGGTTAGATGGACGCAAACTTCCCGCACCCCTTCCCCACCCACACAGAGGTATCCAACACTAGAGGGCACAGGTTTAAGGAGAAGAGTAAATGGGTTAGAGGGGTTTCTCACCCCCTCCCCCCATGGAGAGAGTGGCTTGCAACCTGGAACGCACTACCTGAAAAGGCAGTGAAGGACAGTGTTCTGATAATATTTTCAAGTAATCAGAATCAGGTTTATTTTCACTGACATACCTTATGAAATTTGTTGACAAAGTTACTATAAATTACAATAAAAATAGTTAAAAAAATAAATAAAATGCAAAAAGAGAATATAATAGTCAGGTGGCACTCAAGGACAGTTCAGAAATATGGTAGTGGAGGGGAAGATAGTGGAGGGGACAGTTCAGAAATATGATAGACTCACACCACCAGGTTCAGGAACAGTTATTACCCCTCAACCATCAGACTGCTGACCAATGTGGATAACTACAATCACCACTATGCTGAACTGATTGTCTGACTGACAGACTTACTTTCAAGGACACTTTACAACTTGTGTTCTCAGTAATTTTTTGCACAATTCGTTGTCTTCTGTACATTGGCTGTTTGTCAGTCTTTGTCTGTTTACGTATGGTTTTTCATAAAATTCTACTGGATCTCTTCTTTTCTTGTAAATGCCTCCAAGAAAATGAATCTCAAGATAGTATGCGGTAACATAATATATATAAAGATAGTTAAAAATAAATAAAGTGCAAACAGAAAGTACAATAGTCAGGTGGTGTTCGAGGACAGTTCAGAAATATGATAGTGGAGGGGAAGATAGTGGAGGGGACAGTTCAGAAATATGATAGTGCGTCTTCAGGCTCCTGTACCTCCTCATTCATGGCGGTAATGAAAAGAGGACATGTCCTGGATGGTGGGGGTCCACAATGATCTTCTTATGGCATCGTTCCCTGAAGATGTCCTCGATGCTGGGGAGGCGAGTGCCCATGATGGGGCTGGCTGAGTTTGCAGTCCTCTGCAACTTCTTCCTCAATCCCGTGCAATGGCCCCTCCATATCAGACTGTGATACAACCAGTTCGAATGTGTTCCACTATGCATCTGTAAAAATTTGCAAGAGTCTTTGCTGAAATGCCAAATCTCCTCAAACTCCTAATGAAATACAGCCACTGGCATGCCTTCTTCGTAATTGCAGCAACATGTTGGGCCCAGGATAGAACCTCAGTGATTGTCGACACCCAGGAAGTTGAAGCTGCTCGTCCTTTCCACTGCTGAGTGGGCAAGCACTCAAATCGCCTGGTAGGGCACTAACCAACGGCCGGTAAACTGGGTTAGTGTAGTAATTGCTTGATGGCCAGAATTGACATGGTGGCTCAAACTGACATACCTCTGTACTAGACGACTCCAATTCTATGATAAATTCTCTGTCATCCTATCAGAGCTGTTTGTGGGACTAAGTGCAAATGAGCTGCTGGTATCATACAGAAAATTTATGCCAAAGAGATTCCAAAGCCTTTAAGCATTTTAGAATCTCCTGATGCATTTCATAAATACAACATAGCTGAGGACATTCATTCTTGATATGGACTAATTAAATTCACTCATGCTTTAAATAACATGTTCGAAAGCTTTTAACAGTTTTTTTTCCTAGGGGCCAGCCTGGCTAACCACATGTGCCCTGATCCACAGTCTGATGCCTTAAAGATAAAAAAAAATCCACCCACCCAGCCACCCACGTACACATGCAGCTCAAACCAGCTCAGCAGTTTCTACAAAACTTCATCCGGCTCCAGGCCACACCTCACACCTCATTCCAAGGGTGCTTTGTGTCTGATGAAACTTGCTCACATCACCCTGAAAGAATCAATTAACTATTTTAAGTACTAAAATAAAACTATTGTAATGAATCTAGAAGACACACGGGACTGCAGATGCTAGAACCTGCAGCAGCAAGCAGTTTGCTGAAGGAACTTAGCAGGTCAAGCAGTATTTGTGGGGCGGGGAGGGGATGGATAAAGGAAGGAATAGTCAACATTTTGGGTGCAGGGTCTCAACCTATGTCAACAATTTCCCACCTTGCTCCCCCCCACCCGCGACTCAACTCAGAGTTCACCAGTAACAAAGAACCACGATGTGCTTGTGTGCATACACTCAGTAATTATTTTTTAAAATGCAGCATTACAATTCAATGGTATGTTTTTAAACCTGCTTAAATAAAGCCACTTGCTGAACATTATTGGAAGATCCAATTTGATCTCCAATCAAATGTATATAGAGATTTAAAAAGGGTTAAATTGAAATTCAAATAAGATAGGCAAATAACCAACATGTTTACTTCCAAGTCCATTAAGTCAAACTCGAGTAAACTCAAGAAGTTATTTTCATTAATCTCTGGTCTCAAATTCTCCAACCTTGCCATACGGAAGGAAATGCAGGAAGACAGACACAAGAGACTGCACATGCTGATTTCTAGAGCAACACCCAAAAAGCTGAAGGAATTCAGCAGGTCAGACAGCATCAAAAAAGAGAAATGGATAACTGACCCTGGAGGAAACCTGTTCCTTCCTCTCCTCCGTCTTTCCCCTGTTCTATTGTTCAATGTTCCAGTCAATGTACCATCCCACACCTGGAAACAAGACTCATGTCTCAAACACCTTTTCTTATACTCAGTCCTAGCACCATAACCCTGCCTAGTTTCAATTTCTTTTCAATTACCTCTAAGCTCCAAGGCCGGGCAACTCAGTAATTCTGAATTTAATTGGGTCTTCTATTCTAATATCCATCTTTGTAATGGACAAACCTGGAGCTTCTGAATAAAGATGCTCCAGTTGGAGAGAAGAAATGATACATCATTCAACTATGATAGGGTCGGGGAAAAGAGGGGAAATCATCATTCCCAATTAATGCATGCGCCCTCCAGTAACAGAAATAAAAGAGACTTCACACCATCTCCCACAGTCTCTTTCTATTCCCTAGGATTTGAGATCACTCCATTCCAGGTAACATATTCAAAAGTAACAAACAAGCTGCTGGGGCATAGGGTCAGGGTGTATTTGTGGAGGCAAAATGGATGGTTGACATTTTGATTTGAGATCCTCCATCTGGAGGAAGTCTAGATAAGGGTGAAACATCGACTGTCACTGACACTGCATGACCTTAGAATGCTGCCACCATTTTGTTGGCTGCACCAGGATCAGGCACCTGTAGCCTCTTTGCTAACATATCCATCAGCGTATTCCCCCAGCACCATTGTAAGCTGTGATCAGACTGTCTAGCAAAAGTTGAACATTAAATTTAACTACGAGGTTTGGTATTCTAATAAATTTGGCATGAAAGCCACTGTAGCAAAAAAGGAACCGACTCTCATACCTTCGACAAACTGTGCAACTTTGAGTTTCGCCTATTTTCCAACATTCTCCAATGGAAAGAAAAGCAAAAATGACAGCCCTTGGCGTTCTGACATCCTCAAATCAAAGTTTAAAGTTCAAAGTAAATGTTTTATCAAAGTACGTATATGTCACCATATATAACCTTGAGATTCATTTTCTTGCAGGCATTCACAGTAGAGAAATAAATGGAATTTATGAAAGTATAAATAACAAAGACTGACAAACAACCAATGTGAAAAGAACAAACTGTACAAATAATTTAAAAAGTAAATAAATAATACTCTATATTGTAGAGTTCTTGAAAGTGACTCTATAGGTTGTGGAGTCAGTTCGATGTTGAGGGGAGTGAAGTTATCCATGCTGGTTCAGGAGCCTAATGGCTGTTGGGTAATAATTCAGTTTTGGGGACAAGGAACAACACTAAAGTGATTGATCAAGGTCTTTAAAACCCATATGCCTGCAGCTCTTTTGATTAATCGATTGTTCAGAACCTCCCCCACATCAGATTCAATGTCCTGGAAACATTCGGTGGTGAATTCACTCCCATATCACAGCCAAATCAACGCTCAGTTTGGCAGAGTCACAGTAGGCAAGAAGCTGACGCAGGGCTGTGCTTTTGGTACCTGGTGCCACCCCACACATCAGAGAAAGTGATCAAAGGCAGACAACAGGCCTTTGTGCAGCACGTTGACACAGGAATAAAGCAATCCAAGGAAAATCTGCGGGTTGATCCGGCCCACAGCATAACAGAGCCTAGGAGACAGATCAGACAGACTTCTTTTCATGTAGTACCTTTCCTGATCTCAGCACGTTCCAAAGGGCTTTGCATTCCATGGTTTAACTGACACGCACCCGCGTGCAATTTACACATAATCTCTCATGAATAACAACGTCATAATGACCAGACAGTCAGAAAGGCTATTTCAAGACCTTTCCTGATTTTTCCTCCCCTTCTCTGGGGTGCCCATCTCACTTGTCGTCTGACTCCAGACTCACTACACCCTTCCACGAGCCCACAACATGGCTCTTGAGGGACCTTCTAGAACCTCCTTAGTGCCTTCTGCTTTAGCCAACATATTCCCTCGTGCAAAATGGACCCTTTATAATAACCTCACTTGTCCTACCACCAAGTCTTTTAGTGTAACACGATTACAGCACTAGTGACCTGGATGTGGTTCCTCCACTTCGATTCCGTAAGGAGTTTGTACATTGACTGCATGGGTTTCCTCCACATTCCAAAGATGCACAGGTTAGTAGCAAGTTAACAAGTCACATGGATGTAATTGGGCCCACTGGGCTGACAGGGCCCGTTACCATGCTGCATCTCTAAAATCATATTTCTTTGTTAAGACATGGGATATTTTGCAGACGCTGGAAACCTCGAGCAGTGCACAGAAAATGCCTGAAGAACTCAGCAGGCCAGGCAGCATCCATGGAGAGAAATAAAACAGTCAACATTATCTGGCTGAGATCTTTCATCAGAACTGAAAAGGAAGGGGGCAGGAGCCAGAATACAATGGGAGGGACGGAGGGAGAAGCTGTTCCCCACCTTCGTATTCTGGTTTCTGCCCCCTTCCTAACCCGCGACCTGAAACGATGACTGTTGGCTGCTCACCATAATGCTTTCCTTTTGTTCTTCCCTCCCCCAACCAACTGCAGGCTCTACAGCTTCACATTTAAAAGAACATCAATAATCAAAATAGAACGTTGTAGGAAATGCTCTGCAGCAGAGTCAGTGTCTGTGAAAGGGAAAACATTGCAGGGCATAGACGTGAAAGGTAATTAACCTGAAAAAGCAACTCTGTGTCCGACAGCGTCTGTGGAGGAAAGTGTACAGTTGAGGTTTTTTCGGATGAGACCCTTCAGCCAGACTGTTGCTGTGGACAAATGGGAGTTGACCTGCCGAGTACCCCCTGCATTTCCGATTTCACTCTCACATTTCCATTATCAGACAATTTGCTCTTTTCAGCTCCTCCCCAGCCCGAAGGTGTTGAGTAATAAATACTGGGCAGGAAGCCAGTACTGCTTAGCAAAGTGGTGCCCTGGAACTTTCACATCTACACAATTCACAAAATAGTGCAAACACAGGAGATTTTGCAGATGTTGGAAATCGAGGGTCTCCCGGTGGCCACCCACTTCTATTCAACTTCCCATTCCCACTCTTTCATGTCTGTCCATACCCACTTCTACTGCCACAATGAAGCTAAACTCAGATGGAAAGATCTACATCTCATACTCCACCTGGGTAGCTTCCATTCTGATGGTATGAACATCAATTTTTCCAATTTCTGGTAATTTCATCCCCCTCCCTCTTCTTTGTTTTCCATTCCCCATTCTGGTTGCCCTTTCACCCTTTCTTTCTTCTACCTGCCTATCACCTCCGTCTGATTCCCCTCCTCCTTCTGTTTTTTCCATGGTCCACTGTCCTCTCCTGTCAGATTCCTTATTGTTCAGCCCTTTCCTTCTTCCACCCATCACCTCCCAGCTTCTTACTTCATACCCCTTTCCCCATCCACCCACCTGCCTGCTCACCTGGTCTTACCTATTATTTGCCAGTTTGTATGCCTTCACTCACCCCATCTCCTTATTCTGGCCTTTGCCTTCTTTCTTTCCAGTCCTGATTAAGGGTCTTGGCCAAAACATCGACTGTTTATTCCTCTCCATAGATGCTGCCTGTTTTGCTGAGCTCCTCCAGCATTTTGTGTGCACTCCACAAAACAGCACACTCTTTCAGTGCCTCCTGCCAGAATTCAGCATTACTGATTGTACTGGGGGTCTGATTTTTTTTGTGTACTTTTTTTTGGAACACAACTTGAACCAACAACTTGCCCAGCTTGGTTGAGAGTATCTGAGTGATGGCCTAGGGACACCATCACCTCCTGAACTTGAATACATTTTGAACCATTTACTTGAAAAGCGTGTGAAGCCTTCTTCCAGTGACCTACTTAACTAATGCAGCTTCACATTGATAAATAAGCCCAGTGCAGCACCAGATCAAATCATTCCTGTGCAATTTCCTAGTCACAATTCAGCCTTTGATTGACTCAGGCTTGTTCCATTATGTGAGAAAGCTTCAGGATGTGTCTGTGGCAGGACAACAGGAACCGTCTGCAGATTGTGTTGAGTATTGTGGCACACTAACACTGCGGAAAACAACAGTCGCACTTCCTTTGGTTTTGATATTAGACACATCATATTCTGTTATCTGTTAATAGGCCAACAATTATCAGTAGTGTAATACAAGTTAGAGAATGAGGCCAATCCCACCCTGAAGGTATAATGGGAGATCATACAGCCTCTCTTCAATGTTCCCATTCAATAAAATGCATGTCCTCAGAAAGCAAACCTCAGATCTGAAACTCTAGCTGCCATTTTAAGTGTTTAAAAGTATTCCAGAACTTTAATCCAGCCCACATCTTCTTACGTCGACAGAGTTTAATTCTACGGTTATTATTTTCAATACACCCAGTGGAAGCAAACTTTCACTTAGATGGGTGAAACAACAGTGCCCAAAAGATGGGAAGACATACAACAGTAACAGTGACACACAAAATGCTGGAAGAACTCAGGTCAAGCAGCATCTATAGAAATGAATAAATGGTCGACGTTTCAGGCCGAGACCCTTCTTCAGGGTGAGAAAGAGGGAAGATGCTGCGATGAAAAGGTGTGGGGGGGGGGGAGAAATCAGGATAGCTAGAAGATGATAGGTGAAGTCAGGTGGGTAGGAAAGGCAAAGGGCCGGAGAGGAACAGGAGAATCTGATAGGAGAAGAGAGTGAACCATAGGAGAAAGGGGAGGAGGAGGGGACCCAGAGGGAGGTGATAGGTAGATGAGAGGTAGTAAAGGCCATGGGGGGTGGGCGGGGTGAATAGAAGAGAGAAGAGGGAGGGGGAAAATCGTTTTACCAGAAGGAGAAATCAATATTCATGACATCAGGTTGGAGGTTATACAGATGGAAAATGAGGTTTTGCTCCTCCACCCTGAGGGCAGCCTCATCTTGGCACAAGAGGAGGTCATGGAGTGACATGTTGGAACGGGAATAACAAAATGTTTGGCCACTGGGAAATTCTGCTTTTGGCGGATGGAGCAAAGGTTGGTGACAGTTGGGAAACTTGACAGTGCTCCTTGTTACAGGAATTGTCGACATGAGATTTCCATACTTACACCACAGAACGAGACCAATGAGCCCAACTAGACCTTATTTATGCTCACAGCCTTTACCAACAATCACACTCCTCCCTTATTTATTCAAATCCCCCTCAAGGACTCCTTGTGATATCCACATTCCCACTCTGCTCCCTCAATTTACCTCGATTTATTAAATGCCAAGTTATTTATGGTCACTAGGCTTTGGAAATGCCCTCATTAAGAATTTGCAGTCAGTTTCAATGAGTATTGTTAGCCTAGGAGCAGGATGAAAAATGTAAATGTGAACAAGCCCATTCATAGAGGACTTTATATAACGCCAATGAAGTTGAAGCAACTGTAATAGGTGAAGGTTAGAAGGCAAGTGATAATAAGCATGTGTACGAAAAAGTATAAGCTGCTGTGCTACAAAGAAAGGAGGATAAATGGGGAAAAAATTAAATAGATCCTGAAATTCAGCATTGCCTCATTGGGCCAAATATCTATCAGTATATGCGCCAACTATGTCAGTGCATGAAGAACAGTTGGCCACAGGCTAAGGTGATATCGCCCAATGTCATGGTCATACTTTATTAATCCCGGGGGAAATACTGCCTAATGAGGGTTACAATTCACTGACGATCCACAATGCTACACAGATGTCTTCTTCAAAGTTCAACATCATTGAAGATCTATCCTGTGCCCAAAATATTAAAGCAATTGCAAAGAAGGCACGACAGTGGCTTTACTTCATTAGGAGTTTAAGGAAATATGGTATGCCACCAAAGACGCTCGCAAATTCCTACAGATGTACGGTGCAGAGCATCTTGACTGGCTGCAGCACCATCTGGTATGGAGTGGATAATGCAACAGAACTGGAAAAAGCTGCAGAAAGTTGTAAACTCAGTCAGCTCCATCATGGGCACCAGCCCCCCCCCCCCCCCCCCAGTATCGAGGACACCTTGGTGATGCCTTAGAAAGGCAGCATCCATCATTAAGGAACCTCATCACACAGGACATTCCGTCCTTCTCATTCCTGCCATCAAGGTGGTACAGGAACCTGAAGACACACACAATGTTTCAGGAACAGTTTCTTCCCCTCTGCCATCAGATTTCTGAACAGCCCATGAATGCGTTAACACTACCTCAGTATTTTTTCCACTCTATTTGCACTAGTCATTTAACTTATTTTTTTATATATATACTGATTGCAATTTATAGTTTTAAATACTATGTATTGCAATGTACTGCTGCCACAAACAATAAATTTCACAACGTGCCAGTGATATTAAACCCGATTCTGACTAACTACAGCATGCAGCTCCAGTCACATTACAGGAAGGATATGATAGTATTAGAGATGATAGTGTGGAGATTACAGAGGATGTCACCAAGGTCAAAATATGTAGGAGCCTCATTAGAAACATAGAAAACCTACAGCACAATTCAGGCCCTTCGGCCCACAAAGTTGTGCCAAACAAGTCCCTGCCTTAGAAATTACTAGGCTTACCCATAGCCCTCCATGTACCTATCCAAAAGTCTCTTAAAAGACCCTATCGTATCCACCAGTCTTTTCTTCTTGAGGACTGATGAAACAGAGGGGAAATTTAAAATGAGTTTTATAGACCCAAAGCTAAATAGAATAGACAGCAAAGACCCATTTCTATTAACAGGGAAATAAATAAGAATGGGCAGACGTTCACTCACTGAGTGGAAGGGGAGTGGAGGTGGAAAGCCTTGCTACGCTTAAAAACCATCTAGATCAGAACACGTAGAGCTATAATCAACAGGGCTGTGGAACAACAGTTCCAATGTGGGCTCATCTGAACAGCCTCCTACTCCAAAGATTTCAATGATTATACAAGATTAAAGGCCCATTGCAGAGACCAGAGCACAAAAATCTCAACCTACTCTACAAAGCAACACCGAGACAATTTCGTACTGACTTTCACATAAAATGTTCAACCAAAACCCAGTCTGTCCACAGATAGATTAAAAAAAAACTCCTCACTATTTCAAAATCTGTAATCCTTAGTATCCCAGTCAATATCTACATCAAAAATAATCTGGGCCTTATCTAGTTACTGTTTAGGGGATCCAATCACAAACAATAGAAAATCTGTAGATGCTGGAAACCCGAGCAACACACACTAAATGCTGGAGGAACTCAGCAGGCCAGGCAACATCTATGGAAAAGAATACAGTCGACGTTTTGGGGCCGAACCCTCTGCTGTGGATCTGGTAAGCACATTGGAGTGGATCCAAGTCAGTTCTCAGGCAGGAGTTGATATGTTTCATCACCAACCTCTCAAAGCATTTCATCACTGTGGATGCAAGTGGTATGGGATGATCGCCATTGACAGAAGTCACCATGTTCTTCTTGGGCACCAGTATAATTGAAGCCTGATTGAAGCAGGTGAGTATCTCAGACTCAAAGAGGATAGATTAAAGATGTCAGTGAACACTCCAGCCAGTTGATCAGCACGGGTCTTTAGTACTCAGCCAGATACCCCATCTGGGCCGGATGCTTTCTGTGGGTTCACCCCCCTGAAGGATGCTCTCACGTCAGCCTTAGAGACTGAATCACAGGGTCATCAGGGGCTGTGGGAGTTCGTGAAGGTGCCTCCATGTTTAACAACCCCCTCTCGGACAATTGCTTGTGATAAGCAGACTACAGAGAACAGGATCAAGTCAAGTTTCTACAGTGGTGGTCCTGGGGGGTGGGGAGGGGACTCCAACTGCAGTGCTTGGTGGGTTGACTGTCAGGTAATTAGGTTTCTTGATGATTTATGACCTTACAGGGTCCAGAACTGCCAGGGCCATTTCCTCTCCACCCAGGTTGGTATGTCAGTGCAACTGGATCTACTCAGGGATGGTGACAGGACATCTTGGTCCAAGATCTGATAATGGCTTATTTCTGCAGGGGTTACCCAGCTTTATCATAAACACAAGAGATTCTGCAGATGCTAGAAATCCACAGCAACACAAAAAATGCTGGAGAACTTGGGTCAGGCAGTATCTCTGGAAGTGAAGACACAGTCAGTGCTTTGGCTGTTTATTCCCTTCAGTTGATGACCACTTGACCTGCCAAGTTCCTCCAGCATTTTGTACGTTACTCCAGTTTAAACATGTCCCCAAATGTTAGTAAGCAGGATTGTACAATGTTGACGAGGCATTAATGATAACAATTTGGACATGATCCAGCTTAATTATTACTCCTTTCCACAGCAGTTTAATTTGCCTGATTTACTCAGCCATTGTTAACAACCAACTGTAATGCTGCAGATCATCGATAGTACCATGGGTGAAGGAGGCAGAATTCTTCCCCAGTTTTATGACACTGACAGCTTCTCATTCAACCCATTTTGAATAATAAACTTAAAGATCCTCCCAACTCACAATGCCAATAGGATTCAGCCATGTCTAGATCCTGATCTCCAGCGTACTATTCTAGTAAGATAGCTTCTAGGATTCATCTTGTTATTCACCATTAACAACCGCCCACCCTCCCCCCCAACCAGCTCTCCTCAAGGCTAGATTAAAAGAACAACCGTCCCTTTGTACCACTTCCACAGGATGGAGTTTGACATTTAATGTGCTGGCTTATTTTCTTCATTAACTCAGCATTGAATCAGAGGGGAATTTGATGCGCTCACTGACCAGATGATGCCAGTGACTGGTAAGCCACAAAGTAAGGTCTACGCCTGGCTGCTCATCCCTCAAACCCGCCAAGTTGTGCACAAAGACTAGTCTGAAACTCTCACTCACCGGATCCTACCCAAAACAGAAGTCAAGGGAATTAGAAAAGAGGTTACCCCTCTGCACGTCTATATCTCTCTCCATCCCCACAAAAAAAAGTCAACTAAACTCCAATCTTTGCAACACACACAAAATACTGGAGAAACTCAGCAGGCCAGGCAGCATCCATGGAAATGAATGAACAGTTAACATTTTAGGCCGAGACCCATCTTCAGGACATAATGAAAGGTCTCGGCTCAAAACGTCAACTGGTTACTCCTTTCCATAGATGCTGCCTGGCCTGCTGAGTTCCTCCAGCATTGTGTGTGTGTGTTGCTTGGATTTCTAGCAACTGCAAATTTTCTTTTAAATTCCAATCTTTGTTCACCCAGGATAGTTTTAGGGTGGTGCACCAGGGATAAAGTTTGGCAATCATTCACTAAGTTCACAGGATATCCACATTCAGAGTGAACATTTCTCATTGCTCCAGTTATGACGTCAATGGGGGGGTGGGGTGGGGGAGGGTGCAGTGTCGATGGCTGCATTCCATCCAACAATTAAAACAAGCATCCAACCCACTCTTTGCTGGCAATGTCTGGTACTGGGGGTACAACTTGTTCACGCCCAGCAACTAATGCAAACTAGGTTTTTATGTAAAAATTGTAGAGGTCATGGCCAGTGGAAAACATGCCCATGAGGGATCATTCTGACATGATGAAATTATACAATTATGGACCAACTAAAGTGAGAACAAGTCCTCAGGAAATAAAACCTGTTCACAATTTAACTTTCATCTGGTAATTTATGCCTAGCGAAACCAATCATTCGGTTTGGGACATTCTGATTGTATCCCATTGAAACCTCACAAGGAAAGACAATAGGTGAACCTATTATTAGCACATTGTTAAAGGTACATCCCTACCACTTTAAGGCACAGTTCAGGACAGATCTGTGTTGTCGATTAACCTTCTGGTTAGTTGTATATTCATGGCACCTTCAATACTGTAACAGAAGGGATATATTTTGGGAATGTGCAGTTTGTACTGGGGCTTTTGGAACAGACACCAGGATTGAATATTCAAAAAGGTTCTGCTAGCTGAGCTGTACCATCACTATAAGTAACTCTGTAACTTTACCAACATTCAAAATTTGAAAGTCAAGTAGGTGATAACAGAAATTGAAACTGTAGTTAATTGTTTATTGTTATTTTTGTGATAAAGTACAAAACAGTGTCAGGAGAGTGAGATTCTCTTGGATTCGTTCTCTCCTGGAGGTTTGCTGTGTGAATAAAGACTTTCACTTTTCAGTTACAGCTTGCATGTAGCTTGGCTTTAGTCAGTTACAACAATGTCTACCTGCTATTTTCCATCCCAAAGCTGAATTTTGCACTATGACTAATGTAAGTAGGAAATACTTAGGCAAGTTGGGCTATACTAATTAGCCAAGCACTTCTACTTCACAAATGTTCTTTCAGACCAACTACTATTGACTCACAGCATTATGTTTATAGGGGGAAAAGCAGCTTTAATATAAACCCGTAACAACAAAAACAATATAAATGTTAGAAAGCATTGGAGATTGTTAGGAATGACAAGGAGAATGACAGAAAGATGAACTAGAAATCATCCCTCAACCTTTGGTTTCCGCGACAGGTGACTCATTTGCCTGCGATTGGTAGGCTCTTTTATTTCATAGGAATTGTACCTTTGTTTGGAAATTCTTTATAATTTATAGATTTTTTTGTAATTTAGAAATCTTATATAAATGAGAAATCCTGTCTAAATTTGAATGTGCATCATCAAAAATAAAACTAGTTTGTTAGCTGTAAGTACCTCCTCCTCGGTAGTGGGGGGAAACTCAAGTAGTGGGTACTGACATCTGGACCTCCCTGCACAGACTAGACAGGGAAGTAAGCAGGTTTTTGAAGAGAAGGTGGATAGAGTATAACCTCCCTATAGTGAGAGTACCTATAGATACCTATAATGGGATAGGGCTTAAAATCTCCTTATGAGTTTAGGGCTTTGGAGACAGCCAACTCAATACTATCACAAGGCTTGTCGGTGCTCACTCATTGTCAATGTCAAAGGAGGAGACTTTTGCATACAAGATCAGAAAGAAACAGGATTGAAATAAGATGACAGTTCATTTCAATTGCGAATCATGTTGAAATGGGAGCAAACCAAATCAAGCTCCAATTTCTTAAGTTTTTAGCTCAAACACAACTCTTTTCCTTCAGTACACTGCATACCAGTGAATAAAATATGCTACAGCTAATCACAAGGGGCTGATTGGTGAAAAACAACAGCTCAGCAATAATTATGTTATGGTTTGAGGCAGCCCCTGACCTAATTACTAACACTTTCTCATCACTGAAAGCCATCAGAAGTCCTATTTGGATGTCACTCAGTTCAATTTAATAGATTACATATTTTTAGCAAGTCATTAATTTTTGCCCAACATTTGGAAAATAGTTAGTTGCTCACTGGAGCCAGAGGGTTTCCGAAACAAAGCTCCAATTGTATTTTAGGGAAGGATCAAATTGGGTCAATTATGCATACAGGTTTCCCTCTTTAGCCCCAACGCCCAAATCCTCCCCACCCTCCCAACTGTTACCATCTTTTTATTCCAGCTCTGTTCAGTATTTGCTTTTTAAATCTTTTTATTAATATATTATTCAAAAATAACACGAGTTCATTGAAGTAAACAACACTTACAATGTCTCAAGGAAAAAAAAACATTATTTTAAGGATTGAAAAACTTTGGTGATAATAAAAAAAACCCTACTAAGCAGAAAAAGTGGGGAAAAAAACCCATTAGGTGTATAACTCAGAGCTATGCGTCATACAAAAAGCTTCTAAAGATAAACATCAAACCGTCAGCAAGGAAAAAACTATGCCAAAAATTTACAATTAGATCGTGGAGGAAATCTATCAATTAACTCAAATGATAATAACGAGCAAATAAACCCCATCTTTTCTCAAAATCAAATAAAGGTTCAAAGGTTCAACTTCTAATTCTCTCCAAACTAAGACATAGCATCACTTGAGAGAACCATTGTGACGAAGTGGGAGCTGATGTATCCTTCCACTTCAACAAAATGGCCCTCCTAGCTATCAATGTAACAAATGTAATAACATGTTGGTCAGACACAGAAATACCATGAATATTTTGAGGAACTATTCCAAAAAGCGCAGTTAATTTGTTAGGTTGTAAATTAATTTTAAGTGCTTTAGAAATTGTCGAAAAAACTGACTTCCAGAACTGTTGCAGTGTAGAACAAGACCAAAACATGTGTGTCAGTGTAGCTGTCTCAGTTTTACATCTATCACAATAATTATCAACATTAGGGAATATTCTAGACAATCTCTCCTTCGTCAAATGGTAATGATGTACAACTTTAAATTGAATCAGTGAATGACTAGCACAAATCAAAGAAGAGTTAACCAGCTTCAGAATCCGTGTCCAGTCTTCTGTCATAAAAGTCAAATTGAGTTCCTTTTCCCAATCTTGTTTAATCTTAAGGACATGTATCCCATTGTAATAATAAATTATAAATTCTTCCAATAGAACCCAAAGGGTTCATACTCATAATAGTACCTAACAAGTCAGCCTACAATATATAAGGAAAATTACTTAAATATTTTTGTAAGAAATGTCTAATTTGAAGGTATTGTAAGAAGTGTGAGTATGAAAGAGAATATTTATCAACTAATTTTCAAAAACATCAATCTTCTTTAAATAAATCCAAAAAAGAATTAATACCTTTATTTTTCCAAAGTAAAAAAATTGGATCACTCAAAGAAGGCTTAAAAAAAGTAATTTCGATAAATTAAACTACAAAGTTTAAATTTTTTAAGATTAAAAAAATTGCGGAACTGGAGCCAAATTTGCAAAGAATGCTTAATCACAGGGTATAAGTTTAATTTAGTAACTTTAGCTAATTGTATAGGTAAAGCAACTCCCAGTAACGAGGTTAAATAAAACTGTTTCACAGCTTTCAATTCCAGGTCTACCCATATTGGCCGATCGCACTTATCAACCCAATATAACCAAAAGGACACGTATCGCACATTAACAGCCCAGTAATACATTCTTAATTTAGGCAAAGCAAGACCTCCATCCTTTTTCAACTTTTGTAAGTGACATTTACTAATTCTTGCAACACACATCAAAGTTGCTGGTGAACGCAGCAGGCCAGGCAGCATCTCTCGGAAGAGGCGCAGTCGACGTTTCAGG
Source organism: Mobula hypostoma (assembly GCF_963921235.1). Lineage (NCBI taxonomy): Eukaryota > Metazoa > Chordata > Chondrichthyes > Myliobatiformes > Myliobatidae > Mobula > Mobula hypostoma. Next base: position 40,305,397 of record NC_086129.1, read on the forward strand.
CCGAGACCCTTCATCAGGACTAACTGAAGGAAGAGTAAGGGATTTCCTAATTCTTGGTCTTTTATTATTCCAAATAAAAAATAAAGTAATAGAATCAATCAGATCAAAAATCTTCTTAGTCAAAAAAAAACACGGATATTCTGAAATAAATATAAAAATTTTGGTAAAATCATCATTTTAACTATATGGATATGACCGACAAGTGAAAATGTAAGTGTACTCCATCTACTAAATAAATACTTCATAGAGTCTACCAAGGGAACGAAATTGGCTTTATAAAGATGCTTATATTTTTTAGTGATTATAACACCTAAATATCTAAAAGAATCCGTGACTTTGAAAGGAGTATTATCATATATAGAGACAGATTCATTTAAAGGAAACAAGTCACTTTTAATAAAATTTATTTTATATCCTGAAAACTCTCCAAATTCATTGAATAATTTTAGCAAGGCAGGAATAGATTCTTTGGGATTAGATACATAAACCAATAAATCGTTAGCATAAAGAGAAATCTTATGAATGGTCTCATTCACAAAGATCCCATGAATATTTTTAGCTTCACGAAAAGCAATAGCAAGGGGTTCTAATATTAAATTAAATAACAAAGGACTTAGTGGACAACCTTGTCTTGTCCCCCATGAAAGCTGAAAAAAAAGGAGACCTACAGTTGTTAGCGACAACAGTAACTATTCCAGCTCTGTTCAGTATTTTCTGCAATATGGGGGAGCCCATTTGGCCCTTGTGAACCAGGAATGGTGATACATCTCCATCAGTTGGCCTGATGCAAGCAAATACAGGAGCTTTAGATAAATGTATGGCATGGTATCTCAGCCAAAACAAAGTCTGCTCCAAACATGGTGAGCCCATCTAATTAGTCCTGCTTTTCTCAGATTTCTAACTTTGCGTTCATTAATTTCTCTTACTAATTGCTAATTTGTTCCCACATCCCATCCTGATAGTTCATTGTAGATCACATCTCCAATATTGTTTGTCATATATATTAACGATCTGGATGATGAGGTGGTAAATTGGGTTAGTAAGTATGCTGATGATACGAAGATAGGTGGAGTTGTGGATTATGAAGTAGGTTTTCAAAGCTTGCAGAGAGATTTAGGCCAGTTAGAAGAGTGGGCTGAAAGATGGCAGATGGAGTTTAATGCTGAAAAATGTGAGGTGCTACATTTTGGTAGGACTAATCAAAATAGGACATACATGGTAAATGGTAGGGCATTAAAGAATGCTTTAGAACAGAGGGATCTAGGAATAATGGTGCATAGTTCCCTGAAGGTGGAATCTCATGTGGATAGGATGGTGAAGAAAGCTTTTGGTTTGGTGGCCTTTATTAATCAGAGCATTGAGTATAGGAGTTGGGATGTAATGCTGAATTTGTATAAGGCACTGGTAAGGCCAAATCTGGAGTATTGTGTATAATTCTGGTCACCGAATTATAGGAAGGATGTCAATAAAATTGAGAGAGTACAGAGGAGGTTTACTAAAATGTTGCCTGGGTTTCATCTCCTAAGTTACAGAGAAAGGTTGAACAAGTTAGGTCTTTATTCTTTGGAGTGTAGAAGGTTGAGGGGAGACTTGATAGAGGTGTTTGAAATTATGAGGGGGATTAATAGAGTTGACGTGGTTAGACTTTTTCCATTGATAGTGGGGAAGATTCAAACAAGAGGACATGAGTTGAGAGTTAAAGGACAAATGTTTAGGAGTAACATGAGAGGGAACTTCTATACTCAGAGAGTGGTAGCTGTGTGGAATGAGCTTCCAGCAGAAGTGGTTGAAGCAAGTTCTATGTTGTCGTTTAAAGTTAAATTGGATAGATATATGGACAGGAAAGGAATGGAGGGTTATGGGCTGAGTGCAGGTCGGTGGGAATAGGATAGGGTAAGAGTTCGGCACGGACTCGAAGGGCCAAGATGGCCTGTTTCCGTGCTGTAATTGTTATATGGTTATCTCAAGATGCATTTTTATTTGAAATCTTTCCATAACCTTGTTATGGACCTTTTCACACTCTTACCAAGTAAACTGGTTTCTCCTGATTTAGTCCGTCAAAACCTATTATTTTGAAAACATCTCCAATTTCTTTAAATTTCCCTGGTCTAAAGAGAGTTTCATGTGAGCTGCTTGTACAGTAAGTGGGAGACCTCCACCTTTAGAGTAAGGAGCACTAAGTTAGAGAGCCTCTGGTCCCACTGTGCAGCTAATGAGACAGGTGAGGGGGAGACACGGGAGAGCTATCAACATTTCCCTATTCATGGGAAAATGTACCTGGCATCTTGACAATCTACCAGAGGCATTGAGTGCACGGACCTTAAGATATAGGAGCAGAACTAGGCCATTCAGCTTATAGAGTCTGCTCCACCATTCCTTTATGGTGGATTTATTAACCCTCTCAACCCCATTCTCCTGTCTTCTCCCCATAACCTTTGATGCCCTCACTAATTAAGACCCTATCAACCTCCGCTTTATATACACCCAATGAATTGGCCTCCACAGCTGTCCGTGGCAATGAATTCCACAGATTATTGCTTGGGTGTTTACATTGCTTATTCAGTAGCTATAGGAACTCAAAGTGCAACTGGCCCTGCTGTAAAATTGACCAGAAACTAACTTCCTGCCATCTTGGTCTACATCAGTTGCAGGAGACAACATTCTGCTACACAGCTCTATCTACCACAAAACAACATCAACACCTTTTAAAAAGAACATTACCATCAAAATAAATGTCACAGAGATAAGCAAGGTTTGAGTCAGAGGTCTTACTATACATAGAACACCCAAGCAATCAAAAGTACAGAAGGATTTGGATCAATTAGTATCCTGGGCTGGACAGTTTAAGATTTACCAGCGGTATGCAGTAGTTACTGTTAAGCTGCAAACTTGTATTCGCCAATTTATCACTCTTGGATACCTATGTATAATATTTAGCCAGAGGATAGCGAATTCTTTGAATTTATTGCCACAGATAGCCGTGGAGGCTAGGTCATTGAGTATATTTAAAGCAGAAGTTGGTAGGTTCTTGATTCGTAAGGGCATGATAGATTTTATTTATTTAGAGATAGAGCACAGTACAAGCCCTTCTGGCCCAATGAGTCGCACCCGCCAGCAACCCCCCCAATTTAACCCTACCCCAATCACAGGACAATTTACAATGGCCAATTACTTTGCTAACTGGAACGTCTTTAAACTGTAGGAGGAAACTGAAGCACCCAGAGGAAGACCACACCTTCACGGGAAGAATGTACAAACTTCACTGGAATTGAACTCCGAACTCCGATGCCCTGAGTCACACTAACAACTACACTACCATGGCACCCCAGAATATGGGGAGAGAAGGCAGGAGATTAGAGTTGAGAGGTTAAATAAATCAGCCCTGATCAAATGGCAAAGCAGACTTGATGGGCCAAATGGGCTCATTCTGCTCCTATGCTCTGTGGTCTACATTGGACCTGCCACTATGATCAACACCTAAAGTCTTGACAGCATTCCTCTGCCTGCTGCCGGTGGAAAAAGCCAGATACCCAGTGAAAGTGTCTTCACTGCATTACATTGCACCATAAGAGAACAAACATTCCCTAAATCATCATCATATTCATAAAAATTGCCTTCTGCTATTCACAGGTAAATCATTATTTATAACATTCCAAGTAATCTTAACATTTTTTTTAAAATGGGCCAATGTTCCAGAATTTTTCTTTCCCCGAGTGTCAAATGAAGTCATGTGATGCTGTTGATCCAGTAGCCTTGACAATTTGTGCCTTGTACAGCCACAGAATGACTCAGCACACAAGGAAGTTGTTTGGTTCATTGTGCCTATCCCAGCTCTCCAATGAGTCATATTCCCCCAGTTTTTTTTTCCCACATAACACTTCCTTTCCAGGTATATTATCAGTCACTTTTTAAAATATTACAATTGAATCCAAATGCAGAGACACATTAGGCAATAAACACCAAGGTACAACTTGAGAATTAAAATATAACCATCTTCCATCCTGTCCATTTTCTTCATGCTGAATTCATGGCTGCAGGAATTCTTGAACCCCAAGATTACCACCTCCTTGTTTGCTCTTTGTCCGATTTTTTCTGTAACTTGTAGTAATTTATATGTACAGCTGCCACAAAACAAATTTCATAATGATAAAATGTGATTCTAAATTTTCTGGTGAACAGTTTTTTCTCATTAGTCACTGCATACTGTAATCCTGAATAACATTTAGCACCTTGATTTTGTTCTGGCAATATTTAGCTCAATGAGTTCTTACATGATGGATCCTAGTCATTTTCCTTCACATACCTCCCCCAATTTCCCTAGCCCCTGAAAATACCAGGGGGTGGGGTGGAATTTAGATTAGTCAAATAAGCAACACAGCATTGGAACGTGGAGGAGACGTTGATGAGGCATAATTTGGAGTATTGTGTGCAGTTTTGGTCACCTACCTACAGGAAAGATGTAAATAAGGTTGAAAGAGTACAGAGAAAATTCACAAGAGTTTAACTTGGGTCCTCCAGACCCGAGTTATAAGGAAAGATTGACTAGGTTAGGACTTTAGTCCTTGGAACATGGAAGATTGAGGGGAAATTTGAGAGGTATACTAAATTATGGGGGGGGGGGGAGGGGGTTAGACAGAGTAAATGCAAACAGACTTTTTCCACTGAGGTTGGAAGGGACTACAACCTGAAATCCTGGTCAAGGGTGAAAAGTGAAATGTTTAAGGGGAACACAAAGGGAAACTTCACTCTGAGGGTCGTGAGAGTGTGCAATGAGCTGCCAGCTCAAGTAGTGAAAGCAAGTTTGATTTCAATGTTTTAGAGAGAAGTTTGGATAGGTCCATGGATGATAGGGGAATGGAGGGCTATGGCCCCGTGCTGGTCGATGGGAGGAGGCAGTTTAAATGGTTTGGCACAGACTAGATAGGCTAAAAGGGCCTGTTTCTGTCCTGTACTTTCCCATGACTCTTTGAGACAAGAGAAGCTAAGGGAAAACCATTGGCAGAATATGGAGGTCCGCATAGATAAGCATCAGAAATCAGAATTAAACTTGGGAAGCTGAGCTGTGAAGGAGATTCAGTACCTGGTCTAGGATCAGTGAGAGTTTCCCCCGGCCTCTGCACATAACCAAGGTTCCTCAGCATTTTTACCCATTTGTTAAATGGCCCATGCAATTATGCACTACATCATATAGCAAGCTTTTCACCCACGAGTAACCACCTGTCTTTACCGTGAGTAGAGTTATTTAAAAAAAAAACACGAATTGCCAATAACTCAAGTGCTCTAGATCAGGGGTTCCCAAGCTTTTTAATACCATTTAGCAAGGGGTCCATGGACCCCAGGCTGGAAGACCCTGCTTTAGAGCAACCCGACTTCAAATACAATTCGAGTCCATACAACATCCCTGACAAAGTGTTAAGGACAGAGGGAGAGGAATGTCGTGGAACAATTATAGTTGCTTATTCTTCTCTTTCACCAAGAAATCTCCTCTTTATGCCTCCATCCAGGTGATGTGGGAGTGCATTAACCTGGACTGAAATCTCATTCTAAAAATCAGAGTGCATCATTCCTGTTGACACTCCAGTGCAGTAATGAGAGTGCGCTGTCTGGCTGCCTGGCTGCTGGGGCTTACTTCGGGATATTAAACCAATCTTCAAGCTACTTTTCACAGGCTGACATCAAAATTGCAAGGTATTCAGAAGAACAGATTTCTCCCCAGTCACTGGCCAAAATGTTTATGGCTGCATCACTATCACAAATTCCAAATGGCTTATCAATCTTAGCGTAATAGGGAATGAGATATGTTGGTCTTTATTAGTCAGGGGATTGAGTTCAAGAGCCGTGAGGTAATGTTGCAGCTCTTTTTAAAAAAAAAACAACTCTGATTAGACCACACTTGGAGTCTTGTGTTCAGTTGTGGTCTCCTCATTATAGGAAAGATGTGGAAGCTTTAGAGAGGGTGCAAAGGGGATTTACCAGGATGCTTCCTGGATTAGAGATAGGTTGAATGAGCTACAGTTTTTCTCTTTTCAATTAGAAAGAGGCATTTAACAGACATGGAGTACCTTGTTTAAGCTCCTGAGTTCCAGCCTATTTTCTACATCACGTCTTACCACAGTTTCATCTGAAATCAGTCTTAAACAATCACTTTGATTGTAAGCCTGTCACTACTAAGCTCACCAGCACCAGTCACTGAACAGTGGATCTTTTACAATGGAGGAAGAGCATCACTTGGGACAGAGCCCAGATCTGGGGGTGGGTATTAAAAGGGAGGGTCAGCAGTCAGAGACTTGATCAGCACCCGAGGTGGAGGAAGAGTGGAGTGGTTCAGTAAAGTCATCAGAGCTTCGGGAAACTTAGAGTGTTGGGGTCTCAGGGAAATCCACCCAGCTCATGCAGTTTTGCATCACATGAGAGGAACTACAAAAGAGATTATTCTCAACAACAAAATAAAGTGTGCGAGTATGATTAAGCCATTTCCTGGCTCAGTCCTCCACACTTTGATCACTCCTTTACATGACATGGTCTACTGTCAGTGGCTCATATCTGATGAGAAAGTAAGTTACATGTACAAATACAATTCACACCATGCAAAGTCCCCAAAGCACATTCCTGGAGCCGCCAAATTGACCAGAAATAAGACCACAAGACTCAGGAGCAGAATTAGTACATTTGGCCCATCCATCTTGGCGGATTTATTATCCCTGTCAACCCCATTCTCCTGCCTTTTCCCCCCATAACCTTTGGCACCCTTATCAAGTAAGAACCTATCAACCTCTTCTTTAAGTATATCTAATGACTTTGCCTCCACAGCTATTTGTAGCAATGAATTGTACAGATTCACCACCCTCTGGCTAAAAGGATTCCCCCTCTTCTCTGTCCTAGACTCACCCACTATTGGAAACATCCTCTGAACACCCACTCCAAGTTTCAATGAGATCCCCTCATTCTTCTAAGCTCCAGAGAGTACAGGCCCAGAGCCATCAAATGCTCCTCATACATTACCCTTTTCATCCCCGGGATCATTCTTGTAAAACTCCTCTGGACCCTCTCTAATACCAACATATCCTTTCTTAGATATGGGGCCCAAAACTGCACACAGTACTCCAAATTGGTCTGACTAATGCCTTGCAAAGCTTCAAAAAAAAAACAAACAAACAGCCACTCTCATCTTCCACTTCAAGAAAAGTGCAATCAAAATCATGTACCACCAAATCCCAATTATGGGGCAGCACGGTAGTGTAGTGGTTAACACAGTACTTTACAGTACCAGCTGCCCAGGTTCAACTCCTGCCAGTCTGTAAGGAGTTCATACATTCTCCCTGTGACTGTGTGGGTTTCCTTCCACAGTACAAAGACATACCGGTGGGTAGGTTAATTGGTCATTGTAAATTGTTCAGTGATTAGGCCGGGGTTAAATCAGGAGTTGCTGGGTGGTGTAGCTCAAAAGACCTGTCCACGCCGTTTCTCAATAAATAAATGAGCAAACAAGCAATAGGGTTGAATTTTGAGGACAATATCTAATTTTACCATATTATTCTGCTAGAACAGGCCCTTCCAGCTGCACCATCCAGCAACCCCCCACCCCCGATTGAACCCTGGCCCAATCACAGAACAAGTTACAAAGACCAATTAACCTACCAACTGCTATGTCTTTGGACTGTGGGAGGAAACTGGAGCACCCAGAGGAAACCCATGCGGTCATGGGGAGAAAGTACAAACTCCTTACGGACACCGGCAGGAATTGAACCTAGGTCATTGGTACTGTAAAGCTAACCACTACGCTACCGGGACACCCACATTACCTTCAGGTAGGGAACAACTTATTGTGACCCAGTCATCTATGATGCAAATTAATTTGGTCCACAGTAGATCTAAATGCTGGAAGATGTCACATGGCATTGGAATAATTGCAGTCACAGTCAACACAGAAACAGAGCAACTGCAAATGCAGTTTAACATAATAAAATTTAAAGGAATGTTATGTTTTATTAAGGAACAAAATAAAACTTAAAGGGGGAAAAAAATCACATCAAGCCAAACAAGTATGAGGAAAGGAGGGATCAAGTAGCAGTTTAAAGAACTGAAGAGGTTTGGGGTGGGAAACATAGGAGTTTGTCACTTAGCTTGAATCCCAAATGGGAAGGTAGAATCAACGGGAAGGTAGAATCAACGGGAAGTTATGGGCGACCAAGTTCTCAGAAAGGCTGTCAGGCCCCAGAGTAAAAACACATCTCAGCGTGGAGGATCGGCTGAGAAAATTTTTTTTTTAATATTTCTTGCGACCTGATGAAGGGTCTCAGCCTGAACATCGACTGCTTTCCTGACCGACTGTTCTCCAGCATTCTGTGTGTGTTACTCTGGATTTCCTGCATCTGCAGATTCTCTTAGAAGAAAAAAAAATTACTGGGAATCTGAAATTAACTGCTAGAAATACTCAGGAAGTGAGGGAGCAGTGACACAGAGTTAACATTTCAAATCAAAAGCCTTTCATCAGAACTTTTAACATAACACAGTGGTTCCCAACCTTTTTTATGCCATGGACCCTCAACATTAACAGAGGGGTCTGTGGACTCCAGGGTGGGAACTGCTGCTATAGAATGAAAAGTTAGCAACAATGATATGGTATTGGACCTCTCAGCCTAACAGTACTAGAAAACTATTTATTCAATTGTCCATTAGCGCCCTGCAAATTCCCACAAAAAGATCATAAGGCAGCTTCGACCACCTGTATGATTGGTGACAGTGCCACTGGGATACTCGATAGCAAAAGCGTCAGAGACATCTCTCTCTACTTCCTCCCCAGCCCGTTCAGACAGGCAGCAAGATTTGCAGAAAAAGGCAATGGAAGAGGATGGGTGGAAATGAAACCAAAGGTTAACTCTTACCACAAATAAGTAAGTGAGCACTTTTTGTTCTGCATCTCTGCAGCCCCCATGGTTGTTTCAGTAATACGGGGAGCTCCCTTCCTGCTTGGGGAAGACACTACACTTCTGCTAAATGTGCAAGGAACACGTAACACAATGTGACCAGAATAACAGCTGTGAGAAAACATGGTGCAATTGCATCGAAAGCAATTTGGCTTTTGAGAGGGTCAGAGTGAAATGCTTAAAATGTTGGAAGCATTTGACAAAGTTGAGTAGATATTGTATCTGTTGAAGAAATTAAGAATAAGGGAAGTTACCTTAAAATGAAAGCAATATTCTTTAGAAGGAAAAAAATATTTCGTCAAACATACTGCAAAATTTCCATTGAGAGGACTTGTTGTCCAAATGTAGGAAGATTCCTGTTGGGCAACAATGTTAAAGAATATGGAGCCAAGACGGATAAGCAGTATGACAATAGACATTGACCAATTAACATCAACATGAATGACTTCAACAATTTCACACAGCAGTGAGCTCAAGAAACTAATCTTTCTCCAATAAGATGTTTTTTCTGCATTCCCACCAAAATTCATTAATTATTATCTTTCTTATTAGCTCTAGGTTCCCTAAGTGGCAGTGTCTTTGCCACGTCCAAGAGAAACATCACAGCAAGAGAAATACAAGGGTGCCATGGCAGCTTAGCAGTTAGCACAATGCTCGTGGTATCAGAGTTCAATTCTGACATCATCTGTAAGACCTCCCCATGGAATGTGTGTGTTACCCACCCCCACCTCCCCAGTGCACCGGTTTTCCTCCCATAGTCCAAAGACAACTGAAGCCTAATGTAATGTGTCACACTGCACTAATTAGCAAGACAAAGGAACTTCCAAATGACCTCATGGAACACAAACAACAGGAATTCTGCAGATGCTGGAAATTCAAGCAACATACATCAAAGTTGCTGGTGAACGCAGCAGGCCAAGCAGCATCTATAGGAAGAAGCGCAGTCGACGTTTCAGGCCGAGACCCTTCGTCAGGACTAACTGAAGGAAGACTCTTCCTTCAGTTAGTCCTGACGAAGGGTCTCGGCCTGAAACGTCGACTGCGCCTCTTCCTATAGATGCCTCATGGAACACAATTGCCTTTCAGCCGACCAGCAGCTACCATGTCCAGAACATGATCTCCTCAGACACTGCTTAAAGACTACCCACACATGAAGTTCAATCTTTCATGAATGTAGTGTATGTCTGTACTACAAAGTAATCGGGGATGATGATTTGGGGATTAGTGGAGCCCATTACTTAAATGCACCAACAATTTGTTTGCAGACCCTTAAACTGGCAAGTGAACATCAAGGTAAAATTTGAATTGTTACGTGAACAGAAGGCAAAGTTTGAAGAGTTAGGTGATGTCAAGACATTGATGGCATCTAACAGGGAGACCAAGTCACCAGAATATCACACTGGCAAAGCTGTTCCAAGCATTGAATTTAAGTGAGGGAAAAGACTGGACTGTCTACGTCATTTTCTCCCCCGATCCAATAACAGCATGAGCCATTGCATACACACAGTCAATGCTAGCTGAAGGCCTTGAACAGGCAAGCTGCAGCTTCAGAGATGGATCACCTTCTTGTACCTCACCCAGATGACTTTCATTTTATATTATATTATATATTAAATTATATTCAATGAGACATTTTCTGATGGGATCACATTCTAACCAGGGGATCTATTTAGTCTATGGCACTCGTTTGCTGCAGATTTGTCAAACGTGTCTGTGGTGTCGATGGTCAATTATGTCACAAGAAAATCTTTCTTGTACCATTGGGTGACCGAAAGAATTTGGTTGAATGATCCCCAGTATGGTCGCCCCACAATCTGTGTTACTATAATAATATTAAGCTCTCGTTTCTTAAATAAAACTACAACCATTTGTGACACAAGAGGTTCTGCAGATGCTGGAAATCTTCAGCAACACACACAAAGTGCCGGAGGGACTCAGCAGGTCAGGCAGCATCTATGGAGGAGAATAAACAGTCGGTGTTTCCTCCAGCATTTTCTGCGTGTTCTAACAGCCATTTGAACAGGTTTGAGAGCACAAGATACAATTGTACCCACTTATGGCAAGAAAGGTATACCCTGATAACAAGTCAGGACAGAAGAATTGCAAGATGGCCCTGGCGACCAACGGCGACATTTCACAGACAGCTCACAAAACTATGAGATACTCTATAGATATACTCCTTCTCAACTGTGATCGCTGCAGTCTGCAGTTTCCCTTTTAACCATGTTCTCTTGAACCAGTTAGATAACGTGGGGTGGGGGGGTGGTTAGCGAACTAGACTCCCCAGAGTACAGGTACAGCCAGGGCAGCCATCACTGGGAGTGGACACTGCGTTGAAGCCTGATTGCAGAAGACAAACCCACGATTGGCTCCATTACTCCACACCAATTGAAGATCAAAATTGTCGAGGGCTAGAGCAGTAAACAAACGTCTGCCTGCATTTGACTGGTCTCCTCACTACTACAGTCAGGTGGGAGGTACAGGAGTCCTGGGTCCCACGCCACCAGGTTTGGGAGCAGTTGTTGCCCTACAGCCATTGGGTTCCTGGGCGGGCTTCACTCACCTCAGCACTGAATGGGCTCCGCAGCTGTGGACTCACTTTCAGGGACTCTGCAGTTCAGGTTCCTTGTGCATTTGCTAACTATTTTTTAAAAAAACTATTTGTGTAACTTGACCAAGGCATCAAATGTTCAGCTCACTACTCCACGAGGTTTACTCGCCTCAGCGCCGAACTGGCTCTGTGACTGCGACCTGCAGCCATCAGTACTCACCACAGCACTGAGCTGACTCCATAGCCACCGACTCCCTTTCGGGAACTCTGCGGTTCATGCCCTGTGTGAGTTTTTTTTTTGCACATTGGTTGTTTGGCAGTCTTTGTTATGTGGTTTTTTTTTTAAATAGATTCTTTTTTTTGGTTTTGTGTGCAAGATGAGTCTCAAGGCTGGATACATACACATACTTTGATAATAAATGCACTTTGAAGATTGACACATTGGAGGTTGGCAACTGTCTTATTGGGGCAAGAAGCATCAATCAGTTAGTTACAGGTCTTTGTGATGTGGGCAGATCCAGAATAGTTAAATCCATGGTTTATTCTGGTCAATGAAGCATCACTGATGTACTAGTCAAGAGGTTCCCTCAAATGATTGGTCTGGCTTCCTTTCTAAAAGCCAAATCCAGGCAACAGAATTGGATAGAGGAGGGGTGGGGGGGGGGGAGTTACATTCAGCAAATTTTAAATTTTTCTTAGAAATCCTCTAGGCCAAAGGAACTGTGATAACAGTGGAATTCTGAAGTTTTGAGGTTCTACAAATAAAGTGGGCAAGGAACAACTTAGAATCAAGAGATTTTGCAATTGCTGAAAATCTTGAGCAACACCCTGGTGCCCCTCCTCCTTCTCTTTCTTCCATGCTCCGCTGTCCTCTCCCAGCAGATTCCTTCTTCAGCCCTTTACCTCTTCCACCTATCACCTCCCAGCTTCTCAGTTCATCCCCCTCCCCCACACCCATCACCTGCCAGCTTGTACTCCTTTGCCTCCCCTTACCTCCTTATTCTGGCTTCTGCCCATTCTTTTCCAGCCCTGAAGTGTCGTGGCCCAAAACGTCAACTATTTATTCTCCGGCATTTATAAAGCACTGGTGAGGCCTTACTTGGACTATTGTAAGCAGTTCTGGGCACCTGATCTAAGAAAGGATGTGCTGACATTGGAGAGGGTTCATAGGATTTCGGGATTGAAAGACTTGTCATAGGAAGAGCATTTGATGGCTCTAGGCCTGTAATCACTGTAGTTCAGAAGAATGAGGGGTGACCTCATTGAAACCCATCAAATGGTGAAAAGATAGGATGTGGTAGGGGAGTCTAAGACCAGAGGACATGGCCTCAGAATAGAGGGATGTCCTTTTAGAACAGAGATGAGGAGGAATTTCTTTAGCCAGAAAGAAGTGAATCTGTGGAAGTCTTGATTGTTCAGGGCTTGAAGGGATATGGGGAGAAGGCAGGAGATTGGGGCTGACAGGGAAAGTGAATCAGCCATGATGACATGGTGGAGCAGACTCGATAGCCAAATGTCCTAATTCTGCTCCTGTATCTTATGGTCTTGAACAGGATTTTATAAAGCTGCAATATTACCGTGCGGCTCTTGAACTCAATCTGCCCACTAATATACCATATGCTTTATTTACAACTCTATCAACTGGCACAGTAACGTTGTGGGATCTGTGGACATGGACCCCAAGATCCCTCTGTTCCTCCACACTGCTACGAATTCTGCCATTAACCCTGTACTCCAACTTCAAGTTCAACCTTCCAGAGTGTACTATTTCACACTTTTCTGGATTGAACTACACTTTCACAACTCTAAAGGTGCAGCACTCTCTTCACTCATTTCCAGTAGTAATGTGGGGTATATCCCGTCTGACCCTGGGGACTTACCTACCCTGTTTTTCAAAAAGGTCCAGCACATGGGAATCCTGATCAGTATGGACAAGTTGGGCCAAAGGGCCCATTTCCATTCTATCTCACTATGTCTCTATGACAACCATCTGAATTGCTAGAGCAAAACATGCTAAGGCCATTATGGGACCAGACAGAATAATAGTTTGACATGGACTAGATGGGCTGAAGGGCCTGTTTCTGTGCTGTAGTGCTCCGACTCTACGTGTGATCAAGTTAGGATCGCCTTCACATCCCAATTGAATCCGTATGTCACTTCAATGATGCCTTCAGACTTGGATATGGGAGGGGGTCAAAAGTAAAAGGAGTAGCATTTGCTCCTCTCTCACAATGTGCTCTACTTACACGGTTAGGAATGAACAACTGCAGCCAAGCATCAGTTAGGACCGAGTTTAATCCCATTTGACATTGCTTTTCTTTAAAGATCCAATTAGCACCGCAACTGGTGCTTGGGCCACTGCCCTTCCCATTCAATGTTTTCTAAAGAACGATTAGAACTGGAAAAACTGAGTGTGATGCAAAGGCAGATTTCACTTCTTCTATTGCTGTGTGTTGGAAAAAAAACACAAAGTTGCATTCAAATAGAAAACGTGGTGACTAAAAGAAGCCCCAAGCACTAAGAGCATCTAGTTGAAACGGAGGGCCCTGTTCCAATGTAAGAAATGTAGTAAAGCTTGTATCTATCAGGAATGCAAAGGTAACAACTGGCAAGATATGATGTTTTAGTAATGACTAGGTTAGAGATAAATATTAGCCTGATAAACCACAGATTTCCATGGCTCTTTAAAGAAGATTGCCTTTGTTTACCCAATGAGGCAAACACAGTCGACATTCTGAATCTCATTAGGGAGGGAGCACGGCGTCTGCCAGGACTACACTCAGTATCAGCTAGTTTGGAGACCAGAATGTACAAACGTCACGGAAAGACAAAATGGATACCAACAGAACTGCAATGGGTTAACACCTCCGGATCTGCCCCATCAGGGTTACATGCAAATTAAGTTACCCTTATAGAAAGAATTTACTTTCTTTTCTCAGAATATTTGAGAGACTTACTGTTACGCAACTGTCATACATTTTAAGTCAAATTGTTGCTTTTCTTGACTTTGTGGAAAATGCCACTTAACCTTGTGGCAAGCAGAAGGGTCAACTTTATTGACCATACTGTACATTTACAATACACATACAAGTAATTTGCTGTGGTGTGTTGCAACAAAAAAAACATTTGGCAATTAAAAATATAGAATTACAATAAAGTTAGAGGTTAAAGTACAGATATGGAATAAATTGTGCATAAATAAATACCAGCATATACATACAATGTAAACTTGATTATAAAAAGTGGTTTAAAGTGTTTACAGTGCAGTGTCAGGGGTAATAGATAGAGGTGGAGGGTGGGGGGGGGGGGGAAGGAGCTAACCAGAATGGTTGATGAGATTAATTTTCTGGGGGATAACATTTAAGTATAAACTGGGATTTCAGTGAATTTATTAATTTATTTTTGAGAAAGGGGTTAAACTGGACTCTCTGGGGTTGGCTGAGTTATATTATCCCACCCGCTCCCCACATTTACTTCAGCTCTTCTCCTCAACTACGTAGAAGATACATTTCCCAGAAGTGGTCAGCTTCAATACTTCCCTGCTTCTGGGTTCAGAGGACAGAGCATTGCTCCATTTCTAATTATCAAACCCTCCTGTAGACTTCAACTTCACTGCACACTGTCAATCCCTTACACTGACATTCCACACCAGTGGCCTTTTCAAGTAGACTCACCAATTGGATAGGAATTCTGAATTTTACAGAACTGCACACAAATTTAAAACCCAAAATGAAATCCAACCAGTCCGTGTTAGTGTTTATACAGCATATAGACAGAAGTCTTAAATCACATTTACCCGTCTTACTAGTTTAACAAAAATTTTTTAAATTCATTCCGTATTCTTTTCTGATTCAGCTCTGGGCATTTGCGTATGTATGCGCAAACAAAGGGAGGTATTGCACACATGTTGAAGGCCACAAGAAATCACTTTATTAGAGTTATTTAAAGCATGCAATGCAGAAAGAAAGACTAATGATTACTGAAGTAGTCATACAGTAAACAAAATACTTATCATCCACTTAATGAGCTGATCTGCACAATGCCAGAGAGGAGCCACAGATCTGACAACCTCTCACGCAGTTCTCTCTCCCTCCCCCCCCCCACCACTCTCTCGATGTCCTTGACCCCATCTCCAACAGTTAGCACTAGCACTAGTCATAATCCAGCCTAAGAGAAGATAAGAAATTCCCCACTTTTTACCCATTAAACAGACCTTTTTTAATCTCTAGCAACCTTTAGCCTCAACAAACAACTCAGAAATCAAGGGGAAAAACATTCTTCACTGGTATCTAATCTTAACAATGCGAGTTCAAAATAGAGACAAAACAAAAAGGGGAATAATGAGAAAACATGCCATTACCACCTTCCATACCAACACCATTTTGTCTTCCAAACTTGCATTTTAATTGAGCGTATATCAAGGAGGAATCACATCAAGTCCTAGTAGCTCTACTTTCCTTACAAGTCTTCAAACCAGCAGCATCTGAAGCCCCTGAAATACCACAACTCAACATGGAACTCATTCTAGTTATTCATTGCGCTATATTCAAAAGGAAAGAAAACTACCCTAATAAATTAGTCCTTGAAAATTTAATCCCCATCCAATGCTAATTTCAAAAAAAACTTACAAATTAAACCGAAACAGACCTTCATTTTAATTACATCCCATAAATTTCTCTTCCATACTTGACTCAGAAGTACCTGGCTGACATCTCAGTGCTTCAAGGCACAAAGATAACCATGGAAAAGTTTCAAAACACAGGACATCTAACCTTGGTATTTACAACTTCCTCGTGAATATTTGATGAAATTTCTATATTATCAGGCATCATTGTGCATGGTACTATAGTCTGAAGACCAGCCTTAATGGGTTATTGGAACCAGCACTATTGAGGGATGAGTTTTGACAGGTATTGTCAAACCATTAGCTATTCACTTATTCCAGCAACACACCCCTCATGAGTAAGCATCTGAATCTGAATTTCCAGCACAAAGACGAGAACTATTCAAGTTTTTGGAATAAGAGATGACTTCCTCCTCTTCAGTGAAAGTACGGCTCTTGATTTGGTTTCAAACAGCAGAAGACAAACTGTTGCACCAAGCAGAGCCAACAATTCAGATACTGGCATAAACGGACCACCCATAAGAATTGATGATTGTGTCCATTTCTCCTCAAGCCAGCCGTTGCCAGACAGAACATTCTGCACAAATTGATTAAAGAGCAAGGAGGTTCTCTCTAGAGTTGAGACATCACTCATCACTCCATGTGCATCACCAGAACTGACTGCCTGGTTACTTTTACCACTATGGCAGCTGGCCTCATGCATATCAGTTTATGGGAATTCTGTGCTCAAACAATGACAGCCCTTCAGAAGTACCCAATTAATCATGAACGTTCATGAAGTTCTTGATTATTTTCCTCCAAGGACAAAATTCAAGAACACAGAGGTCTCCGCTCTGAGGCCTCAAAGTGTAAAAAAAACCTCAAACTTTATCATGTTAACCTTGATGAATTGAAATCCAACCATTCCAAGTTGCTTACAACAAAGCATGAGAAAATCTGTAGATGCTAGAAATCCAAAGTAACACAAAATGCTGGAAGAACTCCGCAGGTCAGGCAGCATCTATGAAAATGAATAGATAGTCAAAACTTCAGGCCCAGACCCTTCATCAGGACTGGAAAAGAAGGGGGAAGACACCAGAATAAAAAGGTTGGAGGGAAGGAAAGAGGGACCAGCTAGGAAGTGATTGGTGAAGCCAGATGGGTGGGAGGGTCCTGGGCCAAAAAGTCGACTATTCATTTCCATAGGTGCTGCCTAAACTGCCAAATTCCTCCAGTATTGTGTGTGTGTGTTACGACAAATAATGTTATTTCCCCTCAGAATCTTTGAAGGGATCCACACTAATTGCCTGTAATAAACTTTTAAAATATTTTAAAATTTAAACAATTATCTTTATCCCCACATTCATCGAGGCAACTTAAACGCGATGGAGGCAGGGAAAGCCAGAGCTTCTAAACACGACAAGAGTATTGCTATTTAAGATTTTGAAGGAGGTAGGAAGTCAGCATTGGCTTTTGTTGTGTTTTCAAGCTCCTGGCCATTTTCTCACAGCAGGCCCACAGAAATTCAGAACCAGGGAGGGGAATGGATGGAGAAATCTGATACACAATATACAAACAGGATGCACAACTCTGAGCCTGAAAACAGCTCAATAGATTTCAAGGAAGTTGGTTCAGCCATGTCTATCCTGAACTAGCAAGATAGGTGGGTGGGAGCAAAAACAGAGAAAGGTAACCAGCTGAGAACACATTTTAAATGTCAGGTTTTCCACCAGACAAAATCCAAAAGAACCAAAGATAGCTTGGCATCAACTCATGTGTATTCATATCAGGATTAACATTTTAAAACATAAACTCTGAAAACATCCTCCTGGCTTTTCCACAATATCTCTGAACAAACAAACAAAATCTTCCCCAGCAGCCAGTAGTCCACTCCCAAGTGATCGCATTTCAAATGTATGGCTGGATAATATATTCTGGCAGTGTATTCCATTAAAGAAAGTGTCATAAAGTCAAATCCCTCGCCAAAGGTCCACGAAAACAAACATTTACTTTCCTATGGGGATTGCCCAAAAACAAATCCTGCAGCACTCTTGACATAATAAACTGTCTCAAGGTCCTACACGTAACAATGAATGGAATTCAGGCCAAAAGAAGAGATATTGGGACAGGTGGCCCTCTACTTTGTCAAGAGGATGCGATGACACTGAAATAAATATAAATGCCTCAGACTATCTCCAAGTGATAATCCACAACACCAAACAGATGGTAAACCTTGGCATAAATCTTGTTGCCTGAATAATACATGGACTCCATCACCTGGGAGCTGAAGAGAGGGGAGGGATACTAGGGATGAAGCAAACAGATTTCTCCCCATGTCACAGAACTGGAAAATGATGAACACTGTCAACTGGAAAGCAGGTTCATTTGACTTGATCAGGTGTCAGCCATATGGTCCTGTTACCCCTTCTACCAGCTTTCACTCCGAGAATCCTGGAAATCAACTTTTAATTCGCAAATGCTCTAGGAATTGACATTTGGCAACCCCATCTGTAGTATCTGGACACTTCACTTGCTTCAACTTATAAAGTGAAATTTCTAAGAATTAAAATTGCTGTACTTTCTCCAATACAAAACCCCATTTTATCACTCCAGCTTCTTGCAGTGATATATAGTGTAACAAAGAAAGTTATCTTCTCTTCCAAACCTCCAAATTTGAATAATGTTAATATTCAGAAATATTCAAGTAACAAGAGAATAATGCATTTGCTTAACTTGTTATGACGCTTTACAAAGTTATTCAACTTACCAATCCATTCTGGCTCTCAACACAAGTCGTCTGCTCCGGCCTCTTTCCCTGTACCTCTGCAACTTATTCCCTCATTGGCCAATCAACTGATTCTACTGCCACTCCCATCATGAGATATTAATAGTAGTCAATTAAACTACAGGTAAACCTTTGGAACATGGGAGAAAACTGGAGCATCCATACAGTCATTGGAAGAGCATACAAACTCCATATACACTCAGTGACTACATTATTAGGTATATCTGCTCATTAATGCAAATATCTAATCAGCCAATCATGTGGCAGAAACTCAATGCATAAAAGCATATCAACGTGGTCAAGAGGTTCAGTTGTTGTTCAGACCAAATATCAGAATGAGACCCAGGTGACTTAGACCGTGGAATAATTTTTTGTGTCAGACGGGAGGGTTTGAATATCTCAGAAACTGATCTCCTGGGGTCTTCACGCACAAGTCTCGAATTTACAGAGAATGGTGTGAAAAACACAAAAACATCCAGTGAGTGGCAGCTCTGCGAGCAAAACTGCCTCGTCAATGAGAGAGGTCAGAGGAGAATGGCCAGACTGGTTCAAGCTGACAGTTACCCAAATAATCGCGTGTCACAACAGTGGTGTGCAAAAGGGCATCTCTGAATGCACAACACATCGAACCTTAAGTGAATGGGTTACAGCAGCAAAAGAGCATACCAGCTTCCACTTCTGTACCTAATAAAGTGTCCAACGAGTGTAGACAGCAGTACTTTATTTTCTTATTAACTCTTTTTGTTTTCATTGTCTTTGCTTTATGGAAAACTTCAGGATTAAATTACACTTAGGCAATGGACTGAATGATAGTTGAGAAATATATTCAAGTTTCTCTTTCAGCTACCATTCAGAATTTTAGATTTGTTTAGTTCTTGTCTGTCTCACTGCTGTGTATACATTTCCGTTCCCCTCTCATTGTTACGTGCACAGAAACTGAGCCAACACGTTTCAAGAAACCCAAGTATGTACACAGAGCGCAACAAGTTTTGACAAAACACATTTTCACTGCATCATTTTTAAATCAGCAAAATTAAAGATAGGCTTGCATTTATGTAGTGCCTTGGGAAACCACAGGGCACCCATGAAGGTTAGTGAAGTAGCTGTTTAAGTTACTGTTGCAATGTGGGAAAGATTCTGTTCCACTGCATTGCTCTAACACGTTTCACAATTCATCTCAAACTGCCTTACAAGCAATACCATACATTAGAAACACAAGCACCATGCAAAATGCAGCAGTGAACTTGCACGCACCAAGATCCCACCAACAGAAATCCAGAGCATCACCTTTTAGTTGTGGAGAACAGGGACTAAATGATGGCTGGACACCCGGGATAACACCTCAGCCTTTCTTTAAAACTGTACCAAGCATTCCTTCACATCCACTCGAGCAGTGAGTATGAAAGATGGGACCCCTCCAGTGGGCAGTGACGCTTGTTAAGCAAGCCAGAGAGTGAAGGTGATTGCAGAGCAACATCACCGATGTTTCCTTTTTACAACCTCACCCTTCTTTGAGGGATACAAGGAGATCCAGGACTTTCAGGAAGTTCTGCCAACACACCAGTCTTATCAACAGTGAAAATGCAGCTACTAATTTAAAGACAATTCTGGTGGGGAGCCATTTTGATTCTGACTTCGATCTACACAGCTGCTCACTAATTTATTGACTGAGCTGGTTCCAGAGTGCAAGTACCACCACAAAGAAGGCATGACAATGCATCTACTTTTTCAAAAAAAAACAATTGTGCAGATTCAGCATAATTTGATAATCTTCTACAGATGCACAGTGGACAGCATCCTGAATGGTCGTATCATGGCCTGGTATGGAAACACCAATGCCCAAGAATGGAAAAGCCTACAAAATGTAGTGGATATAGCCCAGTCGTCACAGGTAAAGCCCTCCCCACCATTGAGCACATCTACAAGGAGTGCTGTTGCAGGAGAGCAACAACTAACATCAAGGGCCGCACCACCACCCAGGCCACGCTCTCTTCTCGCTGCTGCCATCGGGAAAGAGGTACAGGAACCTTGGGTCCCACACCACTAGATTAAGGAACAGTCATTCGCTCTCAACTGTCAGAAGCAGAGGGAATAACTTCACTCACCTCAACACTGAACTGACTCCACAACCTACAGACTCACTCTTAAGGACTCCACAACTCATGCTCTCAGTATAATTTACTTCTTTTTATTTGCACAGTTTGTCGGCTTTTGCACACTGATTGTTTGTCAATAGGTTTTCACTGATTCTATTCTAGTTCTCTGTTCTACTGTGAATGCCTGAAAGAAAATGAGTCTTAAAGTAGTAAATGGTGACATATACCTACTTTGATAACAAATTCACTTTGAATTTTGAGACAACAGTATAATTGTCAGCAATGGAGTGACAGGGCATGCACTATCAACAGCATCAGAGGAGCAAAAACATACAAGATGTAGGATTGGCAAAGGTTACTGAAATACAGAGGCAAGGCCATGGTATAGGGCTTGAAATCTGTTACATTTTAATATAAGACCACTTTCTTAATGCAATTGTGAACCATCAGTTTGAACGCAACAAGTCCAAAAGATGCATACATCCAAATACTGCTCATTAGAGGCTTTTCATTTTCATTTTTCATTCTATCTATCCTGGAGGCAAATGGTGTCACCATGGTCACCATTTGCCTCCAGAATATGTAGAATAAAAACACAGCAGATAATGTAGTCTATTACCCAGCAGGTATTAAATAGCTGCCTGTTTAATGCTCACCTACATCCTTGCCACATTCTTCCCTATTCTACTAAAGGCAATTATGTCATAATTATATCAATAATAATTTAATTTAAAAACAAGTGCAACAGTCAATTGAAAAATCATTGTACTTCAGTCTCACCAGTAAAGCATTATCATATTGTGTCTTTAATAAAGAAAGCCATTCCAGTTTTTATGAATGTGGTAATCAAATATCAGACAGCCACGTATACAGATTTTAACAGAAAACTCAAGGAACACCCAGCAGGTCAGACAGAATCTGTGGTAAGGGAAACATTTATTGTTTTAGGACCAGCCCTGAAACATTAAATGTTGCTCTTTTCACAAACACTGCCTGACCTGAGTGTTTCCTGCATTTTCTGTTTTTAAATTTCAGATTTCCAACATCAACAGTTTTGGATTTTCATGAATATATTTTAAGCACAAATGACCAAATGTGTCAGTCCTCAGCTGCATCTTAAGCCCATAAGACATAGGAGCAGAATTCAGCCATTTGGCCCATCGAATCTACTCTGCCATTTTTCATCAAGGTTGATCCATTTCCCGCTCAGCCCCAATCTCCTGCCTTCCCCCCGTATCCCTTCATGCCTTAACCAATAAAGAATCTATCATCCTCTGCCTTATATATACACCCCATGACTTAGCCTCCACAGCTGTCTGTGGCAATGAATTCTACAGATTCACCAATCTCTGCTTAAAGAAATTCAACCGCATCTGTTCTAAAAGGACATCCCTCTATTCTGAGGCTGTATCCTCTGATCTTCGACTTCCTCACCATAGAAAGCATCCTCTCCACATCCACTCTATCGAGGCCTTTCAACATTCCACAAGTCTTAATGAGATCCCTCCCTCATTCTTCTGAATACTGGTGAGTACAGGCCCAGAGCCATCGAACACTCATCATGTGATAAGCCTTTCAATCCTGGAATCATTTTTGTGAACCGCCTTTGAACCCTCTCCAATGTCAGCACATCCTTTCTTGGATTAGGGGCCCAAAACAGCTCACAATACTCCAAGTGAGGCCTCACTAGTGCCTTATAAAGTCTCACCATTACATCCTTGCTTTTATATTCTAGTCTTCTTGAAATGAATGTAAAATTGCATTTACCTTTCTCACCACTGACTCAACCTGCAAGCTAACCTTCAGGGAATCCTGCACAAGGACTCCCCAATCCCTTCGCACCTCAGATTTTCAAATTTTCTCCCTGTTTAGAAAATAGTCTGTGCTTTCATTTCTTCGCCCTACATGCATGACCATACACTTCCCAACACTACTTCCCATCTGCCGCTTCTTTGCCCATTCACCTAATCTGTTCAAGTCCTTCTGTAGCCTCTCTACTTCCTCAGAACTACCTGCCCCTCCACCTAACTTCATATCACCTGCAAATTCGGCCACAAAGAAAACAGTTTGAAGAGGGAACAATAGGTAAAAAGGTTTCAGAAGAAAATTCCAGAGCATGGGCCATGGAGGACACTGCCAGTGGTAGTGCAGTGACTGGCAGTGAGGAAGAGAGCAATAGAGAACTAAGTTGAGAGCCTTGGCATGATGGGAATTTAAAAAGAGGCAATGCTAATCGTAGAACCAATTAGCACAGAGATGATGGGTGAAAGGGATACAGTGCAAGACCAAGGAATTGATTGTGGACTTCAGTCTGGAGAACACACAGCAGACCTCACTGAGGTTTCAGCAGTGGAAAAGGCGACCAGCTTCAAATTCCCAGGTGTCAGCATCTCTCAGGACCTATCCTGGGCCCACCATATTGATGCAACCACGAAGGTGGTACACCAGCAGCCAAGATCCTTGCAAATTTCTACAGCTGTACAGTGTGGAGCATTGTGACCGGTACAGGGCTGCCAAAGCACTGGATCCACTGGATCACAAGAGGCCGCAGAGGGTCAAATACCCAGCCAGCTCCATCACAGGCATCTTTAAAAGGCAGTGCCAAGAAGGTGGCATCCATCATGAAGGACCCTCACCACCTGGGACATGTCGTCTTCTCAGAACCACCATCAGGGAGGAGGTACAGAAGCCTGAAGACCCACACTCAATGTTTCAGGAACAGATTCTTCCCCTCTGCCATCAGATCCCTGAACAGTCCATAACACTACCTCACTACTCCTCTTTTGTAACCGATAGTGATCTTTATGTCTTACACTGCACTACCACTGCTCAAAACAACACATTTTCATGAAGTACGCCAGTGATAATAAACCTGATTCTGGTTTGGGCAGCTGAATTTTGGATTGCCACATGAAATGCACAGGATAGGAAAGGCATGGATGAGAATTTCAGACGTCAATGAGATGGGAGACTCAGTTTCAAATTTTTTTTTGTTTCAAATAATATTTTAAAAGCTGTTGTTTTGAAACTGGGAAGTGCAGAAAGGCTCTGATGTCAGAACCTTGGAAACAGGATATCCCCTGTCCAGGGGCCGCCCCAGCCAGCTGTCCCACTGTGCACCACCTTTTCTCACTTATAACTACAACTTAACAAAATTTGACACAAACAGACACCTCCTGCCCCAACAGTGCCCTTTACAGAAATCAGCACTCAAAATAATTCAATTGCATTTTAAGGCTCTCTCTCTGTGAAACAATACTTTATGAGCTGGGAATGTTTTTTTTAAAAAATGTATGTTAATACAAAATAAAGTGATAGAACATAAAACAATAAGGCACAGGAAAAAGCCCTTCAGCTCACAAGGTCTGTGCCGACCAGATGCGATAACATGGGGGTATTTCAAAAACAAACTAAATTTTAACAGCTTGTAGATTTTGGAATCATGGTGACAAATAGGGATGGGTGGAGAGATTCAACAGTAGAAGCAAATGTGAATTGCAAAATGTTGGGAATAAAATGGGTAATGTATTCACAGCAGTGGATAGACAAGAACTAAACAAGGCTGGTAACAAGCACAAGATTATAAAAAAATAAATAAGAATTGTAGAGCAGAAACATTTCTAAAAGGAAAGGTTCGGAGGTCCGAAATAAAGAAAGGCCTGTCTGATGTTAACCAGAAACATCAAATATATATAAAAAAGGAGAAACTCCCTAGCCAAGAGAGAGCAAACTGGTAGAATTCTCTGCCTGTGGAAGCAGTGAAGGCTACCTCATTAAATCTACTTAATGCACAGGGTGATAGGGAAAAGATAGGCAAGGCACTGATTTCTGCGACAGATCGATTTTAAAACAGTTACATATTTGTACAAGACAATTAAGACAGTTAAATAGATTTTTGCATAGCGGGGTAATTAAAAGTTATGGGGAAAAAGACAGGCAAGAGAAAGATACATTTTTGAAGACAAATAGAATTTTAAGATACAGATTTTTGCCCAAGTCATAATTAAGGCACAGTTAAGAAATTAAGGAAGCAGCATCCACCATCAGAGACCTCCACCATCCAGGACACGCTCACTTCTTGCTCCCGCCATCAGAAAAAAAGGTACAGGAGCCTCAGAACTCACACCACCAGGTTCAGAAACAATTGTTATCCCTCAACCATCAGGCTCTTGAACCAGAGGGAAATCTTCACTTGCCCCATTACTGAACTGTTTCCACAGTCCACAGACTCACTTTCAAGGACACTTCATCTCATGTTCTTGATATTTAACACTTATTTATCATTATTTCCTTTTTTTCTTTTGTATTTATGTGCACAGCTTGTCTTTTGCACATTGATCCTGTTGGGTGTGGTCTTTCATTGATTCCATTGGGTTTCTTGTACTTACTGTGAATGCCCAGAATAAGATGAACCTCAGAAGTACATGGTGAAATATATAGTATTTCCTTTGAACAGTTAGATAGATTTTTAGATGGAAGGGCAATTAAAGGTTATGGAGAAATGGCAGGTAGGTAGTCCCAAGTGCACAGCCAGATCAGCCATCTTATTGAATGGCGGAGCACGACGGGCCATAGTGCTAACCCCTGCGCCCACTTCCAATGCTTGTATGTAAATGTTACAACCGAAATTGGAGGTAGCACAGGGGTCAAGGGAAGAAGGAAGAACACTGTTAGCCAAGTACCTCGCGAGCTGAAACACATCAGCTTCACTCCGATAAGCTTCTGTTGAGAGAAAATGAACAGACTATTGAGGAAGAGAATGAGATATTCATTATGTTTTCAGCAAAATAATGACCTTCTGAATCAGCTTTACTTTTATGATGTGCACCTTATTCCAGATGTCCCCACCCCAGAAATAATTTCTCTGCATCCACCGCACTAAATCACTGTGATCTGAGGTGTCTAAATCAATCACTGCTCAGTTTTCAGAAAGGAAAGGAATTTAACTGTCCTACAACTTAATTCTTAAACTCTTGAATTCATTTCATTCTGTTGGATTGACAGTGCTTCCCACCTCAGACCCTCGGCACCCACCAAGGTCAATGCCCTTTGCTTGAAGTTCTGATTAAATAAACCAAACATGTCAGACTAGACAGGGAATGACAGGGTTAATGGCTTTGCCGGCTCTGGGTCTGTACTTGCTGGAGTTTAGAAGAATAAATGGAAGGGGGAATCTCATTGACACCTATTGAATATTTAAAGGGCCAGATAGAGTCGACATGGAGAGGATGTGTAGTGGACCAGAGGGCACAGCCTTAAGAGTACAAGGACGTCGCTTTAGAACAGAGGTGAGGAGGAATTTCTTCAGCCAGAGGGTGGCGAATCTGTGGAATTCATTGCCACTGACGGTTGTGGAGGCCAGGTCATTGGGTACTCGAGATTAGTTAGAGCATCAAAAGTCACAGGGAGAAGACAGGAGAATGGGGCTGAGAAGGATTATCAATCAACCATGATGGAATGGTGGAACAGACTCAATGGGTCAGCCTAATTCTGCCCCCATGTCTGATGGTCTTATAGAGAGGAATCTGTGCACCTCTGTACAATCAAATTCCTTTTTCCTTATTCCAGCACCCCCTCCCAGATCCCACTTAAAACACTTCATTACTATTTTGTACCAGGAGACAATGAGGATCATCATCATCAATTTTTTGGATTCAGAGCAACCAAGAAGTTAAATAAAAATGTATGTAATATTCCTCTCCCATTTCTGGCTCAAAGCCATTGTCCCACAAAAATGACAGAAAACTTGGGACAATTGGCCTCATTCCTCATTCATTGGTTGATTACACTGCATTCACAACATCCTCCAGTTCAATGTCAGATACCAAATGTTTGTAAAATTATGCCCTTTAATTTTGAGTTGGTAATATGTAGCTTTGCCGGCTGGCGGCGTAGTAGCATCAGTGCCGGACTTCGGAGCGAAGGCTCCCGAGTTCAAACCCAGCCGGCTCCCTTGCACGCTTTCCATCCATGCTGCGCTGAGCTAGCAACTCAGCCATTTAAAAATAAGAAAGCCTGCTAAAAAAAATGCCATCATTGACGGCGTCCCGATGACTCCACTCGGAGTAAAGGGCTTTCTTCTTCTTCTATATGTAGTTTTGGACTTGACATTGTTGGAGCTTGATGACATTCACACTGCAAGTTAAACAAGGCTGAGGTACATTGGTTGCAACTAATCTGCAATCAGCTACCAGAAAGTTCCATTACCAGAGCATGTATTAAGAATATTAATGCACTCTCAGAGAAACTGCAATGCCACTGGGATCTCAAAGGCCTACAAAAATGTGGTCTACGAAATGCAAACTACTCAATTTGCAGAAAGCACCCAGCAGGGCACAATTATAGATTTTACCCTGATAACCTTGAGCTGTTACTTGGAAAGCAGAATTCCGAGCCATTTGATGCTGGAATGCAGTAGTACATGACAGAAGGGCACGGGGAGCAGTTTCCAGAGATGCATTAACTATAATGGAGGACAGCACTGACTTTAAATGCAATTCTTTCAATAGTGCTTTGAGCCAGTTAACCCTAATACACATCTCTCAGACAGTAAATGACAGCACTCACATTTACGTTGCACATTTCCCGGCTTCAAGTCCCAAAGCACCTTTCAGCCCGTGAAGTATTTCTGAAATAGAGTTCCTGCTATGGGATGTCCATTTGTGCACAGCAAGATCCCAGTAGCTGCAGTGTGTTATTAACTAGACCTGGTAAAATGATGCTGGTTCATTTACAAATATTGCATAGGTTCCCAGAGAGCTCCCTGGCACTACCTCCAAAAACAAAAAGGACAAAACATTCAACAACTGTAAGTGAAGTCATGGTTTAAAGATGGTGGCAGGGTCAGTGATACCCTCGCTGAGCACTGTACTGGTGCTTTAATGCCTGTGGTGGTAAGAGCACGTGTACCCTGTGATCTTCCACGGTTGGCAGAGACCACTGCCCAGCTTTTCTGTGCAGCGAAGGCTGAGTGGCATGGGGCGTAGGTGGTGGCCAGGGAATTAAAGGCAAGAATTAAATGCAGGCAAACCATGAGGCAAAATTGAACTGCGGGAATGCTACCCAGCAGAATCTGCAACTTCAGGGGCTTACTAAACTCTTTTGGAATGAGCCTTCTTGTTTCCTGTTGTAGTTAGGCCAATCCACTAAATAATAACATATAAACGCAGTCAAATATCGAGATAATCCTCTGGTGATAATATAGAAATCTGAAAGGTCGAAAGAGCTGATGCCAAGTAACGAACCATTCCCACTACTCACTGCGCATGCCTTCCATTAAAAAAAAGCAAAAGGTGAAAACCCAAGGTTGTGAAATGGTTGCAAGTTTTTAATATCTTCTCATGCATATTGGTGGGTTCAGTTTATTCATGATAAACATACATGGAAAGAATAGTGCAATCTCAGACAAATATGTTGGGTGAACTGCATAAAATAACCAAAATGATTTCAGAAAACTTTACAGCATAGGAGACTCTTCAGACTATTCTCCACACACTGGCTTTTTGAAAAAGTACTTTATTAGTCATGCTCATGTGCTTCACTCCTCCACTATACATCTTCCTCTTCAGCTACTAGGAGAATTGAGGGGTGTGTGGTAAGTGCAGGAAAGTGTTACAGCCATGATCTTACTGAATGGGGAAATCATATACTAAGGCCCAAATAACCTTTTATTGCTTGCCTCTTATGCTCCAAGATAGGCAAGTCACCTTCAAAAATTACAACTAAATCCTCACCCATCACAGGATAAAACCCACCAGCTCATTTCACATGGCCGTCTATGGGAGCTTGCTGTGTAAATATTAGCAACTGCCTTTGCTACATTACATCAGGGACTACACTTCAAAAAAAAACTTCACTGGCCACTTTGTTCTGGGATGCCCCCCCAGGTTGTGAGGGGCAACTGTAAAAAAAAAGCAAGTTTATTTGATCATCCCTTTTGTGTGAAAATGCCTCTCAGCTCCCACCAATCTGCTAGTTACCCTAAATCTGCCTCCGTCAGTCACGCTCTTTCCCTAGAATAAGAAACAGCTTAGTAACCCCTTTAAAACTTTGGTTGTGGACCTATAGGTGGGCAACTAAAAGTGTCCACCATGCTGAAGGCCATTATGAAAGCCAGTACTCAGGGAACGAATGAAAGGTTTTGTTTTGTGTGGGATAGAGAAATGACGTAGGATTCAAATAATTCAAATAAAGCTGTTTAATAAAATTTGCGCTGTTAACTTTGGTAACTGATATGACTAATTATGGGTTCATCGTCCTACCGTGAAACGAAAATAAAACAGACTCAACAAGGTTATTGCATCAGAAATACCTGGTTAGCTGGGAATAAAGCTTTGCTGCAATCACCTTTTTAAAAAGCTGTTTTTTTTGAGACGGAAAGAAAGTGTGTTACGTTGGCCACGGCATTCCTGTACATTGCAGATGCAGCTCGCTATATTGCGAATAAAACTCACGTGTCAGTTTGGGGGCGGGGAAGAGAAGGCATAATCATATATTACTTGATTAAAAACAATTAACTCCATTTAAATAGCCTTGAATAAAATAAACGGAATGCGTGGGTAAGCGAAGAATCAGTAAGATAGACGCACCCAAATCTAAAAGCAGATAAAATTGATAGTGCGCTCCAGTAACACAATCCTTCTCCAACGTTACAAAACCACTCACAAGGGTCAAGGAGACCCACCACCGAAATTGCAACGTAGCTACTCCCACCGCTCTAAACTACCCCGGACAAACTCCCACCTTCCTGTCTGAAGGCCATACTTTCCTCTTATTGCCATAATTTTGTGCCCGTAGAGAGGGGAGCTGTTGCTTACTTAAACCATTTCCCCCTTTCGAAAACGGGTGGGTGGAGGGAAGCGACCGCGAAACGTAACACTGTCATTTCTCCTCGCGTTTTAAGCATTTTCCTGCATTTTAAGCAGGGTTTAAATCTCTAGGCCATGTGACAACTCCTCAGTAAAGGTTTATGACTGAAATAAAATATTACGCTTAGAAGCACAGCGCCATTGAGATACAGTAATAGCTCGGAGCAAATACGAAACAAAGGCAGAGAGATAAAATGTATATAAACTCGTCCAACTTACGCCCTCGCTTTAGGGAATCCCATTGATAAAAAGACCTCCAGAGTTGACCCATGTTTGACGGTCATAGGCCGGTTCTGGCGATTCTTTCGGGGCACAACTTTACTGTACATCTCTTCTTTGGTAGCCATGGTTTATGCGTGTGAGATTAAAGTGACATTATTCTAATCAAGAGTCCTGGCGTGTACGTATACCATGCAGAAAGCGTCTCACACACGGGCACAGCACAAGAGCGTCAGGGAAGGGCAGCCCGGCTGAATACAAGGCGTCTAAGTCACCCAGGCAATATTCACTTTAACCACACGACCATCGGAAGTGTGACTGTGGCCTTAAAATATTATATATTTTTTCCAGACTGCAGGAGAGGGAGGAGCATTTGCAACGAAATTATGTCATTCAACCGACCACACTCTTCAGTAACTGGTTAATTTATGAATGAGTCGGGCGAGCTCAGCGATCGGCTGCCCCGCCCTCCCTTCCCCTTTTACGGAGCGGCTGACCTTCACTGCCGGATCTGCTGCGAAAAAGTTCAGAAGCATTAATTACTCATCAGTCGACTATCGGCTAATATTTGTCATCAGGGAATGTATTTATTTATTTTCAAAATAATTCCGTAGCGTCAGATTATGAGCCATGACCCGCGGCAGAGTATGATCCAGGCCAGCACGTCGGTGCTATACTGAAGTGCGGCTGCCTTGTCAGAGGTGCCGTTTCTTCCATAAAATGTTAGTCCCGGAAACATACTGCGTAGTGGTGGTGGCTGAGTGTGTTGTACCATCCTTTATTATAGCCCGTTTAGCTTCGCTGATGATTGTTTTCCACAGCGCCAATCGTGGGATCTTGCTGTGCATAGTTTGGCAGCCGCAATTCCTATTTTACAATAGTCCTTCATTGTCTGTTAAAGCACTCTGAGGCACTGTTTCTTTAGCCAGAGGGTGACGAAATTGTGGAATTCATTACCACAGACGGCTGTGGACGCCGAGTCATTGGGTATATTTAAACTGAATGTTGATAGGTTCGTGGTTAGTCAGGACATCATAAGTTACGGTGAGAAGGTAGGAGAATGGAGTTGAGAGAGATAATAAATCAGCCACAATGGAATGGTGGTGCAGACTCGATGGGCCAAATGGTCTAATTCTGTTCTTATGTTTTATGGTCTTATTAAGAAAGGGAGGTAAAGGTGCTGTAGTAATGCAAGACTTTCTCATTCTGGTCTTTGTTGTGGTTGAATTGAAGCGTGGGTTTGATACTAAGCTCATAAATAAAGTGGCTGCAGAGGTGGAGAATGCTTTGTTTGCAATGTATCAAAATGTTGTGGATTTGGGAGAGGTCCCAGGTGGCTGGAAAACCACAATGACTATGCATGAAGGCCATAGTGACACTCAGTGGTCTACATTGGACAGGTCACGTCATTCTCATGCCCAATACCACACTTCGGAAACAGGCACTCTGTTCCAAGCTCCATCATGGGGAGAAGTTACCAAGCCGCAGAGGGAAAGATCTGAGGATGTGTTCGAAGCCTCCTTAAAGAAATGCAACATTCTGGCTGACTCCAGTGAACCTCTGGCCTTTGAGCTGCAGCTGGAGATGGAGTATTTGGGATGACACTGAGGACCCCAAGGCCAGCCATTAAGATTTGGCATTGATATTCTTGAGGTGGAGGAATTTCTTTTGCCAGCTGGTGGTGAATTTGTGAAATTCATTGCCACAGACAACACAGTGGGTATATTTAAAGCAGTTGATAGTTTCTTGATTAGTAAGGGTGTCAA
Organism: Mobula hypostoma; assembly: GCF_963921235.1. Classification (NCBI taxonomy): domain Eukaryota; kingdom Metazoa; phylum Chordata; class Chondrichthyes; order Myliobatiformes; family Myliobatidae; genus Mobula; species Mobula hypostoma. Next base: position 40,337,211 of record NC_086129.1, read on the forward strand.
AGGTTAAGCAGAGAAGGGGTCTGAACTATTTCTAATCTACACCCAGCGACCATTTTATTAGTTACCTCTTGTACCTAATAAAGAGGCCACTGAGTGTATGTTCATGGTCTTCTGCTGCTGTAGCCCATTCACTTCAAGGTTCAATGAGTGGTGTATTCAGAGATGCTCTTTTGTACTCCACTGTTGTAATGCATGATTATTTGAGTTTCTGTCGTCTTTCTGTCAACCAGTCTGGCCATTCTTCTCTGACCCCTCTCATTAACAAGACATTTTTGCCCACAGAACTGCAGCTCACTGGATTTTTTTTTTCACACCATCCTCTGTACACTCTAGAGATTGGTGACTGTGAAAATCTCAGGAGATCAGCAGTTTCTGAGACACTCAAAACACCCCATCTGGCACCAACAATCATTCCACAAAGTCACTTAGATCACATTTCTCCCCCATTCTGATGTTTGGGTTGAACAACAACTGAACCTCTTGACAATGTCTGCATGCTTTTATCCACTAAGTTGCTGCCACATGACCCAGGGCACGATAACCAGGTTTGGGCAATGTTAACATGAGACAGAAGGAAGCCATTTTTCCTCCTTCTATGTCATCCATGCCAGATCCACATAGTCCACTCTCCAATTCGTTCCTTCCCTTGGCAATTTATTCTCTCTTACATATCCATCAACTCTTTATTGATTTCCTTTTTGCCAGTTACCAACACTAATGAAATGCAGCTTGTGCAATTACCTTCCCATCTGTGGAATGTGGGAGCAGACCAAAGTTTGAGGCAGAAACCCACTTGGTCACAGAGAGAACACGTAAACACCCGAGGTCAGGATTGAACCTGGGCTGCTGGAGTGATACAGCAGCAGCACTGACTGCTGCACCACAGTAAGCACTTTATTTTCTCTGAACTAATTGCCTGTTTGGCCTTGGATCAGTTAACTTTGCATCCAGATCCCACCCCAGAGCTTAGAGTACGAGGGTTCCCACTGTTGGGAGAAGGTGAACCTCATGCAAGAGTCTACAGATGCTGGAATCTAAAGCAAAATACTGGAGCCCCTTAAATGGAAAAGCCTACAAAAAAGTAGTGGACAGGGCCCAGTCCTCACCATTGAGCACATCTGCATAGAGTGCTGTTGCGGGGAAGCAGCATCCATCATCATCCAAGCGATGATGCTCGCTGCTGCCATCAGGAATGTGATACAGAAGTCTCAGGACCCACACCACCAGGTTCAGGAACAGTTACTAACCCTCAACCATCAGGCTCTTGAACCAGAGGTGATAACTTCACTCACCTTTACTCACCCATCACTGAACTGTTCTCACATCCTATCGACTCACTTTCAAGGATTCCTCATCTCATGTTCTTGATATTTATTGCTTAGTTATTTATTTTTCTTTCTTCTTGTATTTGTACTGTTTGTTATTTTTGTACATTGATTGGTTGTCCGTCCTGTTGGGTGCAGTCTTTCATTGGTTCCATTGTGTTTCTTGCATTTACTGTGATTGCCCACAAAAGAGGAATCTTAGAGTTGTATAGGGTGACATAAATGTACTTTGATAATAAATTCACTTCGAAATTTTGAGACTTACATGAGAGCTGGAGTCAACTGGCAAGTAGATCATGCATCAGAATCAAAATTAGCTTCAATGCCATTGACATAAGTCGTGAAATTGTGCAGCAGCGGTGCAGCTCAATACATCAAAAATACTATAAATTACAATAAGAAATATATACACATTACAAATTTAATTTATAGTGCAAAAAGAGATTAAAATAGTGCTGTAGCGTTCATGGTTGGTTTATTGTTCATTCAGGAATCTGATGGTAGAGGGGAAAAAGCTGTTCTGAAAATTTTGAGTGTGTGTCTTTAGGCTCCTGTACCTCCTCTGTGATGGTAGCAATGAGAAGAGAGGACATTCTGGGTTTTGGGATCCTTAATGATGGATATTGCCTCTCTGAGGCATCATTGATACACATGATATGATGGACGGCCCATGCGTTATAACACGGCCGCTCACTGGAGCGGCTGGGAATGAGTGATGGCAGTGTCTTGTACTGCTGCACAAGCCATTGAATCGAACAGTAGACAGAAAGGAATTAAGGACTGGTAGCTATCTAGTGACTCAATGTGCCTCTCAGTGGTACATCACAGAGCTACAAAGTCTGTTACGACATTAAAGATTTTCTTTTTGGGACATCCCCTGGCATCAAGCTCAACCTGCTGCCACTCTGGTTTTATGGGTTCTGAGGTGACTAATGTGGTGGTATGCGACTCGTTCAACGGCGGTATTTCTTTCTCTCTCATTTTGTTTAGTAATTTATATATAATTTATGTTTATTTTAACCTATGTTTGTGATGTATTGTGCTGTTACTGCAACATGCTAGCTCACATGGTATTTATAACCTGCTTATGATAATGAACTTGAACACAGACAGAGCAGGCAGGGCCTGACAGTATGAGTGGGTAAGTTGTGAGGAGGTGCACCTCTTCTGTCACTTACCCTACTGTCCTCTCTGCTCCTTATAGTTGGCAACTGCCCCTTCTCACTCTGAGCAGCTGTGGGCCAGGGATTCTGGATAGTCAGTGGGGATCTTGCATTTTTCAAGATTAACACACAAAGTGCTGGAGGGACTCAGCAGGTCAGGCAGCGTCTGTGGGAATGAATAAGCAGTCGGTATTTCGGCCCAAGACTCTTCTTCAGGACTGGAAAGGAAGGGGGAAGAAGCCAGAGTAAGAAGGTGGGGGGAGGGGAAGGAGTACACGCTGGAAGGTGATAGGTGAAGCCAGGTGAAAGGGGGGGGGATGAAGTGAGAGGCTGGGAGGTGATAGGTGGAAAAGATAAAGAGCTCATGGCATGAACTTTGACTTCTCTAACTTCCGCTAATGCCATACCTCCCCCTCGTACCCCATCTGTTATTTATTTATATACACACATTCTTTCTCTCTCTCCTTTTTCTCCCTCTGACTATACCCCTTGCCCATCCTCTGAGTTTTCCCCCCTCCCCTTTTTCCTTCTCCCTGGGCCTCTTGTCCCATGAACCTCTCATATCCCTTTTGCCAATCACCTGTCCAGCTCTTGGCTCCATCCCTCCTCCTCCTGTCTTCTCCTATCATTTTGGATCTCCCCCGTCCCCCTCCCACTTTCAAATCTCTTACTAGCTCTTCCTTCAGTTAGTCCTGCCGAAGGGTCTCGGCCTGAAACATCGACTGTACCTCTGCCTATAGATGCTGCCTGGTCTGCTGCGTTACACCAGCAACTTTGATGTCTGTTGCTTAAAGAACTCAAAATTTATTTTGACTTTTGAACTTTTTGAACTTTGAACCGAAGAAGAAGGACTCTAATAGGAGAGGAGACTGGACTATGGGAGAAAGGGAGGAGGAGGGGCACCAGGGGAAGGTGATAGGCATGTGACTTGTTGGGTTTCTCCAGCAGTTTGTATGTTACTTTAGATTTCTGGCATCTGCAGAATTTGTTGTGTTTCTGACTTGCATTTTTCGAGGAGGTTTCACCTTTCCTCTGGCAGTGCCTTAAGGATAAGGCATGGCTGAATATGTAATCAGAACCGGAGTGCTTCCTGGGTCTCTCCACAATGGGGGTATTGTATGGAGGACCATTGCTTGTTTGCTTAGAGATCTGTGTGAACAAACAGATCTCAACCTTTGAAGGTGGGGCTATAAAAGGCTTCATTATTTCACAACAGGAGGAAGAAAATTTGTGTAGAATTTTTACTGATGACTGCTGGCTTGTGCTACTCTCCAGCCTGACACTCAGTCCACCAGACATGCCTCCGAACACTCATACTATCAAGCCTAATAAATAAGCCATGTGCAATCTTACAGGAGAGGTTTGAAATATCCCTGGAAAGTGGTCGCTGTGACAATTTAAATGGGCTGAATCATTCTGGTTATGGCTGACGATTCCCTTCAGAATCTCCAGTACAAATCCAAACTGCAGTACATCACAGAATCGTTTTCATTGTATAATCCTGTTTGAGCTCTCAGGTCTTCTCCTGCCGCTCTCTTAAATTTAAACAATCGCCCTTGAAAGGTAATTGCAGGTCAGCTTTTTTGAACTACACTCCTAAACTGTGGAATTCAGTACCTTAAACTACTGATATGGGAACTATGCTACCGTCAATCGATGAGCACCGCAGAGAGTGATGTGGACAGCCCAGTGTATCTGTGGCTGTGAACTTTCATCTATTCAGGACATTTACAGCAGCAGGTGTGTAAAAAGGGCCCAGAGGATCATCAGGGACTCCAGCTACCTCAACCACAAACTGTAGCATTAAGGCCAGGATAAACAGGCACTAGGACAGCTTCTTTCACCAGGCCATCAGATTTATCAATACACATTGATCTGATTGCATATCTGACTGTACATGTATACAAAACAATTGTGCATAAAATCATAGTGCTTGGGCACATTTCCCCTCTTTATTGCTTGCACATTGCAACGGAGACACAACATAAAGATTTTTACTCCCTTGGATGTAGGAAATAAAATCAATACAAATACAAGGGATGTAGACTCACTTTCAAACACCAGCTCAAAACCTATTTATTTAACTGTGCTTTTAACTAGCAACTTTTTGTCTTTTATTTTTTGTATTTTATTAAAAGGGAGCCTTTTCTGGTTGGCTGCCAGTGACTAGTGGTGTTCCACACAGATCTATGTTGGGACTGATTCTTTTTACATTGTATGTCAATGATTTGGATGATGGAATTGGTGGCTTTGTTGCAAAGTTTGCAGACAATATGAAGGTAGGTGGAGGGACAGGTAGTTTTGGGGAAGTAGAGAGGCTCCAGAGGGGCTTGGACAGATTAGGAGAATGGGCAAAAAAATGGCAGATGGAATGCAGTGTCGGAAAGTGTATGGCCATGCACCAGTAGAAGAAATGAAAGGATTGACTATTTTCTAAATAGAGAGAAAATACAAAAAAAATGAGGTGCAAAGGGACTTGGGAGTCCTTGTGCAGGATTCCCTAAAGGTTAATTTGCAAGTTGAGCCTGTGGTGAGGAAGGGAAATGTGATGTTAGCATTCATTTCAAGAGGACTAGAATATAAAAGCAAGGATGTGATGTTGAGGCTTTATGAAGGACTGGTGAGGCCTCACTTGGAGTATTGAGAGCAGTTTTGGGCCCCTTATCTTAGAAAGGATGTGCTGAAACTGGAGCGGGTTCAAAGGAGGTTCACGAAAATGATTCCAGGATTAAACGGCTTGTCATATGAAAAGCGTTTGATGGCTCTGGGCTTGTATACACTGGAATTCAGAAGAATGAGGGGTGACCTCATTGAAACCTATCGAATGGTGAAAGGCCTTGCTAGAGTGGATGTAGAGAGGATGTTTCCTATGGTGGGAGAGTCTAAGACACAGCCACAGAATAGAGGGGCATCCTTTTAGAACAGAGATGAGGAGGAATTTCTCTAACCAGAGAGTGGAGAATCTATGGAATTTGTTGCCACAGGTGGCTATGGAGGCCAAGTCTTTATTTATATTTAAGGCAGAGGTTGATAGATTCTTGATTAGTCAGGGCATGAAGGGATATGGGGAGAAGGCAGGAGATTGGGTCTGAGAGGAAAATTGGATCAGCCATGATGAAATGGCAGAGCAGATGCGATGGGCCAAATGGCTGAATTCTGCTCCTATATATTATGGTCTTATTTTTTAAATTTTATTTTCATGTTTGCACTTGTAAAGTGTTTGTAAGGCACTTTGATCTTCATCATCTGTATGAAAAGTGCTCTATAAGTTATTGTTTTTATTAAACCCGTACATAAGACCTACAGCTGTTATAAGTCTGGGATTTACTGAATGACAGGTACTATATCTCTCAGCACTTCATCCAACAGTGAAGGCCAGTGTGTCAAGATTTCCCAGAATAATATTCTCTGATTCAGTGTGATTTTTCTGACAGGGACAGGATCAAAGAACATCACCCAACTCCCATTCATTTCAACCAGGCTTGTATCCAACTTTACATTAGTTGTTCTTTATTGATTTCAGATTAGACTCACACAGCACAGAAACAGACCCTGTTGGCCCACCTTGACCATGGTACCCAAGAGGAACATGGTGACCTGCCTCAATGACTATCATCCAGTTGCTCTTACATCCACTGTGATGAAGTGTTTGAGAGGTTGGTGATGAAACATATCAACTGCTGTCTGAGAAGTGACTTGGATCCACTCCAATTTGCCTACCAGCACAACAGGTCCACAGCAGATGCCGTCTCATTAGCTCTTCACTCAATCCTAGAACATCTGGACAGCAAAGATTCATACATCAGGATGCTCTTCATTGACTACAGCTCGGCATTCAATACCATCATCCCCTCAAAACTAATCAATAAGCTTCAAGACCTTGGCCTCAAGACCTCCTTGTGCAATTGGAACCTCGATTTCCTCACATGCAGACCCCAGTCAGTTCAGATTGGCAACAATATCTCCTTCACAATCTCCATCAGCACAGGCGTACCACAAGGCTGTGTGCTTAGCCCCCTGCCCTGCTCACTTTCCACTTACGACTGTGTGGCTAAGCACAGCTCCAGTGCCATATTTAAGTTTGCTGATGATGCCATTCTCTTAGGATGAATCGAAGGTGGTGACAAATCAACATATCCGAGCAAGATTGAAAATCCAGCTGAGTGGTGCCACAAAATAACAACCTCTTACTCAATGTCAGCAAGACCAAGGAGCTGAACATTGTCCAGTAGGAGGAAACCAGTGGTCCATGAACCACCAGTCCTCATCAGAGGAGCAAAGGAGGAGAGGGTCAACAACTTTAAATTTCTCAGTGTTCACATTTCAGAGGACCTGTCCTGGGCCCAGCACGTAATTGCAATTACAAAGAAAACACGGCAGCACCTCTACTTCCTTAGCAGTTTGCGAAGATTCGGCATGACATCTAAAACTTTAACACTTTCATAGATGTGTGGTGGAAAGTATATTGACTGGCTGCATGACAGCCTGGTATGGAAACACTAATGCTCTTGATCTGAAAATCCTACAAAAAGTAATGGATATGGCGCAGTCCATCAAGGATAAAGCCCTGCCCTCCACTGAGCACATCTACATGGAGCACTGTCGCAGAAAAGCAGCATCCATCATCAGAGATCCCCACCACCCAGATCATGCTCTCTTCTCACTGCTGACATCGGGAAGAAGGTACAGGAGCCTCAGGACTCACACCACCAGGTTCAGGAACAGTTATTACCCCTCAACCATCAGGCTCCTGAACCAAAGGGGATAACTTCACTCAACTTCACTTGCCCCATCACTGAACTGTTCCCACAACCTATGGATGCACTTTCAAGGACTCTGCATCTTGTGTTCTCAATATTTATTGCTTATTTATTTATTTATTATAATCTTTTTTTTCTTCTTTTGTGCTTGCAGAGTTTGTTGTCTTTGGCACACTGGTTGACCGTTCTGTTGGGTGCAATCTTTCATTGATTCTATTATGGTTATTGGATTTATTGGGTATGCCTACAAGAAAATGAATCTCAGGGTTGTAAATGGTGACATATATGTACTTTGATAATAAATTTACTTTGAACTTTGAAAAGCCAAACAGGTTCTGGCAAGAGCCAAGGCTTTACCTCCAGCTTGCTCCTTAAAGCTGTTAGTGTGTTCTGGGGAAGGGGTCCTCAGCAGGACTCTTGACACTCCTCACCACATGCCTTCCACATCTGGAGGGTCAGCTAGATCAATCATCCACATCTGGAGGGTAGGCACTGCCATCTGCTGACCTGGCTACAGGTCTGATCCAGCACGATCCGCCCATGATTTGCAGACAAGACTTAAATGAAAGCACATTTAAATAAATAAAAACACGCCTGCCATTTGACCTTGCTCAGATATCCATCACTTGTAGTTTCTGGATTATATTACAACAGTCTGCACACGCCATCTCGGCAGCATCTTCCAAACACACAAAATCAAACAAGCAAAGGCAACAGGCATCTTTTTCCTCTCGACACAGAAGGAGGCTCCTTCGCCCATCAATTTCAAATGTTCAACGTTCAGAGTAACTTTATCATCAAAGTACATATACATCACCATGTACATCACCTTGTGATTCATTTTCTTGCACGCATTTACAGGAAAAAAGGAAATATAATAGAATATTTACAAACATCTATACATAAAGTCTGACAAACACCAAAGTGCAAAAGAAGACAAACGGTGCAGATAAAAAAAGTACTGAGAACCTAAGTTGTAAAGAGTCCTTCAAAGTGAGTCTGTAGATTGTAGAATCAGTTCAGAGTAGTGGTGAATGAAGTTATCCACAGTGGTTTTCCCTCATCGTCCTGCCAGACGATGCTGAGGATGTTCTACGGGTCTGTGGTGGCCAGTGCGATCATGTTTGCTGTTGTGTGCTGGGGCAGCAGGCTGAGGGTAGCAGACACCAACAGAATCAACAAACTCATTCGTAAGGCCAGTGATGTTGTGGGGATGGAACTGGACTCTCTGATGGTGGTGTCTGAAAAGAGGATGCTGTCCAAGTTGCATGCCATCTTGGACAATGTCTCCCATCCACTACATAATGTACTGGGTGGGCACAGGCGTACGTTCAGCCAGAGACTCATTCCACCGAGATGCAACACAGAGCGTCACAGGAAGTCATTCCTGCCTGTGGCCATCAAACTTTACAACTCCTCCCTTGGAGGGTCAGTCACCCTGAGCCAATAGGCTGGTCCTGGGCTTATTTCCTGGCATAATTTACATATTACTATTTAATTATTTATGGTGCAACTGTAATGAAAACCAGTTTCCCTCGGGATCAATAAAGTATAACTATGACTACAGGGGACTGCATCAGGGCTTCCCCGTGAGTCAGCTCCTCGCAGTTTTACAGTTTTTTAAATCTCTTCCACGTGTTTCAATTCACAGACAAAATAATTTTCTGACCCTGATGTGGGCCTCCTGTATCAGAATGGGACTCATTCAGAATCAGAATTGGGAGGGAACAGGCCGACCAGCTCCCTGGCTTCTTTCAGGAGTGGTGTGTTCAAACAACTATGACTCCCCCAGCCCAACTCCACTTCCCACTGGTGAAGAGTATTTGCACAGATGCAGGCAATTTGGTTCACAGTAGCTGCTGCTAGACTTCTAAACAAAAAACAAGGATGAGGGAACATCTCACTCCCATACTAGTTACTTTGCATTGGTTTCCTGTATCTTTTACAATTGAATTTACAGTTCCCTTACTTGTTTTTAAAGTTCTTGATGGTCTGGGGCCGGAGTACGTCACAGAATTGTTTTCATTATATAATCCTGCTCGAGCTCTCAGGTCTTTTTCCACCGGTCTCTTAAATTTAAACAATCTCCCTCAAAAGAAAATACAGCTTTTTTAAACTACACTCCGAAACTGGGAACCCAATACCTAAAGCTATAAGGGATGCAGACTCAGTTGACACCTTTAAACACCAGCTCAAAGCCTATTTAATGAACTGTGCTTTTAAATAACATCTTTTTGTCTTTTATTTTCATGTTTGTACTTTATCCCATTGTAAAGTACTTTGAACTACATTGTCTGTATGAAAAGCGCTCAATAAATAAGTTATTATTATTATTTATTTTTTCTCAGCTCAAGCTCGTAAAACCTGAGGTATGGACACAGCCAAGCACACTCATTTCTCAATTACTAAGAACTTTCAGACTATTTTAGTGGTGTTTACTATTGTGGCTTTCTGGAGATTTACATAAATATTGCTGTGTCGGCCTAATCGTTTAATGACTTTGGGATGATACCAGTTGTAGATATTACTATCAGGACAATGTATACCCTATTCATATTCCATAGTCTTTCAGTTTCCTCTTTTAATTCAGCAGATTGCAGGTGTTTATCACTTATTGATTTCTGTCTGTCATGTATATTTGGAAAGGCTATATTTATTAAATAAGTTGTTCTTGCTTGTTTGTCCTGTAATATTATATCTGGATGGTTATTATGGATTGTCCTATCTATACTAATGGATCAATCGTAATATAATTTGTCGGACCCTAACTCTAACGTTGGATAAGGCTTGTATTTATAGTAAGGTATAACGTCTTCTATTATTATTTTTTAAAATTTACTTTTTCTCAGCTGAAGCTGGTAAAACTTATTATTGTTGGTGTTGCCTCTTTGAAAGACCAATATGATTAGTCTCCCTCATGTGCCTTTTCCCATTGCTTTGGAAGAGGTCATGGAATTTCCTTGTTTCCTCAGTGTCTTCCTCTGTAGCCAACTTATACCCTCTCAGCTTAGTGTTTGTATGTGACCAACCTGAATAGTTTGGTTTTATTTAGTAGTTTAGCATTAAAATAATTGCAAATTTCTTCACAGGAGTGTTAAAAACATTTTTTTTTTGTTTTGAGTAGCACAGTAACATAGCAGTTCGCGTAATGCTATTACAGAGCTTGAGACCTGGGTTCAACCCCGTTGCTGTCTGTAAAGGGATTATATGTTCTTCCCATGACCGTGTGGGTTTCCTCCGGGTGCTCTGGTTTCCTCCCACAGTCCAAAGCTGTATAGATTAGTGGGTTAATTGGTGACATGGGTATAGTTGGGTTACGCGAGCTCATTAGGCCGGAAGGGTCTGTTACCGTGCTGTATTGCTAAATAAAATAAGTATAAAATTCCCATTGAACCATATCAGGAAATATTGAAACACATGATCAAGAGATTGGTCGAAAAGCTGTTACTTTAAAGACCGTCTTAGAGGAGGGAGTGATGTAGGGAGACAAAAAGATCTTGGGAGGAATTTCCAGGCCTTGAGGCCGAGGCATGGTTGCAAACATCCAGAAGTATGGAGATGCAGAGATCAGACTGCAGGAGATACCAGAGATGAGAAGAGGTGAAGCTACGATGGGGCTTAAATAGAAAGGTGGGAATTTTATAATTGAAGTATCTTCAGTCTGGGCATTACTGGAAAATGAGCAAGGTACAGTTCTTGACTGTGTAACTCGTGCCCATTCCATCACTTCACCAATGTTTCAACGTGAGGGAATTATGCCGCTGATAGTTTCAAATTCCATCATTGACACTTGTGAAACCCCATTTGACAAGCTCAGTGCAATGCTGAGTGGGTTCTGCACAGTCAGTTGGGCAGTCCTTCGGAGAAAAGTTAAATACAATCTCTACATAATCAAGGACTATGTGGTAGCTGAATGGAATGTCTCAATCTTGATAACAAAGAGAAAGCTGGGCTTTCCTGACATCAAAAGCCAAATATTAAGGATATTACAGTATTTTGGAGCCATTTGATTTGCACATTTTGGCTTTTATGTCTCTTATGGGCAGAAGGACGCTTTTGCTTAAGTGGAAAGATGTGGCCCCTCCTAATCACGCCCAATGGTTACGTGATGTGATGTCATGTTTAAATTTAGAGAAGATTCGATGTTCAATCTTTGAATCTAGCCAAGACTTTCAAACATTATGGGGACCTTGTTTGAATTATTTTCAAAACCTTTGATTTGATGTTAAAGCACAGATGATGACTAACAATCTTTTCTCTTTTTTTCCTACTAATCAGCTTTGGTCTTGGTAGTGGGTTAGATTTTTTTATAAAATAAAATTATTTTTTTTCAATGTTACAACTAATTGACTTGTACGAATATAGGGTAAGGAGTCTTTATATGCGATTTAGTTTAATGTATTGACATATTTTTTTCCTGTACTCTGTATTCTTATATATATAAATTAATAAAAATATTGAAAAGAAACCAAATATAATTTTTTGTCATAACCAGATCCTCAAGTTATTATCATTTTCCTCGTTATCTGTCCTTGCTGTATGCAAATTATGAGTGAGGTTGATGTTCTGGAGCATGTAGATATTAAGGGAGAGGAGGTGTTGGAGTTGTTAAAATACGTTAGGACGGATAAGTCCCCGGGGCCTGACGGAATATTCCCTAGGTTGCTCCACGAGGCGAGGGAAGAGATGGCTGAGCCTCTGGCTAGGATCTTTATGTCCTCGTTGTCTACAGGGATGGTACCGGAGGATTGGAGGGAGGTGAATGTCGTCCCTTTGTTCAAAAAAGGTAGTAGGGATAGTCTGGGTAATTATAGACCAGTGAGCCTTACGTCTGTGGTGGGAAAGCTGTTGGAAAAGATTCTTAGAGATAGGATCTGTGGGCATTTAGAGAATCATGGTCTGATCAGGGACAGTCAGCATGGCTTTGTGAAGGGCAGATCATGTCTAACAAGCCTGATAGAGTTCTTTGAGGAGGTGACCAGGCATATAGATGAGGGTAGTGCAGTGGATGTGATCTACATGGATTTTAGTAAGGCATTTGACAAGGTTCCACACAGTAGGCTTATTCAGAAAGTCAGAAGGCATGGGATCCAGGGAAGTTTGGCCAGGTGGATTCAGAATTGGCTTGCCTGCAGAAAGCAGAGGGTCGTGGTAGAGGGAGTACATTCAGATTGGAGGGTTGTGACTAGTGGTGTCCCACAAGGATCGGTTCTGGGACCTCTACTTTTCGTGATTTTTATAAACAATCGGGGGGGCGGTTAGAAGGGTGGGTTGGCAAGTTTGCAGACGACACAAAGGTTGGTGGTGTTGTGGATAGTGTAGAGGATTGTCGAAGATTGCAGAGAGAGATTGATAAAATGCAGAAGTGGGCTGAGAAGTGGCAGATGGAGTTCAACCCAGAGAAGTGTGAGGTGGTACACCTTGGAAGGACAAACTCCAAGGCAGAGTACAAAGTAAATGGCAGGATACTTGGTAGTGTGGAGGAGCAGAGGGATCTGGGGGTACATGTCCACAGATCCCTGAAAGTTGCCTCACAGGTAGATAGGGTAGTTAAGAAAGCTTATGGAGTGTTAGCTTTCGTAAGTCGAGGGATAGAGTTTAAGAGTCGCAAGGTAACGATGCAGCTCTATAAAACTCTGGTTAGGCCACACTTGGAGTACTGTGTCCAGTTCTGGTCACCTCACAATAGGAAGGATGTGGAAGCATTGGAAAGGGTACAGAGGAGATTTACCAGGATGCTGCCTGGTTTAGAAAGTATGCATTATGATCAGAGATTAAGGGAGCTAGGGCTTTACTCTTTGGAGAGAAGGAGGATGAGAGGAGACATGATAGAGGTGTACAAGATAATAAGAGGAATAGATAGAGTGGATAGCCAGCGCCTCTTCCCCAGGGCACCACTGCTCAATACAAGAGGACATGGCTTTAAGGTAAGGGGTGGGAAGTTCAAGGGGGATATTAGAGGAAGGTTTTTTTACTCAGAGAGTGGTTGGTGCGTGGAATGCACTGCCTGAGTCAGTGGTGGAGGCAGATACACCCGTGAAGTTTAAGACACTACTAGACAGGTATATGGAGGAATTTAAGGTGGGGGCTTGTATGGGAGGCAGTGTTTAAGGGTCGGCATAACATTGTGGGCCGAAGGGCCTGTACTGTGCTGTACTGTTCTATGTTTTAAATTAACTGTCCTTCCTCTGATGCGAAATCACTTCAAAAAAACGTCTATCATTGTAAAGCTGAAGGATAGATTGAGATCATGAAGGCACGATGGTAATGGCATCTCTTTCTTTCATTGCTTCCTTCATTTTATCACCAACATTTCCAAAGAGTGAAAAAGCTGCCTTTACCCCTCCCTCAGATAGATTTAGAAAAATCACTTTTAATCAGTAAAATAGAGAGGAACTGACCTCATGTAACTGGTTCTCAGGATTATTCTTCCTGTAATTTAACTTTCCTATGCTTGCCTGGTATTTTACATAGTCATCTACATACAAGTATTTGTACAGTGAATTTTCCAGGAATTATCATACAGTTGCTTCTGTATTTTTCTGGAAACTTCTCAGTTTTTCTGCAGCAGGTGTTACACCATTTGAAACTGGCTATTTTCTTGGTTAATTGGTATTACTCAAAGTTTGTTTATTTCCAGTCTGAATATGAGACGACCACAACTTTTTAAATTTGTCTTTTTCTTTGTTTGCCTTTGTTCTTGTAACACAATAAATGGTCATAAGCAGCAAGTTTCATGCCTCATTCTTGACTTCTGAAGAACCTTTGGATCACAAAAACATCAGGTCCAACAGTTGCGTTGGCAGGGGGGGTTGCGGGGGGGGGGTGAAGTGAAGCAAAAGCCTTTGAACTATAAGAGTTGAGCATAGTTTACCTTCTCCCAGAGTTTGGGAATCAAGAATCGAAGGGCATAGATTTCAGGTGACAGGGAAACTATTTAATAGGAACTTGATGGGCAACACTTTTACACAGAGGACTGAGCTGCCTGAGGAAGAGGCTGAGGTAGGTAGAGCATTTCAAATCCAATTGGACAGGTAGAAGGATAGGAAAGGTTTAGAAGAATATGGGCCTAATGTAAACAAATGGTAATAGCTGGAATTGACTTGGTGGTCAGCATAGACCAGTTAGGCTGAAGGGCATGTTTCTAACACCATCAACTCTCCCACTGCATCAATGCAGAGCTGTTCACCTCCAGGGGATCTCTGCGCTGAAAAAGTCGATCGTATTCAGAGGAAGGTACCAGTCCTGTGTCAGATATTTTCCTGGTCAACAAGGGTGCTGATGCACAATGATGCAGGAAGTCAGAGTAAGATCAAGGTTTGTATTTTGCTGAACAGTTGAAGGTCCCTAAACTGGGTGTTGAAATACATCTGGTATGAGTCTGAAGATTAAATGTCCTCATTCTCCAATTAATGTGTACACTTTCTGGCTTTCAGTCAACCACAGAACAGTGATCTAGCCCCTGCCATAACCAGTAGGTTTAACTAAAGAGTAACTGAGGTAATTTCACACAAACTTGGAAATCCAAAAATTTACAAATTCTGGAAATCTGAATCAAAAACAGAAGATTCTGGAAAATCTCAACTTGATACACTGACTGTTTCTCTCTCCACAGAAGCTGCCTGACCTGTCGAGTTTTATTTAGGATCTTGTTACATAAACTTGGCATGCATGCTCTGCATATGCAAAATGCGGGAGGTACTCAGCAGGTTAGCAGCATCTATAAAGGTGGTGGGGGGAGCCTTTGAGCTATTTAGGATGATTTCTCGAGGTGCTGGAAAGAAACTAGTTCTGGTTTGGGAGTCATGGCAGAAAAGGGCAACCATGGTAAGGGTAGAAAAGTTTGGGATTCTCTTCCCGAAACGATCATTCATGTTGTGTCAGGTCTTCATTTAAAACCTGAGACTGATATGTAGATGTTTATTTACCAAAGGTATTCTCTCTCTCTCTTTCTCGGTAATCCCTCAGTTGCTTCCACTCTGCTCCTGTGGGCTCTGAGGTGATTGATGAGGCCAATGTGGGAGCTGCAGACTTTGCCACAGGTGGGACAGGAGGAATTGGTGAGTGATGGGGAAATTCATCTACCACTTATGAGGGATTTCTGTGTTCCAGTTGGAATGGTTTTAGGTTAAGAGTTCCCGTAAGTGATGGGGGCGTTACACTTTCTGAAAGTGGCTTTGAAAATATCCTTGAATTGTTTCCTTTGTCCTCCCTCCACATTGGAGCTTAGAATAAAGGTCGGTTTTGGAGATTTGATGCTGGACATGCCAGTGATATGGTTTTCCCACCACAGCCAACTGAATGAGACTGGAGCCTTAGTGCCTGGGATGTTAAACTGGGAAAGGATAATGTCATTGCTTTACTTATCCTATCAGTGAATTCTCAGGATTTTGTAATGGCCAAACCAAACTTTTATACAGCTGGAACATGCCATCCAACACCCCAACCAATGAAAGCAATTGTGTTGTATGCCTTCTTCCTGTACTTGTGTTGCCTCTTTCAGGGAGCTACCTCTATACATCAATGCTCATAAGAGCCCTGCTATTTAAGATCATAAGATATAGGAGCAGAATTAGGCCATTTGGCCCATTGAGTCTGTTCTGCCATTTCATCATGGCTGATCTACTTCACTTCTCAGCCCCAATCTCCTGCTCTTTCCCATATCCCTTCATGTCCTGACCAATCAAGAATCTCTTAACCTCTGCCTTAAATATACCCAATGACTTGGCCTCCACAGCCACCTGTGGCAACGAATTCCACAGATTCACTGGATAGTGTGGAATTTGTGGACCTTACTGGATACTTTCCTTTTACATTTGACCTCCCAAAGTGCAACACCTCACACTTGTCCACCTGCCATTTCCTTGCCCATATTTCCAAATGATCTACTGTATATCTTACCGAATCCTGGACAACTTTCCCTACTATCCACAACCACCAATTTTCTTCTTGTCTGCATACTTAGTATTAAGCTCACATCTACTTTCATCCAAATCATTTCAGATATCACAGATAATAGAAGTCCTCACAAAACACCACTGATCACAGACTTCCAGTCAGAATGACACCCCTCCGTGTCATCTATGGTCAAGCTAATTTTGAATCAAATCTACCAAGCCTCCATTGAAACCATGAGCTGTAATTTTTTGGATCAGGGTACCATGATTCAGAGAGCACAGAAGCGGTCCTTCAACGCAACTGGCCCACGCTGAGCAAGATGCTCTTCAAAGCTAGTCCTATTTGCCCGTTTTTAACCCACATCCCTCTAAACCAGGGGCTTCACAGACCCCTTGCTTAATGGTACATGGCATAAAAAATGTGGGGGACCCTTGGTCGGAACTTTTCCTATCCCTGTACCTGTCTAAATGTCTTTTAAACATTCTAATTGTACCTACCTTAACCACTTTCTCTGGCAGCTTGTTCCATATATGTCAATTCCCTATTTGTGAAAAAGCTGTTACTTGGGTGCCTGTTAATTCTTTCACCTCTCACCTTAAACCTATGCCCTCTAGGTCTTCATACCCTAACCCTGGGGAAAAGATTGTGCACTTGCCCTATCTACGTCCCTCATGATTTCATACTCTTTTATAAGATCATCCCTCGGTCTCCCGTGCTCAAATGAATAAAGTTTTAGTCTGCTCAACCAGGAAACCAGTCCCTGAAGTCCTGACAACATCCTTATAAATCTTTTCTGAATTCTTTCCAGGTTAAAGGCATCTTTCCTGAACAGGATCACCAAAACTCCACAAGTGTGAGCAATGTCTTGTACATAACATCCCAGCTCCTGTACTCAATGCCCTGACTGACGAAGGTAGGGTTGGCAAAAGCCTTCTTCACCACCCTAATTGCAGTGCCACTTTCAGTGAGATTATGAAGATTCTGGTAAGGTGAAGGGTTTTTAACCTGAACTGCTGAAAATTTTTTTCTTTCCACGGATACTTCTTGAACCTGCAGAGTTCATGCAGCATTTTCTGCTTTTATTTCAGATTCTGAAGAGACCCAGTCCTGATCTCCTTAATGTGGAGTGGGGGCCCCCTTGAGGTGGCACAGGTGAAAGGAAGACATGTAGAAACAAGTAAGTATAACAAAATGCTGGAGGAACTCCACGTCAGACAGCACCTATGGCGGGGAAAAACAGTCAATGTTTTGGGCTGAGACCCAAAATGTTGACTGTTTATTCATCTTCATAGATGCTGCCTGACTTTCTAGGCTCCTCCTGCATTTTGTGTGTATTGCTCAAGATTTCCGGCATCTGCAGAATCTCTTGTGTTTAAAAACAGGAAAAGACTGTGTGGGTCACAAGCTCCCATAGCTGAAAGGCCTCAGCTCCACCACTCCAGATTTCAGTGTATTCCACTCCACTTTCTGTTCAACACACATGCATTATCCCAGCCTCGAGGCCACAAAGGAGGATAGAGGAGGCTGCTCATAAGAACATAAGAAATAGAAGCAGGAGTAGGACATCTGTGCCATCGAGTCTGCACTGCTGCTCAGTAAGATCAAGGCTAACCATGAATGGTAGCAGTATGAGGCAGCAAGCAGAATGGATGCATTGGAGGCTGGTTGTAGGATACAGGATGATATTGAACACTTGGTACGACAGATGATGGAATTGTAGATGGAATTTAATCCTAATAGGTGTGAGGTGATGCACTTCAGGAGGTCTAATGAGGGCAGGGCATACAAAATGAATGGTAGGGCCGAGATAGTTTTGGGAAAAGTATCCCCAAAGATGGCAGCACAGATAGGTAAAGTAGTGAAGAAAACATGCAGGGTACGTATTCATTAGTGAGGGCTTGAAGTATAACAACAGGGGATTATAGTGCGCTTAATTAAAGCATTGGCTGGGCCACAGTTGAAGAACTGTGTGCAATTTTGGTCACTATACTATGGGAATGATTAAGAGTCCTGGTCTTTTGCACATTGGTTATTTGTCAGCCTTTGTTTATGTATAGTTTTTCATAAATTCTGTTGTATTTCTTTATTTCTTGTAAATGCTTGCAAATAAATGAATCTCAAGGTACTATCTGGTGACAGTGAGATAGCGTCAGCATGCACAGGAATGGTAATAGGAATCTCAATTTTCACCAGCCCTGGTCAGCTGAGTTGGATCTGACCACTACCTGCTGGCAGGGATGGATTCCTGGCCTGAGAATGCCAGAAGTAGGATCTGTCTGTGTCCCTGTCCTTCTGACAGGCTGAAGAAGTCATCATCAACAGGATGCCTCATCATAGTTTTCATCTAAGACCCCAGAGAGAATGCGTGTGTAGCCTTGATCTCCCTGGAGGATGAACATGAACTAATCTTATTCCCTGATCTGACTGTATCCATAGAGCCTCTCAGTCTCCCCCACAGTCTCCATGGGTTCCAGACCTGTCAATTGACGGAAGTGAGGCATAGACTGAGCACAGTGTCTTTCTCTGCTCTGGCTAAATCTGGACCCCTTGGCTCAGGCTGAGGAGCTGGGGTATGAGAGGAAGTTGTGACTCTGATGGGACCTCCTGTGAATCTGATAAAGTCAAGGGGCATGTTGAGGAGAGAGCAGATGAGAAAGGTCCCAACAAACCATGTTAATGTTCAGAGGTGTGGGAATTCTTACTTGACAAAACCTTTTGGAATTTATTAAAAAGGTAACCATAAAGGTAGATGAGAGTAGGGCAGTGGAAGTAATCTATTTGGACTTTAGCAAGGCCTTCGACAAGGTCCCTCATGATAGGCTGGAAGATTAGGTCCCATGGAATCCGGGCAGAGCTAGTTAGGTGGATTCAAAATTGTTTCAGAGGTAGGAAGCAGAGAGTGGTGGTTGAAGGCTGTTTTTCAAAATGGGGGCCAGTGAATAGTGGTGTGCCACAGGGGTTGGTGTTGGGACCCTCATTATTTGGGAGCAAATGCACAAGACTTGAACAGTAAGTTTGCAGATGACAAAAAATCAGGAGGTGTTGTTGATAGTGAATAACCTTATCATAAGATTATAGAGAGATCTTGATTAGTTAGAGAAGTGGACTGAGGAGTGGCAAATGGATTTTAATACAGTTAAGTCTGAGGTACTGCATTTTGGAAAGTCAAACCAGTGTAGGACTTTTGAAAGTGTAGAATAAAGGGCTGTAGGACACTGACATAGCTTATTGAAAACAGCATCATAGGGAGACAGAGTGGTGAAAAAGGCCTTCATCAGTCAGGGCATTGAGTGTATGAGTTGGGACAGTATGTTACAGTTGTATAAGTTCTCAGTGAGGCTGCACTTGGTGTACTGTGTAGTTTTATCACCGTTGTGGGAAAGGGATTGTTAAATTGGAAAGAGTGCAGAAAAGATTTACATGGATGTTGCCAGTTTGAGAGACCATAACACCATAAGATATAGGAGCAGAACTAGGCCGTTCAGCCCATCGAGTCTGCTTTGCCATTTGGTCATGGCTGATTTATTTATTTTCCCTCTCAACCCCATTATGTGATGTGGTGAAAATCTGTCTGGATATGTGACTTCCCTCAGCCATGGTGATTTGCAAGGCCCCACTCCAACAAACATAAAGCTACTGAGACCCAAAGCCCAATTTGCTGTTCAGGCAGTGATTACAAACCACCTTCTAGGGATGAGTGTTAGTGAGCATGGTTTGGTGTATGTCATAGAATCAAAGAGTCATACAGTAAGCAAACAGGCCCCTCAGCCCAAATGGTTCATCTAACTAGTCCCATTTGTCCACATTCATCCTTCTTTAAACTCCATTTGCTACTCCTCGGCCTACTTACCCAGCTGATCAAGATCCCTGTGTAAATACTGATAACCATTTTCACTGTCTATGAGGGGTATGAGATGGCTGCTTTGATCACTTCAGGTACGTGTGTGTGTGTGTGTGTGTGTGTGTGTGTGTGTGTGTGTGTGCGTGTGTGTGTGCGTGTGTGTGTGTGTGTGTGTGTGTGTGTGTGTTGGAGCAATACTTGGCTCATGATTGCACTTGTTGGACAGGTGCCTGACTCCAGTAATCACCATCAGTCCAGTGAGCTCAGGGAACTTCTTTCTGCACTGTGACCAAACTCATTTCTGTCATTTTTCCCTTTGCCACGTTCTCCCCTTGGCACTTTCTGTCAGCACTGGATTGGAGCAAGGAGTAGGTGGGACATCTCCTGGAACCTTTGGCATCAATGTGTGATGGCCAACTTGGTGTCCATTTTGGACATTTGCACGGTGAAGTGGAATAGTTGCCTGGCAATCCAGCTGCTGTGATTGTTATTTATTTATGCCGTCAGATTTCTGAACTGTCCATGAACACTCCCTCGTTATTCCCTTTTTTGCACGGTGGAATCCAGTGAGGTTTTGAGTGGAGTGTGTGGCCTGCGGATATCTGTGAGCCCATAATCAACTCCTTTTCTTTCCGATTAAAGAGTCAAGCAAGATTGAAATCAACAAGGACAAGAATGGAATGTCGAACAGGCATTTAGCGCTGTCTGCCTGTGTTTCACCAGTTTCTCTCTCCCTTTCGCTAGCTGTTACTGGAGGAAGGTGCCTGCGTTCGCCTTGCTTCTCCCCTCCTCTCACTCAGTGCTGCTGGAGGAAGTTGCCAGAGTTTTGAGTCTTGGGCACGGTCTCAATAATGCAGTTTGCGGATTGGACTCTGTAGTTCATGTAAAGATGTGTTTCCGATTTCTGCTTTTTTAAATTGCTATTTTGTGCAATTTTGATCGGGGTGGAGTGGCTCTGCGGCCTGCAGGCAATGAATGACACAGCACTAAATTGAACTCAACGGAACATTCCTGGACTGTTTCAATAACTTTGTGGTTTAATGTTTTATATTGTGTTTTTGCTTAATTTTTTGCCATTTGCACAATTTCCTCTTTTTTTTTGCGCATTGAGTGTTTGACGTTTTCGTTGAATGGGTTCCATAGTGTTTCTTTGTTTTGTGCCTGTCTGTGGGGAGATGAATCTCATGGTTGTCTACTGCACGTACTTTGATAATAAATGTATTTTGAATCTTTGAACCTTGCTTTATTTCTGTAATTTGGAGTAATTTTATGTCTTTGTATTGGACTGCTGCAGCAGCAGAACGACAAATTTGATAGTCTGAAGCTTTTTCCCAGGGCTGAAATGGCTGCCACAAGAGGACACAGTTTTAAGGTGCTTGGAAGTAGGTACAGAGGAGACATCAGGGGTAAGTTTCTTACGCAGAGAGTGGTGAGTGTGTGGAATGGGCTGCCGGCGACGGTGGTGGAAGTGGAAATGATAGGGTCTTTTAAGAGACTCCTGGATAGGCACATGGAGCTCAGAAAAACAGAGGGCTATGGGTAACCCTAGGTAATTTCTAAGGTAGGGACATGTTCGGCACAACTTTGTGAGCCGAAGGGCCTGTATTGTGCTGTAGGCTTTCTATGTTTCTATATGTTTCTGAGTTTCACATCATCTACAGTCAGCGATTATAAAACTGACTCTGATCCTGATTTCAACTAAAATTCTAACATTGTTTGCTGTATCCTATCTTCTGATGGAATTGTTCTTGTTATGACTTAGGGATGTGATCTCACTGCTTCTATTTTAATCCCCTACTCTCTGTTTTAGCCCTTAAGTCCCATAAAGCTGGCCCCTTACACCCTTGATTTTAATCAGAGATCTATACAGCTGGTTGTTTCTTCAGGAGCTCTGGCTCCAAACTTTGTATTGTTTCCCTGATCCTTTCCTCCTCTTTACTTCTGACCCCATCTCAATCTTTCTGAGGCTCATCAAGATTTAACATAAAACATAGAACGTCACAGCTCAGCTCATTTTGATAAGGTTAAAATGTCCTCTTAAAGTCAAATGAAATTGTTTCTGCTGTAACTCAATATTTTATACTGGGCCACATAAGGAGATATTAGCAAAATATCTTCCTAAATGGCCCAGTATCAAATATTAATATTGAGTTACAGCAGAAGCAATTTCATTTGACATTTAAAAGACGTTTGGACAAGTATCTAGATGGAGATGAGCCAATGCAAGTGAATGGGACTAACTCAGACAACCTGGTCAAAATGGACAAATTGGGGCACTGGGCCTGTTTCCTGTGATTCTTTTGTACAACGAGAGTCCTTTATAATGTTAAAGTTGCTGTTAAATGTGTTTTGTTCTATTGCTTTCTGTCACAAGTTTCTGTTCATCTCTCCTCTCCTGGAATTTTCCATGGAATGAGTGGCAGTTCCGGGAATATGTCCATTTCCCGGAGCCAAGTTTAACATTGTCTTTTGATATTTCCAATAAGGCGTTTGAACTTCCAAACAAAGGTAAAGAAAGTCTAAAGCACCTTCTGCATCTCAAGGAAGTTCAAGGTCACTTCACGTCCAGTCAAGCCCCGCTGAAGTGCAACCAATTTTTGTTGTTGTCGCAGGAAAGAATCATTTATGTTTCCCTAAAAGGATGAAGATGAAATATGGGATCTCGTCCAGCAAAGCACTCCCTTACTGCTGACACCAGGAATGTTTGAAGGAATAATATGTTGCATTAGGGTCTCTGAAGTGAGATTTACCCCTTCTTCACAGAGAAATAGATTTGACAGCGTTGGAATCCTCAGGAGACACAAGAGACTGCAGATGCTGGAATCCAGAGTTTGCAGCAGGAACTCAGCAGGTTGAGCAGCATCTGAGGAGGGAAAGTAAATGTTAACGTTTTAAAGTTTCAATGTATATTTATTATCAAAATACACACACATCACCGTAAACTAACTTGAGATTCATTTTCTTGCAGGCATTCACAGTAGAACTGAGAAACACAATAGAATCAATGAAAAACTACACACAAAACAACCACAGTGCAAAAGAAGACAAACTGTGCAAATAAAATACATAAATTCATGAATACACGAATTAATGTTTCAGGTCAACTTGCTCATTGCTGACATCAACCTGGCCCACTCCTGACAAGGGAACAGATTTTTTTCCCCTTCTGTTAAGAATCAAGTCGTTAAGAAAGCTTTTGGCACACTGGCCTTCACAAATCAATGTACTGAGTACAGGAGATAGGTCATAGTCATAGTCATACTTTATTGGTCCTGGGGGAAATTGGTTTTCGTTACAGTTGCACCATAAATAATTAAATAGTAATAAAACCACAAATAGTTAAATAGTAATATGTAAATTATGCCAGCCAGGACTAGCCTATTGGCTCAGGGTGTCTGACCCTCCAAGGGAGGAGTTATAAAGTTTGATGGCCACAGGCAGGAATGACTTCCTATGACGCTCAGTGTTGCATCTCGGTGGAATGAGTCTCTGGCTGAATGTACTCCTGTGACCAACCAGTACATTATGTAGTGGATGGGAGACATTGTCCAAGATGGCATGCAACTTGGACAGCATCCTCTTTTCAGACACCACCGTCAGAGAGTCCAGTTCCATCCCCACAACATCACTGGCCTTACGAATGAGTTTGCTGATTCTGCTGGTGTCTGCTACCCTCAGCCTGCTGCCCCAGCACACAACAGCAAACATGATAGCACTGGCCACCACAGACTGGTAGAACATCCTCAGCATCGTCTGGCAGATGTTAAAGGACCTCAGTCTCCTCAGGAAATAGAGATGCTATGTTGCAGTTGTATAGACGTTGGTGAGACCTAATTTGGAGTATTGTGT
This sequence comes from Mobula hypostoma, assembly GCF_963921235.1. Classification (NCBI taxonomy): domain Eukaryota; kingdom Metazoa; phylum Chordata; class Chondrichthyes; order Myliobatiformes; family Myliobatidae; genus Mobula; species Mobula hypostoma. The sequence continues at coordinate 40,361,047 of NC_086129.1, forward strand.
GCAGTTTTGGTCACCTACCGACAGGAAAGATGAAAACAAGGTTGAAAGAGTGCAGAGAAATTTTACTGCGATGTTGCCAGGTCTACGTTGCGACTCAATGTAGATCGGCAACCTCACAATTGCCCAGCAGATGGAACCCATGCAATGGAGGAAGCTAGAGGAGCGATAACGTAATCACGCAGAGGTCTAAGGAAGAGGTTTCCAGTTCTGAACAAGCTCATTTTTCTTAAGGACGTCCTTCTGGGCACAGGCAAGAGAACATCCACCGGGCTGATACTCATAGGTAGGTACCTATCCTCCGAACAGCAAATTTCACTCCTATAACGATTGAATTTGACAGCAGAGAAGTTTTGTGTTAAACTTCTGCCAGTCATTAGTTAGACCACATTTGGTTTAGCGTGTACGTTTTCGCTTTCGACGTTACGAAGTAGATGATTGCATCAATGCGAAACAAAACCAAAGGGATTCGTTACATTATATGCGCGATGAAAGGTCGCGGCACGAAATATCGACTCTCTTCCATAGATTCTGCCTGACCTGCTGAGTACCTCCAGCATTTTCTGTGCTACTCTGGAATTTCAGCATCTGTGGAATCTCTTGTGTTTATTCATCGTTATTTAACCAAACTTGCTTTAATCCCTTAGAATTGCAATGCTATGACAATTTCAAAAAGATCAAGAGGGTTTTGTGCTCTGAAGTTGAAGTATTCTCATGGTGAGACCTTATCAGACATACTTCCCTGGGCTCCTGATTGAATAAAGATAACGATGTCAGTTTTCATTTGACATCACTATTCTGGCACTATATTTTGTATTTTGGGCCCTAATTCAAGTGTGTTTCTTGAATTAAACTTCTATCAATTGGTTATTGTTAGGATAGTTGAACTAGATTCAAAACTGGGGGGCTCACGGAGACGGACAGTACAAAAACAGGCCTTTCAGCCCAACTCGTCTGTGTCCACCAAAATGTCATTTGCCTGCATTTGACTCATTTCTATCTTGACCAAATACCTTTTAAATGTCATTGTATCTGCCTGATCTTTTCACTCTCACTTTCAACACATCCAGTTTTAGACTCTTCATCCTGGGAAAACAACCTTAACTATTTACCCTATATGCTGTATAATTTTATAAACCTCTGGAACAGGGGTTGGGGAAAAATGTTGGGAACCCGTGATCTAGAAGGCCACCCCTCAGCCTCTTTTGCTGCAGGGAAACAGTCCCATCCTATCCAATCTATCCTTATAACTCAGGTCCTCCTATCCAAGCAAAGATCTTGTGAATCTTTTATGTGCTCCCTCTTGCTTAATCACATTCTTCCTATAATGTGCAACCGGAAATGTAAACAGTTCTCCAATTCCAACAGTTATTGATTGAGAGTGACCTGGTATGATCATAAGTGATTTGCATCACAGCTTGTTTTATTTTTCCATGGCTGATGTTCATCGACAACTTATGTCCACAAGTGATCCTTTAAAATCATAGAGGTTTAGCCACTCAGCAAATCTGGAATAATATCTCCTGCCACATGAGTTAGCTGGACCTCTTATGTGCTGAACAATTTGATCTGTGACAGCAGAACATGCATTGTTTAATGTTAATTGTCTCTACTCATGCCGGACATTTTCTGTGTGAGGGCATTCTGCCTTTGATGGAATCACATCACAAATTCGGAGTTGTATTTTTGATGTACTAAGTACCCAGTCACATTTAGTCAAAAGGATTTTGATAAAAATCCATTATGCAAATGTTGCAGTTACTAAAATCACAAAACGTTGATCCATTTCATGATAGATTTGGGTTTGTACAACTTAGGAACAGAATGAGGCAGTTCAGCCCATCGATCCTGCTCCAACATTTCATCATGGCTGATCCATTTCTCTTTCAACCCCATTCTCCTGCCCTCTCCCCTGTGGTCCTTCCCCACCAAGCCCTGTGATGGCTGCACCAAGCATCAGTGCATCCCTCAGCACGCACTGCTGTCCTGAGGACATCAAAGCAATCTGCACTCCTCTGGAATGAACATTGGTTCTCCAACTTCAGATGAACTGCTGTCTCACTGATTTTCATTATTATACTAGATTCCCTTTCCCATATTATCTCTTTTAAAATATGCCTTGTTGGTAGTCTTTATCATTCAATCTGTCTGCATGTTGTCGTGCACCTCGCTCCCTTCAGCATGGCTTTGAAAACTGTACACCGTTTCCACCCAGTTCTGAGGAAGAGTTGCTGACCCACAATATTAACTTGATTTCTCTTTCCACCTATGTCTGTTGTTATTTCTGTTTATGTTTTTGCTCAGAAACAAAAACTCGAGGTAAAAAGCAACAGCCCAGAATTTCAGTGCTTCTGTGCACTTTATGATAGTTATTTTTTTTATCAAACTTGCAGTCCACCTCCAGGTTTCCATTCCACACGCCCTGACTATTTGGTATGCATACACATGGAAGCTGCCAGATGTAAAGTTACACCCTACTAGAAAGTTCACAGTTTGGCAATATGTGTTAACTTTTCTGCATATATGACACTTGGAGTATGCATGCCAAAGTTCATCATGACCAGAAGGCTGGGGGCTGGACTGGCATTAGTTAAAGGGAACCCAAGTTTAATGGCCTTTGCTGGGATGTATAAAGCACCTATCCTTTCCAAGATTATCTCTAACTATTTCTTAGTAATCGCTACAATATCAATTAAACATAAAGGGCCATGGGGTTAATATGGAAGTAAGTCCACTGTAGCCGGCCGGTGGTGTAGTGGCATCCGCACTGGACTTTGATGCGAGTGGTCTTGGATTCGGATCCGGCTGATTCCTTAGACGCTTTCCATATGTGCTGGGTTGAACGCTGAGTTAGCAACTCGGCATCATATATAAAAAAACAACAGACAAATAGTATGGAAACGGCAAAGATTGCCCGCCCGATGCACCACAAGGTGCGGAGGGGAACAATGACTGAATGTCCACTGGACCGTGTGCATGAGTTGAGCTGAGTGGCCTGTTTCCGTGCTGTAGCACACGGACACATCCCCAACTGCTCCCGCACCCCACGCAGCAGTATTGCCCATCCCCCACCCCCCACCCAATATCCATACAGTCATCTCCTGGTGACTCTGATTTCCCCCCTGATTTTCACAGCAGTAAAAGAATGGCTAGCTAACATGAACTGGCAACTCGGGTTAAGGGATTATTCAATCAAGATGCGGCGGTAGACATCTGAGGGAATCTTTCCCAATATACACGGTAGATGCAACCCAACAAGAAAGAACACTTCCAATGATGGAGCCCACCATCTGTGGGTAATTTTTTAAAAAGTTGCTGATAATGTAAGATTTAAAGCATGTAAGTTGGCTGGCCAGTGGTGTAGTGGCATCGGCACTGGACTTCAAAGTGGATGGTCCTGAGTTTGGATCTGGCCAGGTCCCAATCTCGGCAGCATAGAAAATAGGTGCAGGAGTAGGCCATTCGGCCCTTCGAGCACTATCTGTGTGGAAGAAAGGTCTGGCAATCTACTTCTTTATCTTGCCATTACACTATCCATAGGGTCGCCATGAGTTATTGACGACTCAATGGCACTCAACGACAACAAAGCATGTAAGTGGGCAAAGATACATGATTAGATAGAATTTTAAATAGAACCACAAATAATGAAAAGAGTAATAAGGAAATAAACTAAATTAAAATCAAAAGATTAGCTTTGTTTGTCAAATGTACATCGAAACATACATTAAAATGTGTTGTTTGCATCAACGACTAATGCAGTGCAAGGATGAGAGGTAGGGGAGATCAGGTGCATGATGTGTGAAGGCTAGTGTGCAGGTACAACACGAGTAATTATAAAGCAAATGGTCTTTATCATTTACTGTCAGGAAAATGAGTATAAAGGTAATGAAATTATGCTTCAGTTATACAGGACATTAGGGAGAACGTTCTTGGAATACTCTGTACAGTATTGGTCTCCTTAGTCAAGGAAGGCTGTTATTGTATAGGAATCAATCAGAGAAAGTTAAACCTGTCAGGTTGTCTTATGAGGTAAGTTTGGACTCATCTTGTATCCACTAGGATACAGAGAGTGAGAGGTGACTTGATTGACAGACAGGAAATCCTGGGAGACTTTGCCATGGTGGATGTTTCCTTTTCTGGGGGAATCAAAAACTTGTGATTGCTGTTTAAAAATAAGACATCATCTATTTCCTGTGAGTCTTTGGAATTCTCTTCCTCAATGGTCAGTGGAAACAGGTCTTGGAATATTTTTAAGGTGGGGTAGATACATACCCCAAGAAGTGAGTAGTTACCAGGATCGGTGGGAATACAGAGCTGAAGTTGTGGCTGTGATTTTTCCTGAATGACTCGAGGGGCTGTGCAGCCCACTTCTGATGCTAATCTGTATTCTATCACCTCCCTACGGTGCCCCTCCACCTTCCCTTTCTCCCATAGTCAACTCTTCCCCCTTTGAGATTTCTTCTTCTCCAGCTCTTTACCTTTTCTACCTATCACCTCCCAGCTTCTCACTTCATCCCCCTCTCCCCCTCATATGGTTTCCCCTGGCATCTTCTATCTGGTACTCCTTCCCCTCCCCCAACCACCTTACTCTGGCTTCCACCCCTTCCTTTCCAGTCCTGATGCAGAGTCTCGGCCCGAAACATCAGGTCAACTGTGAAGGTAGCGTGTAGTTCAAAGGGTGTAAATATGGAATTGTCCTTTGATCTTTAGCATATAAAATGTTGTCTAGTGTTGAGTCAAGCAGGCCTCTTCCTCCAAAAGGGGTCTCAATATGATACCTGCTGTGTCTCAACTGGTCAAATAGAGAGAGTGCTTCATATCTACTTGTACTTCTCTCCGGTGGCTTTGCTCACCCAGCAACAGCCCCCACCACTCTTGAGCTCCAGCAGAATAAAAAGGCTCCTTGTGTAGTTTTAGGTGCGTGAGGCATAACAGCTTTTGGCTTTTGCAGTATGGTATATTGCTACTAGGAATTCTGCCAGAGTCCCACCACTCATCATTGCGTTTCTGAGCTCCACCGTTATTACTGGCAAATACTAGACAATAAAACCACATTTTCCAATTATAGAGGCAGCAAGTGAGCAGTGTTCTTGCCTTCTTGGATTCTGATGCCACGAGTGCTCTTCCAAGTTGTTTTGACTATTCAAACCATTTATTAAGACAATTGTATACACATTTCTCAATGTGTTGTTATTCCAAAAAACACTGCAAAGATAATCTATGACTCGGGAAAGTAATAGCAGAGATTTCTGTAGGATATTCACATGGAGCTAACCATTGTTTTAGTACAGTCAGAAATTTCTAACTCCATGAGTTGAGATAAGATGTATGAATAGGATTAGGCCATTTGGCCCATCGAGTCTGCTCCGCCATTCCATCATGGCTGATATATTATCCCTCTCAACTACATTCTCCTGCCTTCTCTCCATAAATTTTGGTGTCCTGACTAACTAACAAACTATCAACCTTCACTTTAAATATACCCAATGAACTGGCCTCCACAGCCATCTGTGTCAATATTCACTATCCTCTGGCTAAAGAAACTCCTCCTCATCTGTGTTCTAAATGGATATCCCTCTATTCTCAGCCTACACCCACTGATCCTAGACACCCTCACTACAGGAAACATCCTCCCCATGTCCACACTATCTAGGCCTTTCAATATTCAATAGGTTTCAATGAGAATCCCCCTCTTTTTTCTAAACTCCCAGAGCCATCAAACGCTCCTCATATGTTAACCCTTTCATTCCTGGGATCATTCTCATAAACCTCCTCTGGATCCTCTCCAAAGCCAGCATATGATTTCTTAGATAGTGCTAACCTAAGAAAATCTGTTGACTCTTTCCCTTTGATTTTTTGCAGCTCCATCAGAAGTTCCTGCCAGAGTTGCCAAATGCTGAGAGATTTCATTTAATGTAAACTTCTCACTCTACATGTCTTTACAGACTTTAATCATTGAGATTAAAAGATTGAGATATTACACAAACAGAATAGACAAAGGATTTAAATGTCAATCCTCTACTGGTAGAGAAGATGAAAAAAGTTGAGAGTCCAAAGTAAATTTATTATCAAAGTATGTATTATAGGCATCCGTTAGTCTCGCGAGACCATGGATTTGTGCCTTGGAAGGTTTCCAAGGCGCAGGCCTGGACAAGGTTGTATGGAAGACCAGCACTTGCCAATGCTGCAAGTCTCCCCTCTCCACGACATCAATGTTGTCCAAGGGAAGGGCATTAGGACCCATACAGCTTGGCACTGGTGTATTCGCAGAGCAATGTGTGATTAAGTGCCTTGCTCAAGGACACAACACGCTGCCTTAGCTGAGGCTCGAACTAGCGACCTTCAGATCACTAGACTGATGCCTTAACCACTTAGACAAGTGCCAACACCAAAGTCACCATATACTACCCTGGGATTCAGTTTTTTGCTGGCATTGACAGAAAAATAAATAAATACAATAGAATTTATGAAAAATTATACAGAATGTGTGTCAAATGGTTGTTGTGATGTGGCTGGTGTGGTAGTGTAGTGGGTAGTGCTTGTCACTCTCACTTTCAGCTTCTACCCCTGGCTAGCAGTCTTGCGAGAAGGAGAGCTGGATGTGTAAGTCTCTCCCTGCCAGTACATAGCCTCTCCAACAGCAAGCCTCATGTAGTGCCTCCTCTCTGGCGACACACGGAAACAGACCTCCTTTCAGACTCGGGCTGAACTACAGAGGATGGGGAGAAGGTCTGGCTCCTGCACACGTAGCACACAGGCCCACCGGTGTGTGGACACGTCCTGGTGCTCGTGAACCAGATCTCCAGCTATGGGTGATAGCCCCACTGCCTTGTGGGCAGCCTCGGGAGAGACAAAGGTTACGGGAGTAAATCCATACAGCAAATCTGGAGTGAAGCCTCTAAAGCGGCTGGACATCATTGAACGTCTTTCTGGCAGCTCCTGCAGCCAAGCTGGTGCCAAACGTATAGCTTCGCTTTCCTTTGGACCACACCGGTGAGGCCAAGAGGAGGAGCTACATACCTTCCACCCCAGCTTTTAAAAAAAATCCATTGTTCCTCGAGACAGACAGATGCTGCCATACATAACAAATACTGCTAAACATCCAATGTGCAAAAGAAAACAAATCATGCAAACAATACAAAAATCATGAGTTGTAGAGTCTTTGAAAATGAGTCTGAGGGTTGTAGAGTCAGTTCATTGACGAAGTTAGCCAAGTTATCCACGCTGGTTCAGGAGCCTGACTTTTGAGGGATATTAACTCATAGTCATAGTCATACTTTATTGATCCCAGGGGAAATTGGTTTTCGTTACAGTTGCACCATAAATAATAAATAGTAATAGAACCATAAATAGTTAAATAGTAATATGTAAATTCTGAAATAAGTCCAGGACCAGCCTATTGGCTCAGGGTGTCTGGCCCTCCGAGGGAGGAGTTGTAAAGTTTGATGGCCACAGGCAGGAATGACTTCCTGTGACGCTCTATGCTGCATCTCGGTGGACAATGAATTGTTCCTGAAACTGGTGATGTGGGAGCTAAGGCCCCTGTACCTCCTGAATTTCTTGATGAAAGAAGCAGAAATAAAAATAATATGATCTGTTTAATATGACCAAACACATGTGTTCAAGGATAGGAAAATGTTACAGTTACAATTTTACTCTTTGTGGGAGATTTTTAAAATGAACCTTTTGATATCTGAGCACAGCAGGAAAGCCAGCATTTATAGCCCATCCCGAAATGCCTTTGTGAATCTGGTGGTGAGCTGCCTTCATGAATGCAGTGCACTCCTGGTCAGGGTACTCCCACTCTGCCGCAGGGACAAGAGTTCCAGCATCCGTGAAGGATGCTGTGTGACAGGACAGGAACATGCAGCGAGTGGGTTTGGAAGGTGGTGACAGATGAGGCTAGCTGAGTAACTGCAGGGCATTTTCTAGATGGTATGCTCCAGAGCTGCCATGAGTGGGTGGAGGAGTGAATGAGTACTTTGGGTGCTTGATGGAGTGCAGTCAGAGCTCCTAAAGCAGGTGAAGAGTGTTCCATCACATGCCTGACTTGTGCTTTATAGATGGTAGACAGGGTTTGGGGTGTCAGGAAGTGAGCCACTTACAGCAGGATACCTGAACCTCCGGGCTGTGCTTGTGGACGTGACCCCACAACCGTCCAGGATATTGATGGCAGGGGATTTAGCAATAGTAAGAACAATGGATGTTACGGGTGAAAGGTTAGACATATTTTGCCATCTGTCGTTGGCAGGCAAATGTATGGAACATGTGTTAAGACAGAACAGTACAGCACAGGCATCTTAATCCATGCTGTTGTACCAACCTTTTAACCTACTCCAAGATCAATCTAATGCTTCTTTCCCGCATAGCCCTCCATTAGTTCTGGCAGAGCAGACTCAATGAGCTGAATGGCTTAATTTTGCTTCCATGTCTTACAGTCTTATGGTCTTATTTTCTTTTCATCCATGTGCCTAATGTATCTGCCTCTACCAAAACCTCAGTGCGTCTCAGACACCCACCACTCTGTGTGTTTTTTAAAAAACAATCTACCTCTAACATCTCACCTACACTTTCTTTCGATCACCTCAAAAGAATATCTGCTCATATTAACCATTACCACCCCGGGGAAAAAGGTGCTGGCCACTTAGAGCTTGGCCCATCAAGTCCACACCAGCTCCCAGTACCATTTGCTCCATTAATTCCATACACCCTCTCCTGACCTTCTTGTAGCTCTGTGTGTGTGTTCTTCTTTTTCACATGCCTCACAACTCTCCTTTGATTCCTTTTGGCATGTACCAGTGTTGTGACTGTGAATGAAGGCAGTGGAAGGGCGCATCTGGCAGATATAAGATTGTCTTTATTGGGGCCACACACAAGCTGACAGCTTTTGGAATTACTTGAGGGAGAGGGAGGCTCCTTGATCTAACATTACAGCACATTTTATATGTTAAAGCAGCGGTCCCCAACCACCGGGCTGCAAGGAAGCGATATGAGTCAGCTGCACCTTTCCTCATTCCCTGTCACACACTGTTGAACTTGAACATAGGGTCGCCAACTGTCCCGTATTTGCCGGGATATCCTGTATATTGGACTAAATTGGTTTGTCCCATACGGGACCGCCCTTGTCCGGTATTTCCCCTGCTAAGGTAGAACGTTCCTATGAAACCTTTCGTGCCGAAATGGCATTAAGTGAAGAAGCAATTACCATTAATTTATATGGGAAAAGTTTTTGAGCGTTCCCAGACTCAAAAAATAATCTAACAAATCATACCAAATAACACATAAAACTGAAAATGAATAACACTAATGTATAGTAAAATCAGGAATGATATGATAAATACACAGTCTATATAAAGTAGAAATAATGTATATACAGTGTAGTGGGGAAGATGAAGGCAAAACCGATTTGTGGGAAAAAAAATCGGCACGTACGCGCATGTGCACACAGGTGCCCACGCAAGGTTTCATGGTCATGGTAATCTTTCCTGGGGTGAAGTGTCCCGGGATTTGACTGCTACTTTTGTCCCTTATTTCAGAGTGAGAAAGTTGGCAACCCCAACTGTAAAAGATATGTGGAGGTGAGTTTAACCCTACTTGAACACCTCCCCCCCCCCCCACCACCCCCGGTTGGCCGGTCTGCAAGAATATTGTAATATTGTCAATATTAAACCGGTCCACGGTGCAAAAAAGGTTGGGGACCCCTGTGTTAAAGAACCAAGGTAACAGGACAATTTCTATTATTATAATGCCCTTATAATGCTTCTTTTGAGTTGCATGTAATTTTCAAGTTTCAGGGTCATCCCACCAAAATGAGAGTTAATTACTGTGGTATCTGAGTTGTATGCATGTAGTGGGCTGTAGATTGCATTCATGCATATGCAGGCATATATCAGTCAATTGGGTGTTTCCTGGTCTGCAATTTACTGTTCTGAGCTGCATTTTAAATTCAGTCTGCAATCCATATTCAGATCTGAAAGCTGGTTGATACAAATATTAATATAAATTAATATTTGCTATATTGCATCTCCAAAATACACCCTAACACCTACACAGAGGATCAGTTTATGGTGGCCAGTTAACTTAACAGTATTTGGAGTGGCACAGTAGCGTAGCAGTTAGCGTAACACTATTACAGCACCAGTGACCTGGGTTCAATTCTACCACCGCCTGAAAGGAGTTTATTCATTCTCCCCATGGCTGTGTGAGTTCCCTCCGGGTGCTCCAGTTTCCTCCCACATTGCAAAGACATTTGAGTTCGTAGGTTAATTGGTTATATGGGAGTAATAGAGTGGAGGGGGCTTGTTGGGCCAGAAGGGCCTGTCACTGTGCTGAATCTCCAAATAAAACACCCTTGGGCCTGTGGGAGGAAACCAGAGCAGAAACACAGATGGTCATTGTGAGAATGCAGAAACCCCACATAGATGGTCAGAATTGAATCCTTTGAGCTTTTTTTTAGCGTGTCGCACCAGACGGTCAGCCATTCTTGTCTGGTGTGTGGTGTCAGGATTGGTCTCCTTTCGGATTAACCGGGTCACGATATGAACGTTCCTGACTTGACCCTTGTTTTTTATGAGGCCGAGTGGCTAGCTCGACGCTCAACCTGGCACGGATGGAAAGCGTGCGCGGGCGGGGGGGTGGGGGGGTGGTGGCCTGACTTGGATTCGAACTCGGGAGCCTTCGCTCCGAAGTCCGGCACTGATGCCATTCCGCCACCTTTGAGCATTACTAAGGATTCCAACCTTCAGATGCAACATTCATATGATACCCTGTCTGCTTGCTCACTTGTGCATAAATCACCCCAGGGTACTTACAAGGATAGGTTATTCAATCATGGTCAATGTTTATCCTTCCATCATTTCTTTTTCTTGTGTCTGAACAAGAATAGGCTACAGCAATGCTTATTTTACAGAGCCTTCATGGAGAGGGTACAGAGGAGGTTCATGAGAATGATTCTGAGAATGAAAGGGTTAACATATGAGGAGCATTTGATGGCTCTGGGCCTGTACTCACATGAGTTTAGAAGAATTAGGGGAAATCTCATTGAAACCTGTCAAGTATTGCAAGGACTAGATAGAGTGGAGAGGATGCTTCCTAAGTGAGTGTCTAGGACCAGAGGGCACAGCCTCAGAATAGAGGGATGTCTCTTTAGAACAGAGATGAGGAGGAATTTCTTTAGCCAGAGGATGGTGAATTTGTGGAATTCATTGCCACAGGTAGCTGCAGAGGCCAGATCAGTAAGGGCATCAAAGATTATGGAGAGAAGGCAGGATAATGGGCTTGAGAGAGATAATAAAATCAGCCATGATGGAATGGTGGGCCAGATTTGATGGGCTGAATGGCCTAATTCTGCTCTATGTTGTATGGTCTTGTGGTGTTCAACAACGTGGAGAGAGACATGTAAAACAAAGAGAAAACAAATGTTTCCATGAACACTAATGATGCGGATTAAGTGGAATATATAAGAGGTTTTATCACTTAATGGAAAGATGTTTTTATTTCTCAGAACTACTTTGTGGAGTGCTCTGACTGTTATTACATATGCACAGAGATGGTCTGAGGTTTCACAAAAGGGATTAGCTACCGATAGTGGTACAACTTGTCAAGGATTTCTGGGCAGGTGCCATGGCTGACTTTGTGATTATATATGGTTTGCTGACCACAAAGCTTTAAACTCAGATGAAGACCCTAAGCCCTATCAGATATAAATAACCACAAGTACCCTGATTGAAGGGAGGTTATACTGTAACTAGCCAATCTTTAAAAGCTGTATCACTTCCCTGTTTGTCCTCCACCGTGAGTCTAGTTGCCAGTACCACTATTTGAGTGGTGGGTCCCGTCTCTACCAAGGAGGAGATACTTTAGACACAGTTCATTTATTTACAGTGACATACATTTAAATCCAAACAACATTTAAAAAAAAATTTTATTTATTACAAACAAGAAAACTCAAAAAATTACAGCACATCCATAAAAACCACGACCTTAACAGAATCTAATTAAATATTGGGCCAGCAAAAGGGAGAAAAATATAAAGGCAAAAGTAAACATACACAGCAGAGGAGCACTGCACCAAAAAACCTCAGTCCTCACCCCGTAAGAAAGTCCAATACAGGGCCCCATATCCTTTCAAAGATGTCCCCTCCGTCCTCATTACATAGTCTCAGTCTCTCCAAACGTAAAGTATTTGCCAGTTCTCTCAGCCACAGATTGTACATAGGCACAGAGTCCATTTTCCACATTTGCAGGATTAACTTCTTAGCAATCACCATGCCAAACAATACAGCCATTTTTTCATACTTATTGGCTGAAGATAGGGAGCTTGTTGCTCCAAGGATGGCTATGAGCGGGTCTGGTTCCCACCGCTTCCCAAAAGCCTCAGAGAAACAGTGAAAAATACTTTTCCAGTATGTATAAAGCTTACAACATGACCAGAATGAATGTGACAAGTTACTGTTCACAGATTTACATCTATTACAAACTGGTGAAACATCAGGGTAGAAACTGTGCAACTTTTCTTTGGAATAATGGAGTCTATGTATTGTTTTAAACTGTATAAGTCTGTGTTTGACGTTGACCGAACAATCATGTCTACTCTTTAAACACTCATCCCAGACCTCCTCTGTAAGTTCTATACCCGATTCATTCACCCATGCCTGTTTAAAACCTGCAGTATTCACCTAAGCTCCATTATGTAGGATCTGATAAAAATAGGATACCACGCTACAAGTAACAGGATCAAATTTATTTATTGCCTCCAGGGACTCATGTTTGTCTAAAACTTCGAAGTTAGGTATATATTTCCTAACATAATCTTGAATTTGCAAATGTCTAAAAAACTAGATGCAGGGATATTGTAAACTGCTTGCAACTGCACAAATGAGGCCAAGTTTCCATTGATATATAGGTCACCTACACTGCAGATGCCTCTCTGTTTCCAGGTAGAAAAAACAGTATCATTCAGGCCAGGCAAAAAGGAATGATTGTCAAAAATCAGAGTGTCAATATAAGTTATTGGGGCCTTAGTGTGTAGTTGAATCTGCTTCCAAATTATAGTGCTGCCAATCACGAAGCTGTTACTAAAATGTGACTTATTAACTGCAGTGGGGCTATTAAGGAGAGCTGGTAAGGAAGTCTTCTTACAAAGCACTCGCTCTATGAGTAACCATGCTAGGCACGAGTCTGAGGTAGAGGGTGGGCCTTTTTCCCACCATGCGAGAATGGATAGGTGGGCAGCCCAGTAATACATTTTAACGTCCGGTAGGGCAAAACCACCTGCTTCCTTGGGCTGTGACAAGTTGTTTTTAGTAATTCTAATGGCTTTATAATTCCAAATAAAGGGTATAATAATTGAATCCAATTGCTTAAAATTTGACAGAGGAATAAAACATGGAATTGACTGGAAAAGATGAAGAAATCGTGGCAGTACAATCATCTTGATTGCACTAACCCTTCCCACCAAAGAAATTGGAAGGGTTTTCCAAAAGTCAATATTGCGTTTAACCTGCTCAGCTTTGTTTCGCCAATTCACTTGCAAAAGGTCATCTGGGTTTTTTGTGATAGTCACACCAAGATAGGAAAAATTATCATGTTATTTTAAAGGGAATGGAATGTAAATACGCTGTATTAACCACTGCAGTGACTGGCATTAGTTCACTCTTATCCCAGTTAAGAGAGAAACCTGAGAAACTACCAAAATTATTAATTAGAGTCAGAAGGGCACAAACAACCTTCTTAAATTATTTAAAACTCACAGAGGATTTCTATCTTTTACAATTTCTAAAACACAAAGGATTTTGAAAACACAGTTATAACTTCTATATGCTAAAAAGACATACCAAGGAGTCGCAGGCAAGCCAGCCGTCAGTCGCATGGATTCTAGTTCAACCCATGCTTCTGTCATGCTTCTTGATGTTCCTGGACCATTCCTAAAAGCCTGAATTGCTGTCTACATTTCTGCCATTTTTCTTTTTGCCCCTTGGGTGACTTCACATCTATGTAATATTTTTTCAGATACCCTTTAAACACAAGTAGTCTAAAATCTTCAGAAATCCCAAGTACCCACAATTAATGTTGTAAAGCTAACTCTTTTATGTACACAAATTTTATTAACAGATTAGCTATTGATATTGTTGTTCCTTTCCGCACCATATGGCACACCAGGTGGCAACCTTGCTGTTTCTTTCGCATTTTTGTCTTTTTTATGAATCCGAGTTGCTAGCTCAATGCTCAACCCAGCACGGATGGAAAGCATGCAAGGAGCTGGGACCACTCACCTTGAAGTCCGGTGCAGATGCCACTACACCACAGGCTAGTTATTGATATGGTGGTCCCTCTGCGACTCCCTGGTCCACACGTCCTCCCCATGGATCTCCCACCAGGCACTTATCCCTGTAAGCGCAAGTGCTACACCTGTCCCTACACCTCCTCTCTCGCCACCATTCGGGGCCCCAAACAGTCCTTCCAGCTGAGGCAACACTTCACTTGTGAGTCTGTTGGGGTCATCTATTGCATCCGGTGCTCCTGGTGCGGCCTCCTCTACATTGGTGAAACCCAACGCAGATTGGGGGACCACTTCGTTGAGCACCTCTGCTCCGTCCGCCACAACAGACAGGATCTCCCGGTAGCCACCCACTTCAACTCTGCTTCACATTCCCATTCAGATATGTCCATACATGGCCTCCTCTACTGCCATGATGAGGGTAAACTCAGGTTGGAGGAGCAACACCTCATATACCGTCTAGGTAGTCTCCAGCCCCTTGGTATGAACATAGAATTCTCCAACTTCCGGTAATTCCCTCCCCCTCCCTTCCTCCATCCCAATTTCACTCTGCCCCCTCCCCCAGCTGCCTTCCTCCTCCCTCTTGGTTCCACCTCCTTCTACTACCCATTGTGTTTTCCCCTATTCACCTTTCCTGCCTATCACCTCCCCCACCCCCTCCCCCACCCCTTTATCTTTCCCCTTACTGGTTTTTCACCTGGAACCTACCAGCCTTCTCCTTCCCACCCTCCCCCCACCTTCTTTATAGGACCTCTGCCTCCTCCCTCTTCAGTCCTGACGAAAGGTTCCGGCCCGAAACGTCGACCGATCTTTTCCACTGATGCTGCCTGACCTGTTGAGTTCCTCCAGCATGTTGTGAGTGTGATATTATCAATCTGGTCTGCAAGCTTCCTTTAACTAAACAACCTAGCCAGTGTTGTCTACTTTGAAGCAAGCCAAATTAGGTAACACATTGTCTTACCTCTTGAGCAGTCTGCTATATACAGAGCTTGTTTGCAAAGCTGTGTTTTCGGACTTCAAACTGATTACTGGTTGCCTTTTACATTTTAAGAACTGAAGACTGGCTCCTGCTTATGACCAGCTGCTAAAAAAAAAAGAATATTAGTTGGAAGCTTAACTTATTCAAAATAACACTTTGATCTTTAGCAATGCCAGCTGCTGTGTTCAGAAAGCAAAAAACAAGGCCCATTTGGCCCTGTATAGTGAACATCCATCACAATTTGGAGGAAAAAAGCATTGAAGGTATTTTCAATGGACTAATGGGGGGGGGGGGGGGGTGGAGGGAAATGAGGTTCCAAAATATTGCAGAAACTAGAAATATGAAATCAAAACAGAGATCTTGGAAGTATTCAGCAGATCAGACAGCATCTGTGGAGAGAGAAACAGAGTTAATGTTTCAACCTGACTGGCATTCATGAACAGTCTTTGGAATGGGTATTAGTTTATCTGCCAGGCCTGCATGTGCAGGAACCTTCCAGTCTTCATCCAGATAATAGGATCAACTTGCTGCTCGTTCCAGATTCATCGCCCGCAGCCTAATTAGCCCCAGTTTTCATCCACAGTCCTTGTTCACTCATAGAACCAGCCAGACTCAACCAGTTGCTCCTAGCTTTCACTCTCCTTGCCTAAAATTTACTTTGTCGCCTGTTGTGTCTAGTTTCTGTTCTCTCTTGTTTTGTAACCCCCCCCCGATGTTATTACTGTCACGTACCATAATCCAGTGAAAAGCTTGTGTTGTATACTGTTTATACAGATCAAATGATTACACAGTGCATTGAGCTAAAACAATAACAATGCAAAATAGAGTGTAAAAGCTACTGAAAAAGTGCAGCGCAGGTAAACAATAAAGTGCAAGATCATTACAAGGTGGACATCAGCTTTGTATCTTTTTCTAGAGATGCTGCCTAATCTGTTGGATGTTTCCAGCACTTACCGTTTTCATCTGGAAAAATAATGAAGCTTTGCTTACCTATTTTTTGGGGCATTACTTTTCACTATACTTCTGTCTTTTATCTTAAAGTAATCAACAACGATGCAGGAAATGAGACCAGTTGAGTTCAAGGATGGTGTTTTATGGCTTGAAGGTAAGTTCGATTCAATCATTCACAGTTACTTACCGATACATGTACCACAGACAATGAACAAGTTTGTAAGTGAAGGTTAGGCAAGATCTGATGTGGGTTAGGACGCCTGCGCAGATCAATTCAAGTCTAAGCTGGAGTATGAGGTAGTTATTCTCTAGATTGAAGAAAGCAAAGGTTCAGCTGAGGATCAAAGTCTTGGTCATTATTGATCATTTATGTAAAGATTGGCACCAAAATATTTCACAACCGTAGCATCAAGTTCTGTACATACTTTTGAAGTACTATGGTTTTTCTATTGATAAAAGGATAACAGCTCATTTACAAGCAAGTTGAAGGACATACATCTCTGTTCTATTGTGAAATCCCTTATTTTCACCATGAGTAACAGTACACAGATGCTCACCCATCACAAATTCTGCCATCAATTAAATGCAGACAGTCAAATTGAGTTTATTGTCATGTGCACAAGTACAGTGAGATACAGGTAGTAATAATCATTTATAGAGCACTTTTCACACAATGAAAAGCTTGCTTTCAGTAGCATTACAGATAAGTAGGTTGAGATAACACACAGAACATGAATCATAAATAAATCATAATGGACACTGGGGAAAAAAGACTATGCTGAACAAGGTATTCGTGCAAAAAAAGATACACAATTAGAGATGAGTCCGTGGTAGTTCTCGAAGTGGCCCATAATATCCCTTTGCTGAAGTAGGATTAGTTTTGTGCAGGTTCATTCAAGAATCTGATGGTTGTAGGAAAGTAGCTGTTCCTGAACCTGGTGGTGTGGGACTTCAGGCTTCTGTAGCTCTTGCTGGAGAGCAGCAGCAAGAAGAGGGCATGACCCAGAAGCTCTTTTCATGTATATTAGGATATTAATTGTTAATTTCCTGTAAACAAGAAAGCATGATCTTCCACAGAAGTAGTATAGCGTGTGGGCAATAGTCCTGAGTTGGCAGGTATAATTTCGTCACCACTTGTAGTCAGATTTAGATTTATATAAACGGTTCACAGTGAAATATTCATTTAAATACTCACCATGAACTCAGAGATCTCTGACACAGGCCACAAGAATGTGCTCACTAAGCCAAGCTGAGATATTTGCTGACTTGTAGAAGATGCTGAGTCTGGACAATTAACTAATTGTTATCTCATATAATATTTGTTTGAAGTTAGTGATTTTTATTTTTTTATCTACTCAGGATGTTAAATGGATTTGATAAAGAGAAACTAATTCAAGTTTCCTGTGGTAAAGCTAAAAGAGTTGGTACTAAATGTACTTGGAATAAAGCTACAAATACAAACTCTTCCCTATTTGATAATGTTCAAATCACACTCGGCTATCTCCCTTGCAGTTGCACGATGTCCGGATTAACCCACATAAGGCCTTGATTTAAAAACAAAGTGCTAGAAATGTTCAGTAGCTCAGTTAGTATCTGTGGAGAAAGAAACTGTTAATGTTTCACATTGAAGATCTTCATCAGAAGTATGTTGCTCTGAGGTGTAGGAGCTCTTAATTATCAGCACCTTTATGAATTTTTGCTCCAATGAATACTCATTAGCTTATAACAAGTGTAAGAAAAAACCTCAATCCAAAGCAAAAAAAAGATTCATACTTTAACTAATGCATCTTTAATTCAAAGTTCAAAGTAAAATTTATTATCAAAGTGCCCATATGTCACCATATACAGCCCTAAGATTCATTTTCTTGCAGGTAATACTCAATAAACCTAATACCCATAATGGAATCGAAAGACCGCACCAACTGGGCGGACAACTGGTGTGCAAAAGACAACGAACAGTACAAATACAAAAAGAAAGAAGGAAAATGAAATAATAATAATAAATAAGCAATAAATATCAAGAACATTAGTTGAAGAGTCTTTGAAAATGAGTCCATAGGTTGTGGGAAGAATTCGCTGATGGGGCGAGAAAAGTTAAATGAAGTTATCCCCTTTGGTTCAAGAGCCTGATGGTTGAGGGTGAACAACTGTTCCTGAATCTGATGGTGTGGGTCCTGAGGCTCCTGTGCCTCCTTCCTGATGGCAACAGTGCAAAAATTGCATGAGCTAGGTGGTGGGAGACCCCGATAATGGATGCTGCTTTCCTGCGACATCGGTCCGTGTAGATGTGCTCAGTGGTGAGGAAGGCTTTACCATGATGGACTGGGCCGCATCCACTACTTACTATAGGATTTTCTATTCGAGGGGCATTGGTGTTTCTGAATGCAAATTAGTTTGAGGAAGCTCTCTGATCTGTTGGCATGTGCTCAGATGTCATTCTATACAGGAAATGAGACCTGACATTAAGTATATAATTAAATGTTATGTGGCTTGGTGGGTATCATCTTGTGCCCACTCAGGAAATGTATCTGAAATTGCTGTTCCAGTTTAGTGTATTAGAGCATTAGTAGAAGCATTTTGGGGGCAAATCCTCAGTGTGTGTAGTAATTTTATCGGGGATGATGGACAGGTTATATTTGTTTGCATTGTTGATTGAAAGATAAATATTGTCAGGTAGGAATTATAAAAATAAAAAATATATATTTCTTGTATTCACCTGAGAGTGAGATAACTCTGCTTAACTTTGCATTCAAAGTCTGGTCACTTCCTAAGGTATAACCGGTGACAAATAGCATAGCAATTAAGGATCATCAACTCAAAATATTAACTCTGCTTTTCTTTCCACAGAACATCTGTTTATTACAAATATTATTGTGGTTATATAGGAATAAATGTGAAATATAAACATTAATAATTAATGAAATACTGTAAGGTCACCAGACTGGTCAATGTTTGACTAATTCCTCCTTTTTCTTTCCCTTGCTTTCAAACACGCAGAAGTACCAGGAGGTAAGATATGGAACATTTCAACTGTACAAATCATAATATTATATATTCCTTTTTCCATAAATAATGCTGTTCAGAGATTTAATATGCTCAACTTATTAACTTAAGAATCCACAGTAGCTTAGTGGTTCGTGTGACACTATTACAGCTCGGGGCGTCGGAGTTCAGAGTTCAGTTCTGACATTCTCTGTAAGGAGTCTGAATGTTCTCCCCGTGGCTGTGTGGGATTCCTCCGTGTGCTCAGATTTCCTCCCACAGTCTGAAGGTGTACCGGTTAGTAGGTTAATTTGTCATTGTAAATTGTCCCGTGACTAGACTAGGGTCAAATAGGTTGGCTGCTGGATGGTACGACATGTTGGACCAGAAGGGCCTGTTCCATGCTGTATCCCGAAATAAATAAATTAATAAAAACTGATCTTACTATTTTAAGTTTCAATTTGCCACAGTTGCTTATATCTTTAAATTCCATGTAAACTTTTTTGGAAATAAATTGTAATATGCAATGGTTTCCCTGAACTTGGGATAGTTCTTGCAGATTTAGGATGCAATCAGTGTGCCAACACTTTGAAGGTAAAATGGAAGGATGTAGAACTGACAAATGGGAAGGGTGTAGCTGTAATAAACTGGCGGGACAAAAAAAAAGGCATCTTAAGGTGGGAATGGTAGTTTGAAGCAAATAGGATTCTACACAAAGTTTAATCAGGGAAAATCTCTTTACATTAAGTTTGAAGCATAGGTGTGGTTAAACACAGTAGCTAATTGGGGCAGTCCCATAGACAGTGATGTGATATTAATTGCCAGATACTCTGCCTGATAATACTGGCTTGGCCCCAGAAATCTGGAAAGAATTCTCGGTGAGGCATGATCCATCAAGTTTTGGAGAGATGACTGTGAGATAAGCTATTTAAGGTCAATAGACAATTATCCGTGGTTGGAAACCTGAAAAGAGCTGGAGAAATATTTTTTAATAATGAAAGGGTTAATATATGAGCTTATATGGAGGAAATATCATTGAAACCTTCAGGATATTGCAAGGCCTAGGTAGAGTGGGCATGGAGAGGAGGTTTCCTTCAGTAGGAGAGTCTAAGATTTGAGGGCACATCTCAAGAATAAAGGGACATCCCTTTAAAACTGAGATGAGAAGGAATTTCTTTAGTGAGATGTTGGTAAATCTGTGGAATTCATTCCCACAGAGAGCTGTGGAGCCTGAATCACTGGTAAAGGGCTTAATGGGTACAGCAGAGGTTCCCAATTTGGGGTCCACGGACCCCTTGCTTAATGGCATAAAAAGGTTGGGAATCCCTGTGTTAGGGGAGAAGGAAGGAGAACGGGAATGAAATAAATCAGTCATGATTGAATGTTAGAGCAGACTCAATGAGCCAAATGGCGTAATTCTGCTCCTATATCTTATGGTCTTACAAAAAGTTCTTTTTAATGCAGTCACTAGTTTAATTTGGACGTTAGTCATTGATTTTATTGACAAATTCCATTGGTTTGTTTGAGGCAGCACACAACAGCAACTCTTTGAAATGACTTCATGAGGCTACTTAAATCCGCTGGGGACTGAAGAGAGTATTAACAGGAGTGGTTAGAAGGGAAGAGGACAGATATCTGGGAAGGAAAATTACTGGTGGAGCAGACTTGTTGGGCCAAATAGCCTGTTTCTGCTCCAATGGCTTATGGCGTGAAACTAAGCTAGTGTGGAAGCAAGATTATCTGATATTGGAGGATCGACACATTGTGCAAACAAGTTTATGAGATGCCAAACACACAGTTTACAGTTCCTGTACATGTTCCTATGGTTACCATTTCCAGTTGGATATACTCCTGGAGGTTTCATTACATGACCTCCTACACTTCTCCCAAGTTCTCACCATTGGTTGTTCATCATGTCTATTATTGGCATAGCATTCTTCATACCTGACATGATGATTCTGGGCTGGCCATTGAACGAACAATCAAAATCATTTTTTGCTTTAAAAAGCACAATTCTGTTTAATGCTTGTGTGTTGTCCCCCATCTCTTTCCTGAGTTCTACTATTGTAGAACCTAGGTGATTAATCGTTAATACTGGAGACTTAGGTGAATCGGGGATTTAATATGTTACCTGAGTGACTGAAATGAGTTGTCCTCTGCTTGAATAAATGTTCAGCCTTTCTCCGTAGCCCAGATGTAATTCCCATTCTTGGCCTATGAAGGACAAGGCAACTCAATTATACCTGTCTCTTGTATTAAAAATATCAAAGTTTCAAAGTACATTTATTATCAAAGTTTGTATACAGTCTATAGCCCTGAGATTCGTCTTCCTGCAGGCAGACACGAAATAAAGAGTCATCAGGGAACCCATTTAAAGAAAACCTCAAACACCTAACGCGTAAAAAAAATTGCGCAAACAGCATAAAGCAAGCAAATAACACACTGAATATTAAACATTTATCCACAGAGTGGTTGACGTGGTCCGAGAGTGACAGCCACTGAATTAGCTCTGTTTAGCGCTGTGTCGATGCTGCGTGCCTCTGCCACATAGCCAGCTCCAGGCTGAAGAGCCTTGATCAAATTGCGCAAATAGCAAGAAAGGGTAAACAGAAACACGTAGAGCATGAACCAGAGTCCTTCAAAATGAGTCATCTCTAGATCTGGGTATTGCTAGAAGAGGGTTCTGCTTATGATCCATGTGCAGCTACCCTTATGAAGACAGGTGACCAACAGGTCAACTGACCAGCGCAGTCCATGAGGTGAAGGGAATCTCACAAAAGAATGGCAGGTAAATATCTATTAATATCCTGAAGTTTGCAGATGACACAACTGCAGTTAGTCTCATCTCTAATGACGATGTGGCCTAACAAAGAGAGGTAGACTGGCCTGCTGTATCATATGCTCCTCACTTATCAAGACAGTGGAAATGAGGAATGGTAACCCTGCATCCCCACCCTTTGGAGATCAATGGTCAGTGGTCAAGTCATTCAAATTCTTGGGGACTATTACCATTGAAGTGGGACGAGTACATTATTCTCATCACAAGGAAAGCCCAGCAGATTGTTATTCCTACACCAGTTTAGGAAACTTAACATCTCAGGGCGTTTCCTGATGAATTGTCACTCAGCCATCACGGAGTGTTGTGAACACCTCTATCACCGTTTGGTTTCCCGCCACCTCCTCCCTCTCCAAGTCCAGGTTGCAGTGAGTGGTCCACTCAGGGAGAAGATCAGCTACCGGCGTTAAAAGATCTGTTCATCAACAGAATTACTGCTGACTCCACCCACCCCAGTAGTGACCTATTCACCAAATTGCCACCAGGGAGACGCTGCGAGTCCATCACCACCAGGACTACACATCATCTCTGAAGCTTCTTTCCTGCAGCTATCCAGCTTCTCAACAAAACTCACTCAGGTGTATTACCCTAGCGGTTCCTAGCTCTCTTTGTTCTGTTGATAATTATTGTGTCTGGTCATACGTTCACATTTATTTGATTATTGACGCTCGGGCATATGACTGCTCTGCTAATTGTTGATTGCCGATGGTTCTTTGCACTATTGTCTTGTAAGTTGTTGGTTGCTATTGTGTTGTCTGTTATGGTATTGTCCTGTGTTTTATGCTTGGCACCAAATCACAATCAGTTCTGGTATATCTCACACATACTGGCAATAAAGTGATTCTCAGTCTGATTCTGAAAGCCACGTACAAATGATGTAATGCATCAGCTAGAATGCATTTGCAACCATAATTAATTTATCCAGGCTTTTCACGTCCTCACAGATCACACGAAGTGGAAAAAGTCACAGGAATTACTCAAATGGAGTGAAATTCTAGCAGTGTCACTGCATTTTCATCAAACCTTCTAACCTGCACAGACAGAGGCAACAGGAAACCCAGTGTTCTGTCAGGCCCCAGTGCAAGAGAACTATGGCATCCATCACCACCAGGACTACACGTAATCTCTGAAGCTTCTTTCCTGTAGCTATCCAGCTTCTCAACAAAACTCACTCAGGTGTAATACTCTAAATGGTCTTTCCTGCTCTCCTTGTTTTGTTGATAACTGTTGAGTATGTTTATATGTTCATATATATATTTAGGTTTGATTCTT
The DNA here is from genome assembly GCF_963921235.1 of Mobula hypostoma. Taxonomy (NCBI): domain Eukaryota; kingdom Metazoa; phylum Chordata; class Chondrichthyes; order Myliobatiformes; family Myliobatidae; genus Mobula; species Mobula hypostoma. The sequence continues at coordinate 40,384,342 of NC_086129.1, forward strand.
GATGCTTGTGCATGTGAACATTCTGCTAATTGTTGATTGCTGATGGCTGTTTACGCTATTGTCTTGTAAATAGTTGGTTGCTATTGTGTCTGTACTGGTATTGTCCTGTGTTTTATGCTTGGCACCAAACCACAATCAATTCTGGTATGTTTCACATACTGGCAACTAAGTGATTCTGACAGTATACAAACTGGATGAAAGATTATTATTCTGTTCACTGTTCAATCTTAGGGAATGGAGTTCAGGGGTTTGGGAGGTAGATTTACGGTAAATTTTCTGAGACAGGGAGTTTGGCTGTTTCCACCTTGTGATGAAGTTTATTTCTATTTAGATTACACAGAAGATTGTTTGGAGTTTTCCCACAAAAGCACTGTGATTCTGCGGGATGCACAGCAGTATATTTTAATTGTCCAGAATGAAGTAGCATACTTCAAAGATATGAACAAAGGTCAATTAAACGAAGGTATTATTTCTTAATTGTTGAAAATTGCAAACACTGTTATCAATGTGAGTACTAGCATAAACACCAGAGATTCTGCAGATGATGGAAATTCAGATTAACACATACAAAAATTTGGAGGAACTCAGCAAGTCAGGTAGCATCTATGGAGAGGAATAAAGAGTCCATGTTTTGGGCTGAGATCTTGAATGAAGACCCAGAACTGCTGAGTTCCTCCAGCATTTTGAGTGTATTACTATCAATATGAGTTGTATTCAGGATTCTAATTAGAATATAAAGTAATTTTTAAAGCAATACAAATGTTAGCAAATGGGAATGGATGGTTGAAAAATCTCAATGTTTTAGGGAATATAGAGTATGTATGGGTTTATCCTGAATATGCTGGGTCTAATATGTGATACTGTATTCAGTTAATTTATGTTCACCATTCCATGTAATGTTAATCCGGAGGACTCATTTTATTCCCTAACCCTCTATTTTAAATGTTGAGGTAATCAAGCTATATTTCTCTTTCTCTTTTAGTCAGGACTCTCTGTCATGAGAAACAGTATGTTTTCAATACCGTATTAAACACTGTTAAGTCATCCCTTCGACACTTCTAATTTAATGAAAGCCATTCCATTTTTAAGTCTTTCTTCGTGTTTCTACTTAATCACACCAGGCAGTTTCTTTGCAAACCTTCACAGGTGAATATTCATATTTTCCTGCAAGACATGAGCAAAGAGGAGCTGTTCGATTTAGGACACTTATCTCAATTAACAATGCTTTAAAATCAGCCAGGAATTTTCAGTCTGTGTCTGTGAATGTGTGAGATTCTTTGAGTTTGATTGTGATAAAGATACACCAAGTCCTATGATCTGAGATTTCATCTGAAGTAACCAAGGCTGATGATTTGGCATGGTGTAGCACTTGTGAATCTGACTCTACAAATCCTTCAACTACCCCACATCACTCAGCTACTTTCCATTCAAGTAATATTTATCTATCATCTTCTATATACTACTAAAACTTTCATGCTCTGTCTGTGTGGCTGTCCGTTTATGACCTCCAATTAGCGCAAACGCTGCATTACAGCGGCACTTTTTTTTGGCTAAATGGAATTAAAATGTGCTAACTTACAGAATGCAGGCAAAGTTCAGGGTTATATATTCGTATAACATTGCTCATTCGCCAAAATAAACAGGCTGGCTTTCACCCGAGAGCCGATCGGCCATCATGGAAATCGGGACGTGACAGCCCGACGCATGCGCACGGCCAGCCTCAGCAGCGACACCTACCGGAGCAAAAGGGCAGGGCAGCTCTATTTCGAGGGGTCACATTCTGCTAATCGCCATCAGCATGTGCAGGATTGGGACAGATCTAACTGCCACCCATCAATAAGAGATAATTAAATCTCATTGTAATGATGTACTTCAAGACACCCATAAAACCCTTTGCTGCAGCCAAAGGACAGCGGTGACTATATCACATCCATTTAGGAGAGCGCCAGCCACTTCATCAAGAATAATCAGCATCCTTTGGTGTTACTACTTCGTATCTTCTATCCAGCATTAGGGTAAAAAAAAATGGTCAGCCTAATTATGCTGCATGGAAAGGGAAGGGGGACATTATGGTCAAGAGATGATGCCAGACGTTGTCGGGAAGCGGCAAGGAGAGGGCGAGAACAAGAATCAGATGAGGCCAGGGCCGCAGGACTCCAGGATCAGAGAGACAGGACAAAAAAGGATGAGAGAAGAAGAGACAGAGGAGGAGAGGCATGCACGTCTCCAGGATCAGAGAGAAAGAACAAACAGGAGAGATGAAGAGACAGGGGGATGAAAGGGCTGCATGTCTCCAGAATGACAACAAGAGGCACAAGGATGGCAGAGCAACACTCACAACACGCTGGAGGAACTCAGCAGGTCAGGCAGCATCCGTGGAAATGATCAGTCAACGTTTCAGGCCGGAACCCTTCGTCAGGACTGAAGAGGGAGGAGGCAGAGGCCCTATAAAGGAGGTGGGGGGAGGGTGGGAAGGAGAAGGCTGGTAGGTTCCAGGTGAAAAACCAGTAAGGGGAAAGATAAAGGGGTGGGGGAGGGGAAGCAGGGAGGGGATAGGCAGGAAAGGTGAAGAAGGAATAAGGGAAAGCACAATGGGTGGAACCATGAGGGAGGTGATAGGCAGCTGGGGGGGGGGTGGACAGAGTGAAACTGGGATGGGGGAAGGGAGGGGGAAGGAATTACCGGGAAGTTGGAGAATTCAATGTTCATGCCCAGGGGCTGGAGACTACCCAGACGGTATATGAGGTGTTGCTCCTCCAACCTGAGTTTAGCCTCATCCTGGCAGTAGAGGAGGCTGTGTATGGACATATTAGATTAGATTAGATTGTGAGGACATGCAGTCCTCTTTTATTGTCATTTAGTAATACATGCATTAAGAAATGATATATTGTTCCTCCACTATGATATCACAGAAGCACAAGACAAACCAAGACTGAAAAACTGACAAAACCCACATAAGTATAACATATAGTTACAACAGTGCAAAGCAATACCGTAATTTGATAAAGAACAGACCATGGGCACGGTAAAAAAAAAGTTTCAAAGTCTCTTGAAAGTCCTATCATCTCACGCAGACGGTAGAAGGAAGAAACTCTCCCTGCCATGAACCTCTAGCGCCGCAAACTTGCCGATGCAGCACCCTGGAAGCACCCGACCACAGCCGACTCTTGAGTCCGTCCGAAAACTTCGAGCCTCCGACCAGCTCTCTGACACTGAGCGCCGAGCACCATCTCTGCCGAGCACTTCGACCCCAGCCCTGGCAACAGGCAATAGGCAAAGCCGAGGATTTGGGGCCTTCCCCTCGGGAGATTCTCGATTGCACAGTAGCGGCGGCCGCGAAGCGGTCATTTCAGAAGTTTCTCCAGATGTTCCTCTGTGCTTCTCATGTCTGTCTCCATCAAATCAGGATTGTGCACAGTACCTACTTAACAAATACGATATCATTTCGGAGTGGCCATGCGCTCTGCGTCACACCGCCATCTTCCCCTCCCCTCCATATCCGAATGGGATTGAGAAGCAGAGTTGAAGTGGGTGGCAACCAGGAGATCCTGTCTGTTGTGGCGGATGGAGCAGAGGTGCTCGACGAAGCGGTCCCCCAATCTGCGTTGGGTTTCACCGATGTAGAGGAGGCCGCACTGGGAGCACCGGATGCAATAGATAACCCCAACAGACTCACAAGTGAAGTGTTGCCTCACCTGGAAGGAATGTTTGGGGCCCTGAATGGTGGCAAGAGAGGAGCTGTAGGGACAGGTGTAGCACTTATGCTTACAGGGATAAGTGCCCGGTGGGAGATCCGTGGGGATGGACGTGTGGATAAGGGAGTCGCGGAGGGACCGATCCCTGCGGAAGGCGGAGAGGGGTGGAGAGGGAAAGATGTGCTTAGTGGTGGGGTCCTATTGAAGGTGGCGGATGTTGCGGAGGATAATGTGTTGGATCCGGAGGCTGGTGGGGTGGTACGTGAGGACAAGGGGAACTCTGTCCCTGTTGTGGTGGTGGGAGGATGGGGTGAGGGCCGAAGTGTGGGAAATGGAGGAGATGCGGGAGAGGGCATCATTAATGACGGCAGAAGGGAAACCATGATCCTTAAAGAAAGAGGACATTTGAGATGTCCTGGATGGCGGATAAGCCAGAAAAGATGCCATCAAAAGTGTCCTTCGTTAAACGAGGAGCAGCTGTATTTGCTTTGCTACGTGTTGTTCTTCTTTAATAAACTGAGGTTTACTACTTCAGTTTTCAAAGCAAAGCGATACCAATAGCATTCAGGAAAATTTAATGTTCATTCTGGTCACATCAGACTGCACTACCCTTCTCTCAAAGGGTGCCCCGACGCGTCACCCCGTTGTCTAGTATCTTATGGGCTAAACTATTTTTGAAAGGTTAACTTGTTGCCATGTGTTGTCATAATTGTCTATCTGGTCCCAAGCTGGAATGAGACATTTCCTGTGAAAACATCTAATTGCTGTCCTGTTGTACAAGATAATTCACTGCTTCAATTTAGCAGTAAAATAATCATTACATATCTTTTTATTATGGACGGGATTTAAAGAATTAACAGGTGGCAAAAAATGCCACATACTAGAAATATTTGTGCATGTCATTTTGGGCACACGCCATAGGTTCGCACCCCTGGTAGATGGATACTTGATGATTGATATGGTGTTCCAGTGGATAGTTTCCGTGCTGTATGACTCCATCAGTCTTTAACAAAGAAAAAAATACTTACAGGTGTCCAAGGAACTATCTCAGCTTGGAAAGAAAGCCACTACTAAATAATAATGACTTCCTACATCAGGAACAAAAAGGGCAAAAATTATAGTTAGGGTGATGCACAGAAAACTAATTAAAGAAAACAAATTGATTAGAGGATCCCAAGAGATTTGCTTCACATATCAAAGATAAATGGGGATAGATAGTACTCAAAACAAGTTGTAAGGTCAAACTCATTGTGTAGTTTGGTTGCAAATTAGAACGAAGTCCATCAAAACAGGAGTGTTCTCTGATATCTTTAAAGATTAACGTTGGTCAAGACTATCATCGATGAGTAAATTTATAGCAGTCTTTGACTAAACAGTTAACCATATAACCATATAACAATTACAGCATGGAAACAGGCCATCTCGGCCCTTCTAGTCCATGCTGAACTCTTACTCTCACCTAGTCCCACCGACCTGCACTCAACCCATAACCCTCCATCCCTTTCCTGTCCATATAGCTGTCCAATTTAACTTTAAATGACAAAATCGAACCTGCCTCAACCACTTCTGTTGGAAGCTCGTTCCACACAGCTACCACTCTCTAAGTAAAGAAGTTTCCCCTCATGTTACCCCTAAACTTTTGCCCTTTAACTCTCAACTCACGTCCTCTTGTTTGAATCTCCCCCATTCTCTATGGAAAAAGCCTATCCACGTCAACTCTATCTATCCCCCTCATAATTTTAAACACCTCTATCAAGTCCCCCCTCAACCTTCTACACTCCAAAGAATAAAGACCTAACTTGTTAAACCTTTCTGTGTAACTTAGGAGATGAAACCCAGACAACATTTTAGTAAAACTCCTCTGCACTCTCTCAATTTTATTGACATCTTTCCTATAATTCGGTGACCAGAACTGTACACAATACTCCAAATTTGGCCTTACCAATGCCTTATACAATTTCAACATTACATCCCAACTCCTGTACTCAATGCTCTGATTTATAAAGGCCAGCATACCAAAAGGTTTCTTCACCACCCTATCCACATGAGATTCCACCTTCAGGGAACTATGCACCATTATTCCGAGATCCCTCTGTTCTACTGCATTTTTCAATGCCCTACCATTTACCATGTATGTCCTATTTTGATTAGTCCTACCAAAATGTAGCACCTCATATTTTTCAGCATTATACTCCATTTGCCATCTTTCAGCCCACTCCTATAACTGACCTAAATCTTTCTGCAAGCTTTGAAAACCTACTTCATTATCCACAATGCCACCTATCTTAGTATCATCCGCATACTTACTAATCCAGTTTACCACCCCATCATCCAGATCATTAATATATATTACAAACAACATTGGACCCAGTACAGATCCCTGAGGCACACCGCTACACACCGTCCTCCAATCTGACACAGTTATCCACCGCTACTCTCTGGTGCCTCCCATCCAGCCACTGCTGAATCCATTTTACTACTTCGATATTAATGCCTAATAATTGAACCTTCCTAACTAACCTTCCGTGTGGAACCTTGTCAAAGGCTTACTGAGTTTAACTCCAGTCCCAGTGTGAGCTTGTGCTAAAATTCATCCACAGTCACTGCAGCTACTGTTATAGCAACATTGTTGCTATGTCCCTCCTGATTTGGTTCACTATTTTATTTCTTGCTACTAGATCTCACTGCTCACTTATAAGTTTACAACTGTTGTTCATTATTTATTTTTGCGCTGCTAAGCAATTGACCTTTGACATTAGGTTGGTCATTATAATTATTTGTATATTTGTTAATTTATTAGTCAGAAGGATTTTGTTGTAAGCTGAAGGAATTTTAATCGATATCTGAATTTTTTAGTGAGAATGCCTATACTGTCTTTTTATTCAGCTCCTTGCATACTGCCGTGCTTTGGTGAGCAATAGAACTGTTTTCAAACTACAACTACACTGGGCCTAGCTTAAGAAAATGGGGAAAACTCTGAGTGAGGGCAGGATAATTGTGTTGTATTCTCGCTGATAAATGCCTCATTTACAGAAAGAGTACAATATGCCAATACTATACTATAGCACATACCATTAAAAAATGGATCAATTTCTATGCTACTCTTGTCAGTAAACTACCAGGTCAAATTACCATGATTTATCTGGCTTATCTCACAACAAATATCAATAAACATACAGCAAAGAAGTAGGCCTTTAAGACCAACTGGACCATGCTGACCAAGATACCCACTGAAGCTAGTTCCATTTGCCCATGTTTGGCCTGCCTGTGGATCATGAAATAAGCTAATCTCTGTCCCAGGATACTGACGGACTTTTACCGCTGTACCATTGAGTGCATACTCACCAACTGCATCTCAGTGTGGTATGGCAATTGTCCCGTATCAGACCGCAAAGCACTCCAGCATGTGGTGAAAACTGCCCAGCGGATTATCGGCACCCTATTGCCCACCATTGAGAACATCTACCATAAACGCTACCTGGGCAGGACGAAAAGCATTATCAGGGATGCATCTCACCCTAACCATGGACTTTTTACTCTCCTCCCATCCAGTAGGCGCTACAGGAGCCTCCGCTCCCACATCAGCAGGCACAGGAAGAGCTTCTTCCCTGAGGCTGTGACCCTGCTGAACCTCACATCACAGCGCTAAGCAGTATTGCACCCATATTGTACTGTCTCAGTACTTTTATATTTGTGTGCTGTAGCACTTACTTTTTATTCGCAGTTATTTTGTAAATAACACTATTCTTTGCATTTCTGGTCAGATGCTAACTGCATTTCATTGGCTTTGTATCTGTACTCGGCACAATGACAATAAAGTTGAATCTAATCTAATCTAATCCTCCAACCTTTCCTGCCCATGTACTTCTCCAACAATTGGAAACTGATTTCCTGATGAAGAAACCCAGAACCTATCCAAGGATAAGTCAGCATGGCCCTTCCAATGTTTACACTAAAATATATTTTAATTAACAACTAGACAAGGGTGTGACCCGTTGGGGCACCCTTTGAGAGAAGGGTAGTGCAGTCTGATGTGACCAGAATGAACATTAAATTTTCCTGAATGCTATTGGTATCGCTTTGCTTTGGAAACTGAAGTAGTAAACCTCAGTTTATTAAAGAAGAACAACACGTAGCAAAGCAAATATAGCTCCTCCTTGTTTAACGAAGGACACTTTTGATGGCATCTTTTCTGGCTTATCCGCCATCCAGGACATCTCAAATGTCCTCTTTCTTTAAGGATCATGGTTTCCCTTCTGCTGTCATCAATGATACCCTCACCCGCTCTCCTCCATTTCCCACACTTCGGCCCTCACCCCATCCTCCCACCACCACAACAGGGACAGAGTTCCCCTTGTCCTCACCTACCACCCCACCAGCCTCCGGATCCAGCACATTATCCTCCGCAACTTCCGCCACCTTCAACAGGACCCCACCACTAAGCACATATTTCCCTCTCCACCCCTCTCCACTTTCCGCAGGGATCGTTCCCTCCACGACTCCCTGTTCCCTCCCCATGGATCTCCCACTGGGCAATTATCCCTGTAAGCACAAGTGCTACACCTGTCCCTACACCTCCTCTCTTGCCACCATTCAGGGCCCCAAACAGTCCTTCCAGGTGAGGCAACACTTCACTTGTGAGTCTACACTTCACTTGTGAGTCTGTTGGGGTCATCTATTGCATCCGGTGCTTCCGGTGCGGCCTCCTCTACATTGGCAAAACCCGACGCAGATTGGGGGACCACTTCGTCGAGCACCTCCGCTCCATCTGCCACAACAGACAGGACCTCACGGTTGCCACCCACTTCAACTCTGCTTCACATTCACATTCAGATATGTCCATACATGGCCTCCTCTACTGCCAGGATGAGGCTAAACTCAGGCTGGAGGAGCAACACCTCATATACCGTCTGGTTGGTCTCCAGCTCCTGGGCATGAACATTGAATTCTCCAACTTCTGGTAATTCCTTCCCCCTCCCTTCCCCTATCCCAGTTTCACTCTGCCCCCTCCCCCAGCTGCCTATCATCTCCCTCATGGTTCCACCCATTGTGCTTTCCCTTATTCCTTCTTCACCTTTCCTGCCTATCCCCTCCCTGCTTCCCCTCCCCAACCCCTTTATCTTTCCCCTTACTGGTTTTTCACTTGGAACCTATCAGCCTTCTCCTTCCCACCCTCCCCCCACCTCCTTTATAGGGCCTCTGCCTCCTCCCTCTTCAGTCCTGACGAAGGGTTCCGGCCCGAAACGTTGACTGATCATTTCCACGGATGCTGCCTGACCTGCTGAGTTCCTCCAGCGTGTTGTGAGTGTTGCTCTGCCATCCTTGTGCCTCTTGTTGTCATTCTGGAGACACGCAGCCCTTTCATCCCCCCATCTCTTCATCTCTTCTGCTGTTTGTTGTTTGTCTCTGATCCTGGAGACATGCATGCCTCTCCTCCTCTGTCTCTTCTTCTCTCATCTTTTTTTGTCCTGACTCTTTGATCCTGGAGTCATGTGGCCGTGGCCTCATCTGATTCTTGTTCTCTCCCTCTCCTTGCTTCTTCCTGATGACATTTGGCGTCATCTCTTGACCATAATGTCCCCTTTCCCTTTCCACGTAGCATAATTAGGCTGACCATTTTTTTTACCCTAATGCTGTATAGAAGATACGAAGTAGTAACACCAAAGGAAGCTGATTATTCTAGATGATGTGGTTGGCACTCTCCTAAATGGACGTGATACAGTCACCGCTGTCCTTTACTGCAGCAAAGGGTTTTATGGGTGTCTCGAAGTACGTCATTACAATAAGATTTAATTATCTCTTATTGATGGGTGGCAGTTAGATCTGTCCCAATCCTGCACATGCTGATGGTGATTAGCAGAATGTGACCCCTCGAAATAGAGCTGCCCTGCCCTTTTGCTCCGGTAGGTGTCGCTGCTGAGGCTGGCCGTGCGCATGCGTCAGGCTGTCGCGTCCCGATTTCCATGATGGCCGATCGGGTCTCGGGTTAAAAGGGAGCCTGTTTATTTTGGCAAACGAACAATTTTATATGAATATATACCCCTGAACTTTACCTGCATTCTGTAAGTTAGCTCATTTTAATTCAATTTAGCCAAAAAACGTGCCGCTGTAGTGCACTATTTGCGCTAATTGCAGGTCACAGACAGAGCATGAGAGTTTTAGTAGTATATAGATAGGAGTAGACCTAAGCCATTTGGTCTCTTCAGCCATTTCATCGTGGCCGATCCATTTTCCCTCTCAGCCTCAATCCTCATATCCCTTCATGCCCTGACCAATCAAGAATTGATTTCTATGACAACCGGTGATATACCCAGTATGATTAATAGAGGCAGGTTTTGTCAATCTGTCTGCAAAACATGTTCAACATCCACTGATAGGCTTTCATTGTAAAGTACACAAAAAGGCTTTGTGTGCAAAAGCTGGCCTTAAGGAATTTGAAGAAGTGATAAAAATTGTAACCAAGGTAATTTAAATTTACCTGTGGATGTCCTTTGAAAAGCAGACAATTTTAGAATTTACTAAGCGAGATAAATATCATGTACACAGAATTACTTAATGTACAACAGTATTCATTGACTTAGTAGAGGTTCTACCCTTGAACAATTTATTGAGTGGATGAAATTAATCTATTTAACATTTTAATTTAAATGAATTAAAATTTTTCTTGTCAAGAATTATATGATGTCTTTCAGATTTGTAGATTGATGATTTTTTTTGCAGATTTCTCCTCACATTTAAATAATTTGAACACCAGGGAAATGGCAAAACACTTTGTTATGTTTGTTACTATAGAAGTCTTTGAAATCAGACTGGAAGTATTTAAATGTGATGGCAAAAACCGCACTTTTAAAGATTTCCCAAACATATAAAAACACATGACAACTACTGAAATTCCTGCAAAGATAGACGCTCCGAGCCTTCCAGTGCAATTTTTGAACATCATTGGTTGAACATCATACTGAACAATTTTCTTTAATATTCACTAAGTTCAGGTCATTTAAAGAAACTGCAAAATTCATAAAATAGGTAGGCGGTGTAGCATCAAAGCAGCTTAATTTGACGGCAAAATTTGTCATCTTAACAGCTGAACTAGAAAATATTGAAAAGGATTGGATCAGGGTGTAAAAATCCAGGTAGTGGGGTTCTAAAACTCTGGAATTCCATTTCTGAAGCTTTTAATAGTCTGAAAAAATCTTGCAATGGCAATGTTGACAGTATTTTTGTTGATATGTTGAGGTGAGACATTGTTTTCAGTGATGAATTTAGTCAAGTTTAAACTGATGAAACTAGTGCTTTGTGCATAGCTCTCAAAACAACCAAATACAAGCCGGATATAAAATATATGTATTCGTTATTGAAATTCAGGGTTTAAATTGAGGTTTATAAAATCTTGAGAGGCAGAGATAGAGTAGTTGGTATCCTTTTCCCAGGGTTAAAATGTCTAAAACCAGATGGCATGCATTTCAGATGAGAGGGGTAATTTCAAAGGAGATGTGAGGGCCAAGTTTTTTACACAGTGGTGGGTGGCTGGAATGCACCGTCTGGGGTGATGATAGAGACAGATACATTTGAGACTTCTAAGAGATGTTTAGATAGGAACATGAACGTGAGGAAAGGGAAGGATACAGATATTTTGTAGGCAGAGGGGATTAGTTTAATAACTCATTTGATGACTATTTGGTTTGGCACAACATCGTGGGCTGAAGGGCCTGTTCCTGTGCTGTAGTCTTCTACGTTCCATGTTAGTGCAGCAACAAAAGTCTCACTGAAAGTAAAGTGTGTTTATTTTTCTTTGCTTGATAGAGCCATAGAAAAATACAGCACAGAAGCAGGCCCTTCGGTCCATCTAGTCTTTGCCAAACCATTTAAGCTGCCTACTCCATCAATCTGCATCCAGACCATAGCCCTCCATATCCCTACTATCCATATACCTATCCAAATTTCTCTTAAGCACTGAAATCAAGATTGCATGCACCATTTGTGCTGGCAGCTCGTTCCACACTATCACAACCCTCTGAGTGTAGAAGTTTTACTTCATGTTCCCCTTAAGCTTTTCACTTTTCACCCTTAACCCATGACCTCTGGTTGTAGTCCTACTCAACCTCAATGGAAAAAGCCTGCTTGCATTTACCCTATCTATACCCCTCATTATTTTGTATTCCTCTATCAAATCTCCCTTCAGCCTTCTATGTTCCAAGGATTGAAGTCTGAACCTATTCAATCTTTCCTTATAACTCAGATCCTCCAGTCCAGGCAACATCCTTGTAAATTTTCTCTGTATTCTTTCAGCCTTATTTACATCTTTCCTCTAGGTAAGTGACCAAAATTGCACGCAATACTCTAAATTAGGAAACTTTCCTGAACACACTTGACAAACTCTATCCCATCTAGTCCTTTTACAGTATGGGAGTCCCAGTCAATATGTAGAAAGTTAAAATCATCAACTACAACAACTTTATTTTTGTTGCAGCAGTCTGTGATCCTCAAAATTGTTCCTCTAAATCCTGCAGACTATTGGGTGGTCTATAATATAGCCCCATTAACGTGGGCATACCTTTCTTACTTCTCAGTTCCAACCATGAAGCCTCACGAGATGAGTTCTCCAGTCTGTTCTGACTGAGCATTGCCGTGACATTTTCCTTGACGAGTAACTGCTCTCCCTTTAATCCTTCCCACTCTGTTGCGGCTACAACAGTGGAACCCCGGAATATTGAGCTCTCAGTCCTGGCCCTCTTGCAACCAAATCTCACTAATGGCACTAATGGCTACAATATCATAATTCCATGTGTTGATTCATTCCCCTGAGTTTATCTGCCATTCCTTTCTTTTCCAATATTTTTATTAATTTCTTACATAAAAGAATACTGAGTACAGTAGAATATATAATAAATATTGATTATAATATAATGAAATCACAGATAAGGTATAATTACCCCAATCCATATAAAATTAAATTTAAACATAATATTGAAAAGAGATAATTATATTATTACAAAAAAATCTAAACCCACTACCAGAAAAAACAGCTGTTAGGTTTAAAAAAAAAGGAAAAGAACCTTAACATATAGTAGAACATATTCTTTGCCAACATCTGTGCTTAATAGCAAATCAAAGATAATAAAGATAATTCAAAAAAGGTCCCCACAATATTAAAAAATCTTGTCCAGGTTCGGAAATTGACAGCGAATCTTCTCTAAATTTAGGCAAGACATAACATCATGTAACCAATGAGTATGAGTGGGCGGAGTGGCATCCTTCCACTTAAGCAACAATGCCCTCCTGGCTCTATGAGAAATAAAGGCCAAAATATGCAGATCCTGTTTCTCCAAAATAATATCATTTCCTCCAACAATACCAAATAAGGCCGTCAAAGGATTAGGTTTAAAATGTACTTTAAAATGCACTGAAAAAGTTTGAAATACTTCCTTCCAATATTTTTCAAGACTCGGACAAGTCCAAAACATATGGATTAATGAAGCTTCTCTAGTATTACATCTATCACAAAAGGAAGATATATCCGCATACAAACGAGACAGCTTATTTTTAGACATATGGACCATTTTATGCACCACTTTAAATTGTAGAAGGGAATGACGGGCACATAATGAAGAAGTATTAACCAATTTAAAGATTTCATTCCAAGTGTCCTTGGAAATTAAAATCTGTAAATCTTGTTCCCAAAGATGTTTAATTTTATCTGAAGGAATATTTCTCATTCCCAACAACATAGCATAAATATTAGAAATAGATGCATTTTGAAAAGGTTCCAAATTAAAATTTATATCAAGTAAATTTTTATCTGGACTTTTAGGAAATGTATGAACTTGAGAACGCAAAAAGTCTCTAATCTGTAAATATCGAAAAAAGTGAGTTCTCAGTAGGCTATACTTAACTGACAGTTGTTCAAATGAGGACATTTAATACCCAATCTATTCCATTCTTTAAAAACTACATCAGACATAGACAGTTTTAAAAAAAGTTAGAAAAAAAAGGGGACTGGAAAGTGAAAAACTCAATAAACCAAAATATTTTCTAAATTGTACTCAAATCCTCAAAGTGTGTTTAACTACAAAATTATCAATTAAATTACCTAAAGATAAAGGAATTGAGGATCCAAGAAGAGAAGTAACAGAGAATTTATTAACAGAATTAGCTTCTAAAGAAACCCAGATCAGACAGTCCTCTCGATTAATATAATATAACCAAAACTTAAGATTTCGTATATTGACTGCTCAGTAATAAAACCTGAAATTGGGTAAGGCTAAACCTCCCTTCTTTTTAGCTTTCTGAAGATGAACTTTATTTAATTGAGAAATTTTATTCTTCCATACATAAGAAGATATAATAAAATCCAAAAAATCAAAAATGGATTTAGGAATAAAAACAGGTATGGCCTGAAATAAATATAAAAATTTGGGCAAAATATTCATTTTAATAGAATCAATTCGGCCAATCAATGATAAAGAGAGGGGTAACCAATTTGAAAGTGCCTTCTTAACATAATTCAGAAGTGTAAAAAAATTTCCTTAATAAGGAATTTTTAATTCCTAGTAATTGTTACGCCCAAATGAGTAAGTTGATTTCTTACAATTTTAAAAGGAAGATTAGTATTAACTAATACCAAATTATTCAAAGGAAAAAGTTCACTATTATGAAAGTTAAGTTTATATCTAGAGAAATGACTAAAGCAAGAAAGTAAAGAAAGTAGAGAAGTTAAAGATAACTCCACATTAGAAATGTAGAGCAAAAGGTCATCAGCATAAAGTGAAACTTTATGGGTAATACCCCTCCTTATAATACCAGTGAAATCATTAGATTCCCGGAAAGCAATAGCTAAAGGTTCTAAGACCAAATCAAAAAGCAAAGGGACTCATGGAACAACCTTGTCTAGTTCTGCGATAGTTTGAATAGTTTAGTCATAGTCATACTTTATTAATCCCCGGGGGAAATTGGTTAGAGTACTGACTGACAGTTAGTAAGAACCTGAGCGGAAGGAGATAAATAAAGTAATTTAATCCATTGAATAAAATCGGGCCCAAAGTTAAATTTTTCTAACGTTTTAAATAAATAATTCCATTCAACCCGATCAAAGGCTTTCTCAGCACCTAAGGATATCACACATTCCGAAATCTCTTTAGAAGGGGAATAAATAACATTCGATAAATGAAAAATATTAAAATGGGAGTATCAATTTTTGATAAATCCAATCTGATCATCAGAGATAATAGATGGCAAAATATTTTCAATCCTACGAGCCAAAAGTTTAGAAAAAATTTTAAATCAACATTAAGTAAGGAAATAGGTCTATAAGAAGAACATTCAATTGGGTCCTTATTCTTTTTAAGAATAAGCGTAATAGAGGCTTCATAAAAAGATTGTTGGCAACTTACCTAATTTAAAAGAGTCGGAAAGGACAGAATAGAAACGAGGGATAAGCAAAGAGGAAAAAGCCTTATAAAACTCTCCAGAAAATCCATCAGGACCTGGAGCCTTCCCCAAGTGCAAAGAATGAACAACCTCAGCAATTTCCTCATAGGAAATAGGTTGATCCAACAATTTTTGAATATCATCAGAAAGTGTAGCAATGTTTAATCGATCTAAAAATTATTCATTAGAGTGTTATCTTTAGGAGGATCAGAACTATAAAGTTTAGAGTAGAATTCTCTAAAAGCATCATTTATTTCTAAATGATCAGATGTTTTATCACCATTAGCTTTACAAATTTCTTTAATTTGATGTTTAACTATAAAGGTCTTTAATTGGTTAGCTAATAGTTTACCCGTTTTATCTCCATGAACATAAAACTGACTTGTATCTTTTAAAAGTTGCATTTCAATTGGATAAGTTAAGAACAGATCGTATTTAGTTTTAATTTCAACACGTTTTTATATGAAACAGGATCCGAAGCCAAAGCATATTTTTGGTCTAATTGTTCCAACTGATTGGCTAATTCAATTCTCTCATTAGCTTTTTTCCTAACGCTAGTGGCAAAAGAAATAATTTGACCTCTGATATAAGCCTTAAAAGTATCCCATAAAATAAGACTCGGTCTCTTCTAGCTTATTCTCTTCAAAAAAGCGAATAATGTGTCTCTCCAAAAATTAAAAAAAAATCTTTATCTGATAACACAGTTGAATTAAAACACCAGAATCTATTTATTTGGGAGATACCCGGAAGATTTAAAGATAAAAACACAGGAGCATGATCTGAAACAGCAATTTCTTTATATTCACAGGATCAAACTAATGGAATCAATTGGCTATGAACAAAAAAATAATCAATCCTGGAATACGTATGATGAACATGAGAAAAAATGAGTACTCTTTATCTGTTGGATATAGAAAATGCCAAACATCAATAATATCACATTTCATTAGAAAAGATTGGATAAAGGAGGCAGATCTACTACAAGTCAATTGTTTAGAAGAAGAATGATCTGAAACAGGATCTGAACAACAGTTGAAGTCTCCTCCTAAAATCAAAGAATAGAAACTTAATCTGGTAAAAACGAAAAAAAAACGTTCGAAAAGCCTGGGTCATCTATATTCGGGGCATACAAATTAGCAAAAACTTAACTTGTTGTCTAATTTCCCTGAGACTATAACAAAATGCCCTTTAGTATCAGACACTACATTATGTTGAACAAAAGAAACTGAATTGTCTATAAAAATCGAAACTCATCTTGCCTTAGCCTGAAAGGAGGAATGGAAAGATAAACCCTTCCAACGTCTGAAAAAACGTAAATTATCACATTTACAAACGTGTGTTTCTTGTAAAAGAAAATAAATTGAGACATTCAATTTCTTAATATAATTAAATATCTTATGTTTCACAGGATGGTTTAATCCTTTCACATTAAAACTAAGTAAATTAGAAAAATGGTCCGTTTTAAATATTGCTTAAAGGAGATGTTTGAATAAAAACTGCTGGAATATATATTAAATCCAAACAATGAGCTTTAAGAAAAAGTAACCAAGCAACAAATGAAGCTAAGAGAACCAAACAGCTGACAGAGAAAAAGAAAACACCCCCACCTCCCGCCCAAAGAGAGAAAATCGACCAAAGGGCAGTCGACAACTAAACCTATCATCCCTCCCAAAACAATCTACTGGCTGAGTGCCAAAAAAAAATTCAAAACATATTAACTTAGAAAGTATTAACACAAAGAAAACTTACTAATATTAAATCCTTAATTTTCTAAACAAGGAGATAAAAATACAAAAAAAAATTAGATACGAAGGTATACCAAGAGTAAAAAAAACAATTGTTCATAAAAGAAAGTAACGAGCAGTTAAACTGCTGATTTAAAAAAAAGGATCCATCAGGCAGACGCAACATAAATTTGTGTAAAGAGATATCGAACAGTTAAACTTCTGAAATCGATTTGGCACTCAAGAAATGCGGCACTTCTTCGGTCGAACGAAACCATCTGTGAGAGCCATTTTTCAAAATGATTCTAACAGGAGCTGGGTATTGAAGAGAGGGTTTAAAACCTTTATTATACAGCTCAGACATGACTTTTTAAAATTTGAAGCACTCATTCAACACCTTGGGTGAAAAATCTTCCACAATTCTGAACTTGTGATCTTCATAATCAATCAATACTTTCCAACGAGATTCACGAATTAAAAGTTCCTTTGTTTGAAAGTCGTGAAGACAAATTATTACTAAATGAGGGCATCCTTCTGGAGGAGGTCTTGGTAAAGGTAACCTGTGAGCTCGGTCTATCTTAAGTGCAGATTTTAAAATATTCGGAAATAATTTAGCCAAAAGGTTTGCAAAAAATTCCAAAGGCTGATTACCTTCCAATGACTCTTTAAAACCCAGAATACGTAGATTATTTCTTCTGTTTCTATTTTCTAAGTCGATAATCTTCTGTCTTAATGTTTCATTAACCTTTAACTGTTTATCACAGATTTGTTCCAGGTCGTCAATCTTCGCGTCAAACATAGTCAGAGTGTTGTCATTCTCTTTTATCCATTTATCCTGTTCAATTGAAGTTTTTTGAATAGAATCCAATTTTCCATCCATCTGTTTAAATTCAGCACTGAGTTGCTGGGACTCCTCCAAAAGTTCATTTTATACTTCCGAAGTGTCACCAAAATAGATTCCAAAGTTACAGGCGGGTCCTCTTCTTTTTTGGTAACTTTAGCACGACTCATCATAAAACAATATTGCGTTTAAAAGTAAGTTTTCAAAACAAGTTGGAAGCAGTGAATTAAAAAGAGTAGGAGCACCTATAAAAGCGTTGCTACTCCATCAACAGCCAGTAGAGAAGTCCTGCCATTCCTACTATACTTCTTGCATTGAAATATATGCAGCTCAGGACACTAGTCACACCATGCTCAGCCTTATGATTCCTGACTTTGTCTGAGGTCTTAACGACATCTGTCTCCACAACCTCTCCACTAACTATTCTGGCACTCTGGTTCCCATCCCCCCCATACAGCACTGGCAAATCTCTCCGCTAGGATATTAGTTCCTCCCCAATTCAGGTGCAAACCATCCCTTCTGTACAGATCCCACCTTTCCTGGAAGAGAACCCATTGATAGAAATATCTGATGCCCTCCCTCTTACACAATCTCCTTAGCCATGTATTAAACTGTATAATTTTTCTAGTTCTGGCCTCACTAGCACTGGGCATGGCTAGCAATCTTGAGATCACAACCCTGTAGGTCCTGCCCTTTAACTTATCACCTAACTCCCTGAACTCACTTTGCAGAACCTTGCCACACTTCCTTTCTATGTCATTGGTACCCATATGGCCCACCACCTCTGGCTGCTCACCCTCACACTTAAGAATGCTGTGGACTTGATCCAAGATATCCCGGACCCTGGCACCCGGGAGGCAAAGTACTATCCAGGAATTTTGTTCTCGTCCACAGAACCTCCTTTCTGTTCCCCTAACTAACGAATCCCCTGTCGCCCCCACCCCCCAACAGCATCCAAAAGTGATATACCGGTTGTTGAGGGGAATGGCCACAGGGGTACTCTGCACAGGCTCCTTAACCCCTTTCCTCTTCATAACTGTTATCTTGGCTCCTGTGTCCTGCACCTTTGTTGTAACTACCTCTCTATATGTCCTCCCTGTCACCCCTCAGCCTCCGAAATGATCTGGAGTTCATCCAGTCCAGCTCCACCTCCTTAACACAGAGTGTTAGAAGCTGCAGCTGGATGCACTTCTTGCAGGTGAAGTTGCCAGGGAAACTGGGGGTCTCCCTGCCTTCCCACATCCCACAAGGGGAAAATTTGACTATCCTGCCTGACATCCCTACCGTTCTAACTGTGCAATTATAAAGAAGGAAAACAGTAAATAAACTGGGGGAAATATAATCTACTGACAGTTTTTTCGCCTTCTCTCACTCAAGCCTCTCCTCGCTGAAGCCTTGAAGAGCAAACGCCTCAAAATCCCCACTCTAACACTGTCCACTCCAACAATGGTCGCTCCACTTGCCCCTGCTTTATTTTAATTTATTCTTGCCAATCAATCCTGATTTCTGATTGGCTGCTTTTCAAAACACCAAACTGCCGTGAATCGATGCCTTATGTAATCATTCGGCGAACCTGAGTGAGCTACATCTTCTCACGCTTCGGGTCGCTGATTAGCCACTGCTCAAAACATCAAACTGCCGTTAATCAATGCATTATGTATTCAATCGGTGAACGTGCTTGAGCTATGTTTTCTCATGCTTCGGATCGCTGATTGCCGCTGCTTAAGAAACTAAACTGCCGCAAATCAATGCCTTGTATACTCAATTGGCGAACCTGAACACGCTATATCTTCTTACACTTTGGGTCGCTGATTTCCACTGCTTAAAAAAATGAATATCTGTATAATTTCTGTTCACATTTCTTGTGTTTATATACGAGGGACAATAGGAATACTATTTAGAAATGATGTCATTTTCAAATGCCTTTTTAAAACATTGGTACAGTGGATTCCAGTTAATTGGTACACATTGGGACTAGTACTTTTTGGCCCAATTAAGTGGCTGCCCTAATGAGCTGAAGCTAGTTAAAAAAGTATAAAAGGACAAACTGAGTAATGAATTATGTGTTTAAATGAAATACAGATCAAATTAGAGTACTATAGTGCTATAAAACTGTGTTAGTTCCTCATAGTAATTCATAGACAGATTCATCCAGTGTACGCATTGAACAAAATCAGTGCAGACACCTTGTGTCAATAAGTATAATGAACTGCCTTCATACAATGCTATCGAAGGCTGCATTCTCCAAATCTTCATTCTCAATGTAACATTCAAGATGATTGTCGATGCCTTCAAATTCTTCATAGTTTCTAACTTGCTGAAGTAGTAAAATAGTTTCATTTTCACTCCCGGCTGTTTCTGACATCTCCAAACCTGATAGCTTGAAACTGCAGTGAGCAAAACAGTTCTGAATTGTGTGACTGCTAAGTTCTCGCCAACTAACAGTGACAAAAATCACTGTTCTTTGAACGCAAACACACGCATCTGATGCTATTTTAAAAACTGTTCACTCTAAGCACGGTATGGTGTTTAACGGCCACGCAAGTGCGCGCAACTGATGCTGGTTAGAAACTGATTTTTGACAGTAGCCTGTCACAATTAAGTGGCATAATGTCCCAAATAAATGAAGGGATCCTGGCAATTTTCTCAATTAGCTTTTGTTCTTTTTGAACAGTTTGTCTAAAATATTTCATTTATATCTGTTAAACTTTTATTAATAAAACAATGAATGCACATAAATAAGCAACAGGACTCATCCTTTTACTTTTAAAAAAGTTCATTATTACTGTTGCCAATTCTTTAATCAATGACCTTTGTTCAAAATTGCCACAGCACATGAGAGAATTTTTTTAGATTATTGTCCATTTGGGTACATGCTCTCCAGAAGGTTTGGTACACCTGATATATACTAATCCCCTTACCAGCACTTAAAGTCATGGAGATATACAGCAGGGAAACAGGCCCTTCTGTCCAGCTGGTCCATGGTGACCAGGATGATCCATTGAAGCTAGTCCTATTTGACCGATAACCTTCTAAACTTTTTCAATCCATATATGTGTCCAACTCTCTTTTAAAAGTTGATCCATAGCCTCTCTGCCTTGAAGGTTCAAAAGATGATCCAAATACTTTTAAAAATGTTTTGAGAGTACCTGCCTCCACCATATTAGGTATTGCATTCCAGATTCCAACCATCCTCTATGAGTTTTTTGTTCTCAGATCCTCCCTAACTTTCCTATTCCACATCTTAAGCCTATGCCTCCGTTTTTAGGTTCTCTCCTATAGGAAATGATTATCACTATTCACTCTGCCTGTACCTCACAATTTGTATATCTCTGTAAAGGTCCGTGACTCCCAGCCTATCCGGTTTCTCCTTGCAGCTGAAATGCTCTGTCCCAGGTAATAACCTGGTACATCTCTGCACACTCTCCAATGCAATCACATCCTTCCTACAATGCAGTGACCAGAACCATACACAATACTCCAAGTAAAGTCATAATCAAAGTATATGTATGTTGCCATTTTATCATTTTCTTGCAGGCATTTAAAGGAAAATAAAGAAACACAATAGAATTTATGAAAAACTGTACATAAAGACTGATAAACAACCAATATGCAAAATACATAAATAATACTGAGAACATGAGCTGTAAATAATCCTTGAAAGTGAGTCTGTAGGTTGTTTTGTCAGTTCACTATAGAGGTGAGTGTGGTTATCCATGCTGGTTCAGGAGCCTGATGGTGTAGGGTAATAGTTCAAAGTAAGTGTATTATCAAAGTACATACGTATATATCACCATATACTACCCTGATATTCATTTTCCTGTGGGCATTCATAGTAAGTAGAAAGAAATACAATAGATTTAATGAAAAATGGTACAGTATAAACTAAAGTTTTATAAAGTTTTAACAAGATCTCCATGTTCTTAGTTTTATGCCCTGGCTAAGGAATGTCTTCTTCACCTGTGTGGCCATCTTTGGGGATCTCTGTACATATAAACCAAGGTTTCCTCTGTTTCTCAATAATCTTTGGAACCCTACTGTTTATTGTGCATGTCCTGCACCAGAATGCATCACCTTGTACTTATGAGGATTAAATTTGATCTGCTATTATTCCACCAAACTTAGCAGTTAAGCAATATCATTCTCTATCCTGGGACTAACTGTGAATGCTGCTTATAGAATGGTATGTGCCTGTGATACTGCTGAAAGGAAAGTTTTCGTTGCACCTGTGCACACATGTGCAAATGACAATAAACTCGACTTTGACTTTGATTATCCTCCTTACTATCAACAAAACCATCAATTTTTGTGTCATCTAAAACTTACTAATTATACTTGCATTCAAATCTAAATCATTAATATATATGACAAAGCACCAATCCCTCTGATACATTTGCCAAATGCCATGGCCTCTCACCTTTTGGCTCCATGTGGGACCTTGTTAAGGGCTACACTGGTCCATATGGATCATCAGTATAATATGCTGCTGCCAGTATATTTCTGCTAAATCCTGTCTTATGATGTTGAAATCAGCCTTTCCTGAATTTTGAACATCAGTTTCCTTTTCACTATTAATCCCTTCCATAACTACATTGAAACTTATGGGCACGATCTTCAAAATAATCACTGACAATTCAACTATTTACCTTGTGTCATTTTCTAAAATTAAGTTCCTTCACTCAACAAGTTCTCCTGGATGCACTTTTGAGAAAAATAACGTAAGGAAGAGGTCCATAACAGACTGAACAGATGTCTTCTTTCCTCCAGAATCAGCCTAATCTGGATTTAGAGACTTTTTTTGTCATTACTATGAATCTGTTTATTTGTAGCCAAACTTGGGCTAATTTTCCCATCATCCTTTTTAATTTTTGTGGCACAAGTTCACATTTTTAGCTATCATATTTTCCATGATTCTCAATTTAGACACTAAATGTGTTTTCTATTCTTTTCTTGATTAGCAAAGAGGACTGACAGCTCAAGTGGTAAGTTACTTAACTGTTGGTGTCTACATATTTGTAATCCCCAGGTTTGGTGGGCTGTGTTAGTCTAGGGAAAGACACTCTTCGGCCTGCCAAACTTATGAAATCTCATTTGTGTGGATGCTGCGTGATGTTTTCCCCTGTTGCAAATCAGTACCACGAAATAACAGACAGTACACTATATGCAATTAAACGATTTAGCTTTATAGTTCTTAATTTGACTAGAAGGTTAGTAAAGAAAACAAAAAGAAAAGGGCCCATTTTAATGAAACAGTCTAATGCGCATGTTGGAGCTCACAACTTTCCTGTCCGTTCGTTCTCCATCGATTTTCTCCTGGATGTCATTGACTCCCAACCCCATTCCATGTCCACCTAGTCCTGCAGTTTACGACCTCTCCGTTCTGGCTTCTTCTGTCTCCATCTTCTGTTGAACAAAAAGCCCCACGGATCCCTCGCTCTCGGGCACACAAGAAAGAAAACCACTCCCCTCATGGGACGGTGCACGTTCCAAAGCCCCCATTATCTCTAGTCATAACCCAAACACTGCTGCTACAGAGAAACCATGACATTAGCAGTGAAACCTTTCCCAGGGCGTTACATATTGTATTCCTGACAAGTTTCAAGCAAACCTTGTTTGATGGCCCTTCAGTCGTTTGTTGTACTCTTCTTATCTTAGGTAGTTAGAAAGGAACTAGATGAATTCCAGAAGAGACAACAGTTTTCATCCTTGTTCAACTTTATGTTCCACTCAGCTCAATGGAATATAAATCAGACAGGGTTGGAAAATGGGCAACCGGTGCTTGTAACGCAAACAACAGGAATTCTGCAGATGCTGGAAATTCAAGCAACACACATCAAAGTTGCTGGTGAACGCAGCAGGCCAGGCAGCATCAGTAGGAAGAGGTGCAGTCGACGTTTCAGGCCGAGACCCTTCGTCAGGACTAGAGAGGGTGCTTGTACCATGTCTCTCCTCATCCCATTATGCACCATTCTTCAAACTCGAATCCTTATTCCATTCCACTGCCTGACCAGAGCTTCATCTGGACAGATGCACAGTAATGTAGGGGTCAGGCCAGATGTGCAGTTGATAAATCACCAGAGATTACAGGATAAGAGTGAATTGGGATGTGAAAAGGATAAGGGTGTGCTTATTATTACTTCCAGTTGCTATTGATATGGTGTCAACAATTAATCTGCCAATAATAGCCAATATGGTTTCTTGCAAAGTAGTTGTTGGTTGAGGGAGAGGTGAAGTAATTAAAACCTGCAGCATCACCTCCTCTATTCCATGCATCACCTTCCCTTACAATTGTGGAATAACCTACCTTTAGGTGATAAGGCGGTCAGCGATATCCACAAGGATGTGAGGTGTATGCAGCAGAGTGTGAGGGAGAGATGTCACAAGCAAAAGTTTGGTGTAAGTCCTGATTAATGTTAACCAGTTGGTGCCTGATGTGGGCATGAATTAAGCAATGACTGTGGCTATTAGTAGTATGCTTGGTGGGATAAGGTACGATCACTGATCTTAACTACTCTTGCGATGCCTTTGAACCAGCTGCACCACTTTGGACTACAGGACCTTTCTGCAGGGCCTCAAGCAACTTGCGGCAAACTCTCCTCCATGGTTAGCCATTGTTCTCTATTGCACGACACTATTCCAAAAATACCAGCACCAGCAGAAGCCCACTGCTGCTTCCTCTTAAGTGAAGCAGGCTAGCTTTAAACCACACACACTGTTAATAAGTGACGATACACAGAAGGCAATGAACAGTTCAGTTAGCCTGCAGACTGAACTGGCCATCGGGGTTGAGGATGACGCACACACAAAACACTTTAACCACACACACACACACTTTAAACACACACAACTGACACACATGCAGATGCATGCGCACACACAGATATGAATTGGAATCAAGTTTATTGGTATTCGGTTGAATTAGATCTTCTCATACAAGCTTAGGAGAATGTACTTGTCCAATTTGAAGCCACCCTTTCCAGTGTTATCAGTTCCTTTTCCTTTTCCTCATATTCTTTCACATTCTCACCCTACAGCTGAGGAAAAGGGCTCTTCCCTTGTGATGCAATAGGCCACCACAAGCCTTGAGAGTCATCATTGCAGTCCAGGTTAAACTCAACACCAAGGTTCTGTTCTGTCACATTTGCTGTGGCATCATGGCTCTCCCTGTACACGTTATTGGTGAATGTTGAAATATGGATATGAGTTATTCACAAACTAGTGAGTACCTTTGTAGGCCAAGAGTTACTTTGCCATTTGCAATGCTGCTTGAAAGTCATAGTCAGGATGTCAAGTTTATTGTCATATGCAAAAGTACTTGTGCACAATCTGACACACATTCACAAGACATAAATTGTACAAAATTATACATGGAAGAATACAGTAAGAACAAAAGAAAACAAATAGTGCAAAGTGACCATAGTGTTGCTATACTGAGGCGGTGATTAGGGTTGTGCAGGTTGGTTCAAGAAATGACCGTTTGAAGGGAACAAGCTGTTCTTGAACCTGCTGATGTGAGCCAGTTGCATATTGCACTGCTGATGCATCACAGATCAGCTGAAAACTGAGTGGGGAGCTTAGAATTACAGAACATGGCAGTGTTGACCAGCAAAACCAACAAGGCCACCTCTCTGGTGGTTTCTGTTGGGGAAGTAGAAGCCCTCAATGAATCCTGCTTAGCAACTGAGTGTTGAATGAGGGAAGATATGCTGATAAATTAGGAGCCAAACACATAAAAAATTAAAAATAAGATCACCTTCATAGCCAATAGGAGCCCTAAGATACATGGAAGCAGGACTAAGGTATTTTATTGATTTGATTGGGGTTGTTCTACCATTCTTAAGGTTGTGGCTGGTCTATGATACAAGTCCCTTCATGATCCCTATCACCATGGATTATTAAAAACCATCTTTAGATTTATAGGAACTTGGTATTGGTTTACTGACGAGAGCTACAAATTTAGCTCTAGAAGTATTTTCTAATTTCAGATCTGAAAAGCCTGCTTGCAATTTTAAGACTACAAGTTCTTATCCTGGATTCATCAAACAGTGGTATTGGTTTCTCTTTTTCTACTGAAAGTATCAAGGGTTTTTATCTTATTCTGAGATTGGAGCTTTAGATTGCAGAATTGAAAGATTTCTGTAACAACCTCTTTAATGATGCACAGTTGTTCCAAATATTGTTAATTACCATTGTTCAGGAGAAATGGAATTAATATTTTAGGTTGATGGCGCTCCTTGTGAATTTTTTTTTCTTCAAAATGCTGCTGGGTACAACACAATATTCAGACTCAGAGGACGTGGTTTTTGCAAACTTTTAAGAAGTCTACCTTTCGTGCCCACCACACCATATCCTGCAAAGTTTTGAGAATTGATGTGTGACTCAAAAAAGGAAATAAAAACAGAGGGTATTGCTACATGATGGAAAAAACAACAAAAGATAAGTGAGTAATTGAACTCCCTTTAAAGAGAACTGATGGGTGGGGGAGGAGGGGAAGTCCCTCATGCTACCTAAGACAAACTCTATATTTCAGAGAAGGTAGTGTGTTACGGGTGTCAAGTCAATATTGCTTAATCATTGACATCAACATCTGCCTGAATTGCAGTCTTCTGGCAGACGGTTATTGTACACATACCATCACTTTTTCCAAAATGGCATCTTGACCATTTTGGGTCTTTGACCATAATCAATGTTCCAATACAGCAGGCATTGATGGACCCAGTAAAAGTAAGAGCATGCTAGTTTTTTTAAACAACCTTATTAACATTTTCTAACATCTTCAAAGGTTTAATTATATACACTTCCTTCGCCCAAAGCAACACCCAAATAAGTCTGTATCATGTAATTAAAATTTAAATTGCACACCATCGTTGGTAAGTTGCCAGAATTAATGCCATGGTTTTGAATTTTTTTTGTAGGTGTTCAATTTGACCTCATTTTCTATGAGCCAACCGAATGTAATAGAGATTGTAAATTCGACAATGGCCTGCCTACAGTTAGCTTTGTAATACAAGTCAATTCGAAGAAGTATCAGATGTCGTGCAGCAAGGCAAAGACCATCGAGTTTCTGGTGGGTGGAGTCTTAATAAAAGTGCTCAACCTAGTATTGTCTTAGTCATCATTGCATGTGCTTTGAAAAAACTGTTTATTTCCAAACAGCTATTTGAGAAGTAGCTTTGAATTGCATAGCAGGATAAAAAAAAAATCCACTCAGTAGCTTCAGGTCATGAGACCATAAGACACTGGAGCAGAATTAAGCTATTCAGTCCTTCGAGTCTACTCTGCCATTCTATCACGGCTGATTTATTATCCCTCTCAACCCCATTTTCCTGCCTTCTTCCTGTAACCTTTGATCCCTTACTAATCAAGAACCTTGCAACCTCTGCCTTAAATATGCCCAATGACTTCACCTTCATAGCTGTCTGTGGCAATAAATTCCACTGGCTGAAGAAATCCCTTTTCGTCTCTGTTCTAAAGGGACACCCTCGAATTCTGAGGCTGTGCCGCCTGGCCCTAAACTCCCCAACTATAGGAAGCATCCTCTCCACCTCCACTCTATCTAGGCCTTTCAATATTCGATACGATTCCTTCTTCTAAACCCAAGCAAGTACAGGCCCAAAACCATCAAACGCTCCTCCTACATTAATCCTTTCATTCCCAGGGTCATTCTCTTCTGGACCCTCTTCAATGCTAGCACAATCCTTTCTTAGATAAGGGGTCCAAAACTGCTCACAGTACTCCAAATGTGGTCTGACTAATGCCTTAATAAGCCTCAGCATCACATTCTTGCTTTTATATTCTAGTCCCCTTGAAATGAATACTGAATGTCAGGCTGTTTGGAGACAGTGAAGACAGTGTTAAAGATTTTTTTTATGTCAAGGATTCAAGGTATGAACTACAGTTTGATTGACTTAGTGGGCACTTGGCTACAACTTCCCAGGTTTGTTCTCCAAATGCCAAGCTTTCCAAAGAAGGTTAATGCTCTACAGACCTGTGCTCATGCCCTGTTAGAGAGTCCAGTCTCTGACACTAGTACTGGCAAACCAAAACTTGAACTAACAGATAGAGGGCAATCTTAGAGCCTTAAAATTTGGCTTTGTTCTGATGAGGTCTATGAGATGATCTTGTTCATTGTAAACACCAAATCTCCAGTGTCAAAGGGAGAGCCCCATTTACTGCTCAAAGTTATATTCTGGGTAAGATTTGCTCAGCCCGCCTCAGGGGTTTGATTTTTGATAATACAGAAAGCCACACTAACCAGTGTTTTCAGTGCCCCTAACTTGTTCCCCATAACTGCCCTTAGCCGTACAACAACTCTTCAGCTGTGACACAGTTCAGCTGAAAGGTAAGAATCAGAGTCAAAATCAGGTTTAATAACACTGGTGTGTGTCATGAAATATGTTGGTTTGCAGCAGTAGTACATTGCAATACAAATTAAAAAGAGCTATAAATTATAATAAAAATATATAAATTAAATGAAATAAGTAGTGCAAAAAAGAGCAAAAACTGTGAGGTAGTGTTTATTCAGAAATCTGATGTCAATGGGGAAGAAACTATTCCTAAAACATTGAGTGTGTGTCTTCAGGCTTCTGTACCTCCTCCTTGAAAGTTATAATGAGAAGAGAGCATGTCCTGGTTGGTGGGGGTCCTTAATGATGGATGCTGCCTTTTTGCCTTTTGAAGATAAGGTTTATTTAAGAGGCTTGTCTGTGTTCATGCTTCTCAGAGCTTTAATATTTAGGACCATTTTCAAGCTTGGAGTTTCCAACTTGCTAGGATGGATAATAGGACTGAGAACTGGAACATATTCCTCCTCTGCCATTCATTATCAACTTCAGCCATTCCTGGTTTGCATGCAGCGGAGGTCAGTCTTATGGATTCAGCTAGTACAGCCGCCAATCACCAAGATAATGCAAGTTTGATAATCCGTTTAAGTAAACTTAGCTCATTTAAGATAGAAGGGGCACTGGCATTTGGCTTTAGTCTACCTGATGGCAGAACCTCGTCTGATAGTTCTGCATTCAATTCCACTGCCAGCACCTCACTTAATTAACAAGATGTCCTATTCAATTTCTTAAAAGTGCTCCAGCTACCCATTTTTTCCCAAGAATAATATCCCTGCAGTTCTGATAACGTTGTCAATGAAGTGGAATTGAAGACAATAAGTGTTGTAGGAGGTCATTCAGCCCATGTGACCCACACTAGCCATAAGATGGCTTATCCTCCCACCCAGCATTAATTCCACAGCATTGTGGGCTGTGGCATTTAAGGGATACCTGATACTTTTTAATAGTGATGAAGACTTCTACCTCCACTGTTCTTCAGGCAATAAGTTCTGGACCCCTTCAACATTTTGTGTAAAATAAAATCTGCTTAACAAGCACCCACTCTCCCCCCCATACCAAACTTCATCATTCTGTCAATTATCTTCTACCTATGGTCCTGCTAGATTTCTTTACAAGGTAAACTTTAAAATAATTTTCTACATCTTGATTAAATCTATCCTAAGTCATCTCAGGTTCAAAGTAAACAACCCCAGAACTTGTACATTTCTGCAACCTTTCCTGTACTACCACTTCCTCCCTGTGGTGTAGTAAACAGAACTGTTCTCAATACTGATTGAACTTTTTGAGGACGTGACTAAACACATTGATGAAAGTAGAACAGTAGATGCGGTGTATATGGATTTCAGCAAGGTGTTGATAAGGTACCCCATGCAAGGCTTATTGAGAAAGTAAGGAGGCATGAGATCCAAGGGGACATTGCTTTGTGGATGCAGAACTGGCTTGCCCACAGAAGGCAAAGAATGGTTGTAGATGGGTCATATTCTGCATGGAGGCCGGTGACCAGTGGTGTGCCTCAGGGATCTGTTCTGGGACCCCTACTCTTCGTGATTTTTAAAAATGACCTGGATGAGGAAGTGGAGGGATGGGTTAGTAAATTTGCTGATGACACAAAGGTTGGGGGTGTTGTGGATAGTGTGGAGGGCTGTCAGAGGTCACAGCGGGACATTGATAGGATGCAAAACTGGACTGAGAAGTGGCAAATGGAGTTCAACTCAGATAAGTGAGAAGTGGTTCATTTTGGTAGGTCAAATATGATGGCAGAATACAGCATTAATAAAAGGACTCTTAGCAGTGTGGAGGATGAGAGGGATCTTGGGGACTGAGTCCACAGGACACTCAAAGCAGCTGTGCAGGTTGACTCTGTGGTTAAGAAGGCATACGGTGCATTGGCCTTCATCAACTGTGGGATTGAGTTTAAGAGCCGAGAGGTAACGTTGCAGCTATACAGCACCCTGGTCAGACCCCACTTGGAGTACTGTGCTCATTTCTGGTCATCTCACTACAGGAAGGAATAGCTTAAGTGAACTCGGCCTTTTCTCCCTGGAGCGACAGAGGATGAAAGGTGACCCGATAGAGGTGTACAAAATAATGAGAGGCACTGACCGTGTGGATAGTCTGAGGCTTTTCCCAGGGCTGAAATGGCTAGCACGAGAGGGCACAGTTTTAAGGTGCTTGGAAGTAGGTACAGAGGAGATATCAGGGGTAAGTTTTTTATGCAGAGGGTGATGAGTGCATGGAATAGGGTGGTGGAGGTGGATACAATAGGGTCTCTTAAGAGACTCCTGGATCGGTACATGGAGCTCAGAAAAATAGAGGGCTATGGGTAAGCCTAGGTAGTTCTAAGGTAAGGATATGTTTGGCACAGCTTTGTGGGCTGAAGGGCCTTTATTGTGCTGTAGGTTTTCTATGTTTTACTCAGTTTGTGATCTAGTTCACATGGCAAATATTGTGGCATGATCTTCCTTTCTTTGCTGTAATCATTCGCCTACCTTCTACTGTACCGCTGAGTTGCACAACTATTTTCAGAAATCTGTTTTTGTTCAGTTCAATATCCTGATAAAGGATCTTGGCCTGAAATAGTCGGCTCTTTATCCTTTTCTACAGATGCTGCCTGACCTGCTGAGCTCCTGCAGCATTTTGTGTGTGTTGCTCAATATCCCATTGTTTCTTTGTTACTTCAGATTTCCCATCTGTAGTATCTTTACTATTGCTGTTTATTAAGACAAGGTGGGAGTTATCAACAAGCATCTTTTATTGAACCCAGCATACTCACAACAAACTACAATAGAAGTTCAATTTCTAAAAGTACACTTACACATTTAATACTATAGCAGTGGCTTTCCAATTTATCCTCTGGTTGTTCATCAATATGACCTAACACGTTCTCCAGTTTGTGAACAGGTGCCTATTAAAATGTAGAGTAGAGCTACTAGGACTTGATGTTTCAATCCCTATGGTAAGTTGGCACTCTCGATGTTGGCAGTGGGTTTGGAGTGGTGACAAGGAGGGAGGGCAGATACGTCATCGGGGTCATCAGGTGGGCACCCTCCTTCTTTCACATTTCGTTGATAAGCCCACGACGTCTCCAGAGGGCTCAACAGTGCTATCTGACGTCCCAGGTACACCCCCCTCAGTTCCATATCCTCCTGTCTTCATCTTGCAGCCCAGTTGTTGTCTTTCCTTTTAATCCAAATCCAATTACTGCTTTTTTCTGCTGCATTTGATGAGGACTTGGTTGCTTGTTGGAGGGAGTGATCCCTCATCCCCATCTTCTTCAATAGACTGGTCATAGATGTAGCCATGAATCCCCTGCATCCCACTTCTCCAGGGAAAATCTTGGTCTTCCAGCCATTCTGGGCAGCTTCAGTTGCCAGTTCAGAGTACTTGGTCTGAGTTGTTGGCCCATATTGTAACATACCTCTACACTTTGAAAGCCAATGCATTAAAATGTACTATTTATTGTTTTCCCTCACACGTTTCTGAATTGACTTTCCTTTGTCACTTTCTGACCTTTAATCTCAGCTATTCTGTTAAATTTGATATCATCTGCAAGCTTGTTTATCGTGACTCTCGCATTTAAGTCAAAATCATTTATATATATCATGAAAAACAAGAGACAGAGAGCACTTCAGAAGCCTTCCATTCCATAAAGTATCCATCTATCATATCAATGGATTTATCTAAGGCTTATCTTGCTTTAATAAATAAGTTAATTTGGCCTAACCAATGTCCTACAGAAATGTTAACTTTATATTTGTTTTTTATTCTTCCGAACACACCCTCGTACTCTTCTTGGCCTTATTAACTAGTATTGTTATGTTTTTAGCTTATGCATCTGTGGCCTCTGTTCCTTTGTTTCTCTACCCTGCATACTCACTTTGTATAAGTTTTATTTAATTTATTTTTAAATTAGGAGATGAAAACCTCAGAGGAAGATATGGTGGACGGGGATCAATGCAACCTTGTATTCTACAAGAGAAGAATCAATCAATATTCGTGTTTCGAATCTGCGTTGGCACAGAATCACTATCTCTGTACAGTATCTGAAAAGGGACTTTTTAAATTAGGGTTGAAGGAGTTCATATCCCAAACCGATGAAACGATACAGATATACGTGGAAGTGTGACCAAAGAGCATTTGGACAAAATCTTCTGAAACCAAGATGCCAAGACAGTTCTGAATCTATGATGAGACAACAGGTAACACACATAAAAGTTGCTGGTGAACGCAGCAGGCCAGGCAGCATCTCTAGGAAGAGGTGCAGTCGACGTTTCAGGCCGAGACCCTTCGTCAGGACTCATCTGATGAAGGGTCTCGGCCTGAAACGTCGACTGCACCTCTTCCTAGAGATGCTGTCTGGACTGCTGCGTTCACCAGCAACGTTTATGTGTGTTGCTTGAATTTCCAGCATCTGCAGAATTCCTGTTGTTTATGAGACAACAGGTGTTTTTTTTTCTGTTTATTGTATTCTAACCTTTTAAGTATATCTGACGACACACATAAAAGTTGCTGGTGAACGCAGCAGGCAAGGCAGTATCTTTAGGAAGAAGCACAGTCGACGTTTTGGGCTGAGATCCTTCGTCAGGACTAACTGAAAGAAGAGATAGTCAGAGATTTGAAAGTGGGAGGGGGAGGGGGAGATCCAAAATGATAGGAGAAGACAGGAGGGGGAGGGATATTTATTTATTATTTTTTTCCCTTTCTTTCTCTTTTTTCCCTTTCTTTCTCTTTTTTCTCCCTCTGTCCCTCTCGCTATATCTTCCTCTGGTGCTCCCCTCCCCCTTTCTTTCTCCCTGGTCCTCCCATCCCATGATCCTGTCCCTTCTCCAGCCTTGTAACCCTTTTGCCAATCAACTTTCTAGCTCTTAGCTCCATTCCTCCCCCTCCTGTCTTCTCCTATCATTTCCGATCTCCCCCTTCCCTTTCCCCTCCCACTTTCAAAGCTCTTACTAGCTCTTCTTTCAGTTAGTCCTGACGAAGGGTCTCGGCCCGAAACGTCGACTGTACCTCTTCCGAGAGATGCTGCCTGGCCTGCTGTATTCCACCAGCATTTTGTGTTGTTTGAATTTTCAGCACCTGCAGATTTCCTCGTGTTTGCGTTTTTAAGTATATCTGACCTTCCCTCATGCTAATATCACAAAGAAACAAAGATATTGAATAAAGTATTAATTTTCCAGGTCTAGGAGTAGATGGTGTGCATTTATTTGGAGGAGTTCCTGTAGGTGCTGTCCTCCTTTTCGATGGCAGAGGTCATGGGCTTGATTGTAGTCGATGTAATGGCAGTGCATTTTGTAGATGATACTGTACCTACTGCAGCTGTTGTGTGCCAGTGATGGAGGAAATAAACATTTAGGATGCTATAAGTCATCTGTTTTGTCCTGAATGGGGGGGAAGCTTCCTTTTTGTTGGGCGAGGTTCTCATCCAGGCAAGGGCACAATATTCGATGCACTCTGAACTTACACTCTATAGATGGGAGAAATAGTTGTTAGGCACTGTAAGGCACCCCTACTAGGTATCTTCTCCTTTAGTAACAGTATTTAATTGGCTGGTGTTGATGGTGGGTCACACAGCCACTGAATAGCATGGATGCTCAATTTACACTGATTTATGCTACTGCTATAGGGTTTTAGTGAAGTGACCATGATGTAAACAAGGTTGTTTGTTGAATGGGAACATTTAGAGAATGGGAACACAAACAAAGGAAAAAGAGCTGTGAAATGCAGAGCAGGAAGACATAATTGCCAGGTCAGTCTATGCATATCCTCCACTTTCAAGTGGAGCAAAATAACAAGCTCAGCCAAAATCACAGATAAATGAGAGCTGTTGATTTGGGAGTAGAGATTGTGAAGTAATCTGTAGGAAATAACCAAATTCTTAGTGTAATGTTACATCCTTGTTTGAAAAGGATTACAGAGCAACAATTTTACAGATGCCAGGCAAATAACCTCTCCCTCAATGTCAACAAGACAAAGGAGAAGGTTACCAACTTTAAAAGAGCTTGCACCACTCTTTATAGCAGTGAAAACTGAAAAGTTTCAAACTCCTCTCGTGGTCCCAGAACATATTCTACACAATTAGGAAAGCTCACCAATGCCTCTATGTTATGAGAGACTGAAGAGAGCTGGACTTTGCACATAAATACTCACATCATTCTAGATACACAGTATTAAGCATTCTAACAAGCTTAATCACTTCATGGTACAGAAACTTCGCTGTGGCAGACAGGAAGGCTCACAGCAAGTACCCAAAACTGACCAACATGTTACTGGCACCAGCTCCCCCCCACCATCAAGAACATACATACAGAAAGGTGCTGGAAAAGGGCCCGTAATATCATGTAGGATGCCACCCACACTGTTCATGGTCTGTATTTCCCACACCCATAAGGGAGGAAGCTATATAGCATCCATGCCAAGATCACCAGATTCAAAAACAGTTACTTTCCCCAACCAGTAAGGCTGATCAACACCACCACCACCCCCAACTACCACAACTTTATCATTTTCTGTCTGTCACCTTATGTGCCTAGCGTCACTTTATGGGCATACAATTAATCTATATATACACAAGCTATCTTGTGTATTTATATTTAGTGTTTTTATACTATTATTGTATTTTTTATCTTATTGTATATTTTTTGTGCTGCATCAGCCAGAGTAATAATTATTTTGTTATCCTTTACAAAAGTGTATTGGGAATGGCATTAAACAGTCTTGAATCTTGTTCTCTCCTTCTCAGTCCGAAGGGTCTTTGATCTGAAATATAAACTACTTTCCTTCCCACAACTGAGCTTGAACGGCTGAGTGTTTCCTACATTTTTTGTTTTCATTTTGGATTTCTGTAGTGTTTTTCTGTATCTCTCTGCCAAATATCTCAAAATAAATGACAATACTTGTAAACTCTTTTTACCAAATTGAATTCTGAATACACAGCACCATCACCAAAACTCATACCTACCTTAACAAGTCACTTTTTATTGTCATTTCGACCATAACTGCTGGTACAGTACACAGTAAAAATGAGACGTTTTCCAGGACCATGGTGCTACATGAACAATACAAAAACTACACTGAACTACATAAAACAACACTAAACTACACTAGACTACAGACCTACCCAGGACCGCATAAAGTGCACAAAACAGTGCAGGCATTACAATAAATAATAAACAAGACAATAGGCACAATACAGGGCAGTAGGTTGGTGTCAGTCCAGGCTCTGGGTATTGAGGAGTCTGATGGCTTGGGGGAAGAAACTGTTACATCATCTGGTCGTGAGAGCCCGAATACTTCGGTGCCTTTTTCCAGATGGCAGGAGGGAGGAGTTTGTATGAGGGGTGCGTGGGTCCTTCATAACGCTGTTTGCTTTATGGATGCAGTGTGTGGTGTTAATGTCTGTGATGGCGGGAAGAGAGACCCTGATGATCTCAGCTGACCTCACTATCCGTTGCAGGGTCTTGCGATCCGAGATGGTGCAATTTCCGAACCAGGCAGTGATGCAGCTGCTCAGGATGCTCTCAGTACAACCTCTGTAGAATGTGGTGAGGATGGGGGGTGGGAGATGGACTTTTCTCAGCTTTCACAGAAAGTAGAGATGCTGCTGGGCTTTCTTTGCTATGGAGCTGGTGTTGAGGGACCAGGTGAGATTCTCCGCCAGGTGAACAGCACCTGATGCCACTTCTGTCTCACCTCATTGTTACAGAGACATGCTCTTGAATTAATTTAATCAGTTCCAGTAATGTACATTAAGTGCACATTATACAATAATGCTTATGTGATGTCCTTAATGATTATTAAAAGACTGTGGCTCTGTTTATTCTCCTCTTAGACAAAGTCTTTCTGTTCTTGAATTGAATCCAAATTCCATGTTAAATATTTCTGCATTTAATTGAACACTGCATTTCACTGCTGGAACACATCATGAAGATCCTGGAGAGACTTGTTCTGGAGCTGCTCCAGCCTATGGTCAGGCCACACTTAGATCCCCTCCAGTTCGCCTACCAGCCCCGACTAGGAGTTGAGGATGCCACCGTCTACCTGCTGAACCGTGTCTACGCCCACCTGGACAAACCAGCGAGCACTGTGAGGTTCATGTTTTTTGACTTCTCCAGTGCGTTCAACACCATCCGCCCTGCTCTGCTGGGGGAGAAGCTGACAGCGATGCAGGTGGATGCTTCCCTGGTGTCATGGATTCTTGATTACCTGACTGGCAGACCACAGTACATGTGCTTGCAACACTGTGTGTCCGACAGAGTGATCAGCAGCACTGGGGCTCCACAGGGGACTGTCTTGTCTTCCTTTCTCTTCACCACTTACACCTCGGACTTCAAGTACTGCACAGAGTCTTGACATCTTCAGAAGTTTTCTGATGACTCTGCAATAGCTGGATGCATCAGCAAGGGAGATGAGGCTGAGTACAGGGGTACGGTAGGAAAGTTTGTCACATGGTGTGAGAATTATCTGCAGCTTAATGTGAAAAAGACTAAGGAGCTGGTGGTAGACCTGAGGAGAGCTAAGGTACCGGCGACCCCTGTTTCCATCCGGGGGTCAGTGTGGACATGGTGGAGGATTACAAATACCTGGGGATACGAATTGACAATAAACTGGACTGGTCTAAGAACACTGAGGCTGTCTACAAGAAGGGTCAGAGCCATCTCTATTTCCTGAGGGGACTGAGGTCCTTTAACATCTGCCGGACGATGCTGAGGATGTTCTACGAGTCTGTGGTGGCCAGTGCGATCATGTTTGCTGTTGTGCGCTGGGGCAGCAGGCTGAGGGTAGCAGACAACAACAGAATCAACAAACTCATTCGTAAGGCCAGTGATGTTGTGGGGATGGAACTGGACTCTCTGACGGTGATGTCTGAAAAGAGGATGCTGTCCAAGTTGCATGCCATCTTGGACAATGTCTCCCATCCACTACATAATGTACTGGTTGGGCACAGTAGTACATTCAGCCAGAGACTCATTCCACTGAGATGCAGCACTGAGCGTCATAGGAAGTCATTCCTGCCTGTGGCCATCAAACTTTACAACTCCTCCCTTGGAGGGTCAGACACCCTGAGCCGATAGGCTGGTCCTGGATTTATTTCATAATTTACTGGCATAATTTACATATTGCTATTTAACTATTTATGGTTCTATTACTATTTATTATTTATGGTGCAACTGTAACGAAAACCAATTTCCCCCCGGGATCAATAAAGTACGACTGTGACTGTGAAGTGCTGTCTTTCAGACAAGACCTTACATAAGAATTTTGTTCTTTCAGGTTGATCATAGTCAATTCCCCAAGGTCAATTAAGCTTAGCTCCGAGAGAAATAAACTGGTGTAGGGTATTCAAAATTAATGCACTTTTTCAAAAACACATCTTTCACACTAAAAGTGTTGCTTTAGTCATTTTCAAAAAAGGATGCAGTAAATTCGAAACTTCAGCTCTCTTGCATCTCAGTAGGTAATGGTGTCAATCTTCGCAAGCTTCAAAAAACAGTGCTGAATCCATTGACCGTCTTGGATTGGAATGACCACTTGATTAACAATATTATTTCCACCCGAGGCTGAAGAGTGTGATTGAGGCAACACTCACAACACACCGGAGGAACTCAGCAGGTCAGGCAGCATCCGTGGAAACGATCAGTCAACGTTTCGGGCTGGAACCCTTCGACGAACCCTTCCAGCATGTTGTGAGTGTTGCTTTGACCCCAGCATCTGCAGAGTATTTTGTGTTTAGAGTGTGATTGAGTACAGAATATGCCAGTTCTGAACTAATGTGAAGCTAATCACACAATCGTTTCGACCGCACCCAAGTACAAGATACGACTCCATCCTTAATCATACATATCCTTTGCAGATTAATATTTAAGAAATTATTTAAACAAAGAATCTTAACCAAGACGCGAGTGAAAACCTGCTCCAGAGAAAAACACAGTGGTTGGTGCATAAGAATAAGAAGTCTTTTTAATAAGTTGAGCATAGTTTAATTGTAATTTGCTCTCAACTGCCACAGGAGCATAAAAGCTCAAAGCTTCTACAATTATGTACATAGAATCGACCACTTCTACAAATATTCTGGTAATAGCTTGCACATATTTGACAAAATCCTTCAATATTTTCCATCCCTAGGGTTGCTAATTTTACAATTACCGAAAAAGTGACAAAGCTTGAAGGGATAAATATTATACATCAACACTGGTCGAGATACTATTAAGCAATAGCATAACA
This sequence comes from Mobula hypostoma, assembly GCF_963921235.1. Classification (NCBI taxonomy): domain Eukaryota; kingdom Metazoa; phylum Chordata; class Chondrichthyes; order Myliobatiformes; family Myliobatidae; genus Mobula; species Mobula hypostoma. The sequence goes on from NC_086129.1 coordinate 40,422,593, forward strand.
AGTAAATGGTTTCTCTCCACCCACAGTCACATTAATTCTGTAACTGAAAAATTTCCCTTGAAGTCTGCCATAACCATAATATATACCTTGTAACCATCTATGGAAGTAATGACAACAAAAGGATTTTTTTTTGGCTTTTCACTGGTGTCACAATATCAATGTTACTACACTGCAAAAATATTTGCGGTTTGATATGGTATATAACTTCACCACCAAGTTCAAGCTGTTCAATGCCAATTTTCTGGATTAATAGACTGGTTGAAAAGTTTTAGCTGTCCCACATCAGGTTTGCAAGTTTTCCAAATTTTTAAAAAAAAGAGCAAGAATAACTAACATCCAAAGCAAGTTTCTAATTGCATTTATCAACCTATTTACAGGCACTACATAATTGCAGACAATTTTTCTGCAACATAATTACATTGAATACAAGATTATGTTCTTCTGAAGCACTTCATCTAACATGCTGAGACTGAATAAGATTCCTTTAAAATCAAGCACTCAAATTTTCATTCAAATTAAATTTTGTATGAATGGATATAATTGCAATAAACACAGTATAATTTCTGTATCCACAAGGAGATGATATCACGACTTAAGGTTTTTGGAGATACTTATGCAAACAAGTCTTATGCACATCACCAGGAACTTGTTACTTTCTTGCACTCCTCCCCACATACACTCAGATAAATTTTTTCAGGTTATTTCCCAATTCTGAATTTTAATTTTGATTCTCTCTAATGCAGAAAATTACCCAGTGTTTTTTTTTTGTGATTCTGTGTTTGGGATGAAATAATGTTAACAAAACAACTTTAAGAATTCAGAACAAACTTTATGTAAACTTAGTTAAATTTAGTTGGTATCGTCTTCCATGTTAAGCATGGTATGTTACACTTGAATCATACAGACAGAATGATATCTTGAACCACAGGAGTAATATGTTAATCCTACCACACAATGCTGAGATCAAATTTAATGTGTTATCTTTTTACACATAGTCAGATGGCTTCATCCACTTCAAGACTTTTTGGTACTACAGGTAACAACACTAATCACACCATTAACTCCAATATATCCTACAGCTTTAAATAATATTGGCATTATCTAATGGTATAACTGAAAAAATATATTTTCACTTGAAGGTTGTGAAACATTGGAACAATAGTATACTCCCCCTCCCCCGCCAAAAGAACATCACAGTTGGTTGCTTTGTCAAAAACAATACTTCTTTTCCTTTCTATGTGCTTTTCCCCCTTACACCTCTTGCCAGCCACAATTTTGTTTTGGGATCCAAGTGCCTATTTTTTTTCATACAACTCTGGAAAGGGCAGGTCAGCTGATCACAAAGGTTAGGGGTTATTATAATAGCTGAAGAAAATCTAATCCTTGAAAAACACTGTGGACAAAGTCCATCTGGCATACATTTGGACAACATGTGTATAACACTCTTTCGAGCCTTGCGCTTAGCTAACACCTTTAGGATGCCCCAGGTAACTTCCAGACAATAAAGTCTAGTCGTTGTAGAAACACAGCAACACACACTGCACACACCAAAATTAGCAAGAACATCAACAACTTGTTTTATTAAAAATCTCTAGTAAGGTAAAATTGATTTAAAAAAACCCAAATTAACCAACTTCCTTTTATCGAAAAGGTTTTCTACGAAGGAACAGGGGAAGTTGCTGTGTCAAGTAAATGAAATCTTTCTATTTTTGGAACCCAAATGCAGTGAAACACTTCAGGAATAATTCCACATGAAGATTCCCTTCATTGTCCAAATAAGTTTGCCTCCAAACCCAATACTATCCTCTCTTCTGGCACAATATATCCAATGACATAAAATTATACATCATTCCATAGCATTTATCAATAATTTGTTAAGTTACCTAGCAATTATGAAGTTAACTGTTTTAATAGTACTGAATTATAGTCAATTTTGTAATGTAGATCTATCCAAAACCATATCACATCAGATGCGTTGCAAACAGGGAATATGCTTTTTTTTCCCTCCCATTAGAATAATTAAATTTGAAACCCAGGCTAAAAACAAATGCTGAGTTGGGATATCCACATCCTACAATGAATGCCTTTGATTAAAGAAGATATCATTTCAACGAGCAAGACAGGCCTCAATATGCACACAGACTTCCACAGCATCTAGATTTGTTTTGCAAAACAATTAATACTAAAAAAAAAGTCACTAGTTGACTTTTTTTCCTTCAATAATGAGGAGACTAAATAAAGAATTTGGAAGACAGAAAAAAAACACCAAAGTTAAACAAATTCAGACAAATCTAATTATTGTTAAACTTTTATTATGCAGTGATTAACAAGACTTAGATTTCTTACTGCATTGCGCAATTATAACTGATGAATTTGGGAGGAAAAGCTAATGAGGAAGAAAGTAATAAAATGAGTAATAACATAAAAGATTATGCAAATCAGTGAAGTCAGTAGGATACGTGATGATTCAGATCAAGCATAATCTTGCACAAAAAAAGGCCTGTTTTTCTCCCGTGGAAAATACAAAATAAAATTTAAGTGACCATCTCGCTATGGTTTTGCATATGATTCTAAATTTTGGCCAATGTACACAGCAAGCCGCGTCCCTGGTCATCACTGATGTAATAACATGCATGGTAGGAAGAGAAATGAAAGTAAAGCACAAGTGCAAGATATTCCAAAGACTGACGGAACAACTGGATGACATAAGGCAACATCTGCAATCAGTGTAAACATGGCTTAAAATTACATTCTGAAATACATGTCCTTCTAGTAAAATTTTTCTAAAGAAATCGCTGTTGTGATTTGTCAATTTTTTAACAAATTAAAGTAACGCCAGAAGTTGAAAGAATAAAGCCAAAATCAATTAGAGGCTCCAAAGCATTGTCACTGCTTTGCAAATCCCCACATCGTGATAATTGAAGTAGCATAGCCCAGCGAAAGTGACAGCTGACATTATCTGGAGGCCCATCTTGGCCAGCTTCACTTTTGCCTCTCCGTGTACGTAATCTGTAATTATTTGCCCAAGGCCCCTAAAAGGAAACAGAGTGGTTATAAAATGGGTTAATATGGGAAATAAACAGGCATTGGACTTGCACAAAATGATCAAATGATTGTTCAGTGCATCCATTTTTGCATTATATAATGAATCAGCCCATTTTCCCCACACGGAATATTTGAATAATAGGTAGTGCTGTGGTGCCAATACTCTGATGTTATAATCTTTCCATTTTAAGTCCATAAATTAATAACCAGCATTTTGAGCAATCACTATAACATTGGAAAGTCTGATTAAATTATGAAGAGGAACAGAAATCATAATAGCAATGCACACACAAAATGCTGGAGGAACTCAGCAGGTCAGGCAGCATCAATGGAAATTAATAAACAGTCAATGTTTCGGGCTGAGATCCTTCTTCAGGTCTGAGAAGGAAAAGGGAAGATGCCAGAATAAAAAGGTGGGGGGAGAGGAAGAAGCTTGCTGGAAGATGATAGGTGAAGCCAAGTGGGTGGGAAAGGTAAAGGGCTGGAGAAGAAGAAATAAAACAGGTGAGGAGAAGTATACCTCCAAGAGGATCACAACCTTGTCGTGGCTTGGAGGCTTGCGTGCCTCAATGACAGAGAACCATATTGGCTGGAGTCAGGACTTTATGTTTTAGCTCTTGGTAGGCTCACCCATGCCAAACAGGTCAAAGGGAAGAAGCCAGATTAAGAGTGGTCCACCAGTCTTCCAGGTTTCGAATTAGATCAGAGAAACAACCCTGACTGGTAAAACAAAATTGTTACAGAAACAGCAATGAAGAATCCTTCTACATCTGAGGGCAAAGGTATTCCTGAGTCTCCTCCCGGGACTTGCATGACTGACAGTAGTGAAAACTGAGCCACTGACACGATGAAGGAAGCCCTGAGCACTGCCAAAGATGGAGGACCTTCATCGCTGCCCTAAACGCCAGCGGCATAACGGGCAATAAGTACCAAGCTAAGAATGGGCAAGTGGGGGAAGAATTTGTTTACCGGAAGGGAAAAATTGATATTCATGCCATCAGGTCGGAGGGTATCCAAACAGAATCTAAGGTGTTGTTCCTGCACTCTGAGGGTGACCTCATCTTGGCACAAGAGGCAGCCACAGACCGACAAGTCAGAATGTGAACTGGAATCGGAATTAAAATGCTTAGCCGTTGGGAAGATTTCTCTTTCCAGTAAACATATTCCCCCCTCCTTTCTTTTATTTCCCACTCTGACCTTTAAAATCTTCTCAACTGCCGATTACTTCCCCCTGGGTCCCCACCTCCTTCCCTTTTTCCTATGGTTCACTCTCCTCTCCTATCAGATTCTTTCTTCTCCAGCCCTTGACCTTTCCCACCCACCTGGCTTCACCTATCACCTTCCAGCCAGCCTCTTTTCCCTCCCTCCCCACCACCACCACCACCTTTTTTTTTACTCTGGCATCATACCCCCTTCCTTCTCAGTGAAGAAGGGTCTCAGCTTGAGACGTTGACTATTTATTCTTTCCATAGATGTTGCTGGACCTGCTCAGTTCCTCCAGCATTTTGTGTGTGTTGTTTTTGATTTCCAGCATCTGCAGACCTTCTTTTGTTCATAAAAGCACTAGCTTAGGTTTAAGATTCAAGATTGTTTAATGTAATTTTCTGAATTTCCTGTACACAAGTTTAAGGAGAACAAAATAACTGTTACTCTGGATCTAATGCAACACAGACCAGCAAAAGCAAGTACAAAAAATACACAACATTAAGAGATACAAAAGGGACAATCAGGAGTGGTCTGCACTATTCAGGTAGAGCCACCAAATTGAACACTTAAAACTGTAGTAAATGGGCTATGTGATATCTACATGCTAACACTGGATTTAACACCAAGGCAAAAAGATAACCAAATGCAGTAACACTGTAAGAAAGGGTATAAATCAACAAATAAATACTAAAAAAAAATGGGGCATATAAATAAACAGTATAATAATCATGGAGGACTGTAACCTTCATGTAGATTGGGCAAATCAAGTTGGAAAGAGTAGCTATGAAAATAAAATTATAGACTGCATCTAAGATAGTGGTTTTGAATCTAATTACACTGGACAACAAAGATTTGGCTTCCTGAATACTTTTGGGTGTATCTTATGGATTGTGGGCTGTTAGTCATGAAAATCACCATGGGATTTCCTTATCATGCACCATTAATTTTTGGAAAATGCCTATATTTGTTATTTCAATTCATAATTTAAATAAATTAAAATGTTAACCACAATATAAGCTGAAAAGTTTTCCATCTTGTCCAGGAATGGCTGGACATGCTTAGGCAAGGCAGACACTGCGTGGCAGGACAGGTTTTATAAAGGCTATAAAGGCATTATGCACATATCTTTCTATACATTACGTTTACATGTAAATCAGTTTGTGATCATGTTAATATGCATGCTCTACACGCATAGCATATTGTGTGCACTCATTATAACCATTTTGTTATTTCCATAAGACCACAAGATATAGAAGCAAAATGAGGCCATTTGGCCCATCAAGTCTGCTCCGCCATTTCATCATGGCTGATCAATTTTTCCTCTCAGCCCCATTCTTCTGCCTTCTCCCCATACCCCTTCATGCCCTGACCAATCAAGAATCTATCAACCTCTGCCTTAAATATACATAAAGACTTGGTCTCCACAGCTGCCTGTGGCAACAAATTCCACAGATTCACCACTCTCTGGCTAAAGAAATTCCTCCTCTCTGTTCTAAAAGAACACCCCTCTATTCTGAGGCTGTGCCCTCTGGTCTTAGACTGTCCCTCCATAGGATACATCCTCTCCACCTCCACTCTATCAAGGCCTTTCACCATTCGATAGGTTCCAATAAGGTCACTCCTCATTCTTCTGAATTCTAGTAAATAGAAGCCCAGAGCCATCAGATGCTCTTCATATGTTGCACACAACGTAAGTTGAAAGGTTTTCTATCTTGTCCAGGAATGCCTGGACAAACTTCGGCAGGGTGGATGCTGCGTGGCAGGACAGGTTTTAGTTTTTTTTTGGCGTGTGCCTGCATGCGTGTTTGTCTGTGCGTGTGTGTCTGCATGTCCGTGATGATGGATTTTTCATGGCTTTTTTTTTACAAGGCGTGGAGCGAGAGAGAGACTGTGTAGTGAGCCACTCCTCACACAGACATTTTCGCAGTATTTTCCCTTTGTTTTTACGAGGTCGAGTTGCGTTCTCGACACTCAATCTGGCACAGATGGAAAGCGTACTCGGGGGCAGACCCAACTAGTTTTGAACCCAGGAACCTCCGCTCCCAGGTCTGGCGCCGATGTCGTTGCACCACCAGCCAGCCCACAGGACAGGTTTTAGAATGGCGATAAAAGCATCACGCACACACCATTCTATGCATTGCGTTTACATGTATATCTGTTTGCGATCTCGTTGATGCGCATGCCATTGCGCATAGCATATTGCGTGTACTCATTATAATAAAGCAATTGTATTTTCAGAAGTACTTGTGATAGCAAGATGTCTCACCAATGCTGCAACAGCCGCAATACTTTCTGTAATATTTGTGGCGAGTATATGCTTAAATCTCAGATGCAGCATGACTGCTATTAAGCCTACGAGCGCTATTTCAGGTGTAAGATTGGAGACCAAGACAAGGCCTGGGCTCCTGAGACTTGTTGCGCAACATGCACTGCTGATTTTAGAGCCTGGCTCAGAGGTACTTGGAAGTCAAAGCCGTTCGCTGCCCTGATGATAGTGAGAGCAAAAGGATCATGTGACAGACTGCTCCTTCTGTCTGACCAGTATGTCTGGTTTCTCTGCCAAAAACAATAAAGTCATTGAATACCCCAAACTCCCGTGAGACCTGTGCCACATGATGATACTGAAGACACCAGAGACATGGTGTGTCGAGGAGGCAAATGAAGATGCCATGATGCACAAGCCAGGAATGGAAAACAACACTGATACAGATTTTTAACCCCTTATGTCGAGTGAGTCTCATCTGATAAGTCAATCCGAGTTAAATGACCTGGTCAGAGACTTGGGTTTGTCAAAAGGTAAAAGTAGGATTACTGGGTTCAATACTGCAAGAATGGAATGAATCTGTTATTACCAGGTACAAAAATTTCCGTGAAGGATTTCGATATTTGAGACAGACGTTTCCCAGAATAACTGGTATCAAGATTAAGGGAGGCATTTTTGTTGGCCCACAAGTCAAGCAGGTCATCAATGACAGGCAATTCAAAGAATTTCTCATGGGACTGGAGAAAGTCGCATGGATGTTGTTGAAAATTTTCTTGGCAACTTCAGAGGACCAAACTACATTCAACTGGTCGATAACATGCTTCAAGCATACAAAACCATGAAGGTCAACATGTCCTTACAGATTCTTTTTCTACATTCCCATTTAGACGTCTTTCTTGCAAATCTTGGTGCTGTCAGTGACGAGCATGGTGAAAGGTTTCACCAGGACATTGCGGCCATGGAGAAACGGTATCAGGGCAACTGGAATCTGTGAATGCTGCTTGATTTTTGTTGGCCACTGAACTGAGAAGTCTCAGACACTTGAGGCCAAACGAAAATTATCAACAACACATTTTTAGCTTAATTCAACACTACAAAGCGTCAGCACCATTATGCAATTAAACACACTATATTCAATAAAAGTTAATTTCTTTTTTCTCCAAATTCTGACATGATAAGTCATCTGAAATTATATTTGTGTTCAGCTTCAAGCTTTCTATCATAACCACAAAAAAATTAAGGAAGCAACACTTTTGAAAAAAATTGTGGTCCAATGTTATGGGTAATGAGTCAGGTTCACTAAATAACTCCAGGAAAAAAATGAACAAGTAATGCTCATGGCACAATAGAATTTTTAAAAAATTCAATCTAAAAGGGAGAAACTTGGGTCAGAAACTTTGTTACATTTGTATAAAGAAACAGAAGGACAATAGAGTTGGCTGAAGTGGATTGGGCAGACAGATAGCGGAAAAGACATTAGGCAAACATAGAAACATAGAAACATAGAAAACAGTGGCAGACATTTAACGAGATGATTTATGACTCCGAAAAGATGTATTACAGCAAGGGCAAAAAATGGGAGGAATGAACCAATTAAGATAAGAAGGGCAATAAAATGAAAGAAAAAACATTCAGCAAATTTCAGCAGTTGAGCTGAAGACAGGGATAAATTCAAAATCTAGCAAAGGAGATCAAAAGGATGATAAAAATTGTAAAAATAAACCATGAATGTGAACTAGTTAGGAACATAAAAGCAGACAAATAACAGCTTTATTCAACATATAAAAAGGAAATGGGTCAAGTAAACATAAGTGCCTTAGAGAATGTGATTGTAGAAAAAGTCAGGGAAACATGGAAATGGCAGAAGAGTTAAGCAGACATCTTGCATCAGCCTCTACAGAAGCTACTACAAACATTTAATATTGAACAATGCCATTGACAAATTAAACACTACAGAAATTCTACCGCCCTCACTGTGCATATGGGCACATGAATTGTGCTTCTAGAGGCCAGAACAGAAATATTCATAGACAAGATAACAGGGTTAATGTCCCCTGTAAGATAGCCTGCATCTGAGGATTCCAAAAGAAGTGGCTACCGAGATAATGGATGTATTGGTTGTAATTTTCCAAATATCTTTATATTCTGCAGAAATACCAGTAAATTGGTACAATACAACATCCCTATTCAAAACGTGGCAAAATGCCAGTTAGCCGAATGTCTATTGTTGGAAAATATGAGAATCAATTATTTCAGAAGTTATAGCAGCACATTTGGAAAATCACAATCCAAATATGCACAGTGAGCATGACTTCATGAAGAAATTGTGTCTGACAAATTTAGCACTGCTTTTTGAGGAAGTCTCGACCAGAATAGAAAAATGAAGACTTTTACATTATTTTGGATTCCCACATGTTTAACATGATTTTAACAAGGTTAAAATCATAAAAGATAACTTAGTATTGAAAATAATATATTGGTGCAGATTAAAGATTAATTGACAGGTAATATCAATGGAGTTTTATGGGGATTAGTACTGAGACTGCAACTGATTGCAATGTACATTAATGACTTAGGGAAAGGAAGTGAATATATGGTAGCTAAGTTTACAGATAACACAAAGTTAGTGGGAAAGCAAATTACAAATAGGATACAAGGAACGGGGATATTCTTCAGTTGAGTGAGTGAGCAACAAGTTGGCATAAATAGTGTAATGTATGTTGCTGATTAAGGAATAAAAGAGTAATGTTTTATTTAAGTGAAAAACTACATTAAGCACAAGCATGAAGAGCTTGGGGAATTTTTATAAACACTGAAAATTTATCTGTAAAAGATAATAGGGAAGGGTGGTTAGCCCTTATTTCAAATGGGTTACTGTATAAAAGAAGGCAAATCACACTGCAGATGTACAATGTACTAGTGAGACATGAACAGTATTGTGAACAATTGTGGGCTCTGTGTACAAGGAAAGTTATTTCACTGCCGTTGATTCAAAGAAAGTACACCCAGATGTGGAAGGATAGTCCTATGCAGAAATGTTAAACAGGTTGGGACCCTATTTGTTGGCATTTAGAAGAATGGCAACCAATCTTATTAAACAAGTGACTTTGGAGGTTTGACGGGGTAAAAGCTTAGGAGAACGTTTCACCTTATGGGAGCATTTAAGACTAGTGAGAATGATCTCAAAAATAATGAGGTGTCCATTTTCAATACGTACATTTAATGTCAGAGAAATGTAAACAATTTAAGACTGAAATGAAAAATAATTTATTTTTGGTAATTCTTTGCAAGAAGCAGCATAGTCCTTATGTGTGTATAAGACAGAGATTTGAAAAAATGCAAATCATGGACAAGGTGTGCCAAGACTTTGTTCCTATGCTGTACATATTTATCATTTTATGTTTTAGAGGCAGGAAAATAAGGGATAAAGCAAAAGGGTAGGAAAGCAGACCAAGGAATGTCAGATCCCTGGCACACTGCAATTTTGTGATGGAGGAAGACCATTCGACTTTGCTAGAGAATAAAAGAGCACTCGAGTGATTCAAGGAAGTCCTCCTGGCAATTTTTACTGACAGGAGTCTGACTTCTGTCTTCCATACCATCAAAGTATAGAAAAACAGGAAGAAGGGTGAATGGGAAAACTACTAGTTTCCATTTTATCTCTGATGTAGCCTTTGAGTCTAAACTTAGCTTAATTAAACTTGTTCTAAAGTAATGGTTACAATAAGTGAATATATATTCAATAAATAAACATTTTGGGAAGATAAAAATAAATATGTAACAAGGTGCAAAACACTGCTCTGTCCAGTATGCACCAATTGTTTTGTAAATGCTAATGACAATTAGATGTGATAGAGACAGATTATTGCAGGCAAATAGCTTGGAGATGAACATCATACATCTGTTTAAATAGGATTTTACCTTCATAAGTAACACTGATGGCCATATTTTATAAGTAAATTACTGTTTTAAGACAAAAGTTTTCTTTTAGTTCATTTTACAGGATCTAGGGGTCACTGGGAAGGCAGGCATTTATTACCCATTGCTGACTGCCCCAAGGTGGTCAACCAACTTCTGAAACTGTTGCAGTCCTCTTGAAGTCATACTATACTGTTGGGTCAGGAGCTCTAAGATTTTAGCCCAGAGAAGATAAAGAAATGAAAATGTGCCAACTGACATTATTTTAATGTACTAATTTAGTGCACACAAATTAAAACAACCAATATGAGATACAAATATCAGAATGCATCATTCAGTCACATTCAAAATCTCGCATCTTGACTTGAGATTCAACTACAAATTTAATTTTTCACCATCACTACAAACTTCTCCGGCTGCAGAACCTTCATAAGTCTCAGCATTCACCAGTTTAGTTTCACCACCCTTTAAGTAATGAACCACAGCATAACAATGGCAACATGAAAATTGGCTTTTTTTTTTAAATGTTTCGCTATGACTTACTTTTATAGACACCTGCCAACGAAATGCGTTTCTCTCCCCTTCCTATAACCTGAAGCTCCTGTTTGCTTTCTCTGTTGCAAGGAAAACACTCGAGCTTCTCAAATATCACCACGTAACTAAAATGATTCATTCGTGGTGTAGCTTTATTTGCAGAGTATATCATGTCTTAAAAGTTAATTTAGAAAAATTAAATCAATAGAGGCAGCTTATTAGATGACTTTAAAAAAATCTTACCAGTGGCCATGGAGAGTGAGGGCTGCAGCCAGTGAATAATCCATGATAGATCCCGGATAGACGTAGGCAGCAGGAAGAAGGCCAAGTAAGACTACGCTCAACATCCGTTCACTGGTCCAGTGCAGAGAAGCAGCTTTTGAACCAGCTACGAGAGAATGAAGCAAAACATGAACATTGTCTATCATAATGTTAATGAGAAAATACAGGATTCTCTCATTTCAAATCATAATCATAGCATACATATATTAGAGTAGGACATACACAGTCAACAGCATGGCCCTGGGGAGTGTTATTGAGCAGCAAGACCTTGGGGGTGGAGGTATAAATTTCCTGAAACTGGCAACACAGGCAGACAGTGACGAAAGTGATGTATGGCATGTTTGCTCTTTTTGGCCATGACATTGAGTACTGGAGTCATGTTACAGATGAACAAGTCATTGGTTACAGTATTACCTGCAGTTCTGGTCACCACTTTATAGGGACAGTGTGATTAAGCTAGAGAGGATGCAAAAAAGATTTACACAAATGAAGCACACGAGTCCTGCCGAAGGATTTTGGCCCGAAACGTTGACTGTACTCTTTTCCATAGATACTGTCTGGCCTGCTGAGTTCCTCCAGCATTTTGTGTATGTTGTTCGGATTTCCAGCATCTGCAGATTTTCTCGTTTGTGAAACAGTGTGGCTTCCCCAATGAAGCCAGTTGAGTATATAAACGGATGACGTCCTGCAGACAGTTCGCAAAACTGCTACCTTTACTTTTCTCAAATACGATTCTGCTACTAAGCTGTGTACGATTAGAACCTGTGATGTACATTTTGATGGTTTTTGTCTGAGCCGATTGAGCAATCTGGCGCTTTGCTGTTTCTGAGCAAGTTCGGCGAGGTTGGGAGCAGAGTGTGCGTGCGGCCTGGACGCCTGGAAACCCGGAGGCCGGGTGTGAGCCCATGATCGACTCCATAGCTTCTCTCCGACTGAGGTGTCAAGCAAGTCAGAAATCGACAAAGACGAGAGCCGGGGATGGATGGGTGTTCAGTGCCATCTACATGGATTTGACCGGTCTCGCTAGCTCCTGTCGGAGGAAAGTGCAGGAGTCTTGCGATCCGTGTTGCAAGGATTGATCAGTGAGGCTTGTGGCTGTGGACTCATTTTGGGGGACTTTAAAGTTCATTTTGCATATGTTACTGGATTCTGGTTGCTGTTTGATGGGGTGATCGGTACTGACTGGGGCACTTTGGTGATTAGTACTAAACTAACTTTTCCCTGGTTTTAAATTCCAACTTGATGAATAACTTAAATTTTAAATCCCTAGCCATAATGATTTAATCTGATTTCATATCTCTGGGAGCAGTATTCCTCCAGTAACTTACCCACGTTGCTATCACATCTCACATTTTAAGCTTTGATCAATAGTTACTTCAGATTTCAGATAGCTGGAGGACAAGTGGTCACATAAGGTTTAATATAGCTGTTTACTTTTCTCTGAGTGGTGGCTCCCAAAATACATTTCAAAAGGACTTATTGCAGATCTTCATGATTAGTTGGAAGTAGAGGCATCTCGCAGAGGGAACAGGTTGGCAAAGGATTTTTTGTTTTGCAGACCCATGTGTGCCATCAGTGTCTTTTGTATTTCAGTGAAAAACTGACTTGGAACTTGGCTTCCAAATGCGTGCATTTTCAAGTATTGTCTCCATACTGCAGCCTGATGACCGAGGGTTAAAGTTGTCTTGACTTTGGAATGAAAGCGACATGATCTCCGTTGCAGACACACCACGGAAAGTACAAAGAACAGCACCAATCACTACAGACCTATGTGATGTTATATGGCAAATTCAGCCCTTGAATTTTATGCCTGCTCAGACTGAACAGCTAAATTTAGCATAGTTGCCACCCACAGAACCCAAAGTTTGAAATTACATAATCAATTTACTGTTAATGTTTTTTTTTAAAGTCAAAATTTACCCTGTAATTTCACTCTTCATAAAGCGAAAAAATATGACAGCACACTAAGACAATGAGAAAAGACAGGCAGGTGATAGGGCAAAATTGCCGTCAGTGAGACGCCGTAAAATGTAACGGGGCCAAAATTGAAAAGGGTGATGAATACAGGACAGAAGGTGTTATATTTGAATGCACTCAGTATACGGAATAAGGTAGATGATTTTGTAGCGCAGTTAGAGATTTGCAGGTATGACGTGGACATCACAGAGTCGTGGCGGAAAGAAGATCATAGTTGGATATAGGTTCAAGTGCTTTCCCGTTGTATATGACAAATAAACTCTTCTTGGGCTTCCAACCCAGTACAGGTATCAATTTTAACTGACATTTCAATGAAACTCTACCATCTTCATCAGGGATGATGCCTGGGCATGTCTAGTCTGGTGGTATTTATACCCCCATTATCCATCCGTCCTGATTGGTGAAGGACATCAGGTCCTGATGAAGGGTTTTGGCCCGAAACGTCAACTGTGCTCTTTTCCATAGATGCTGTCTCGCCTACTGAGTCCCTCTGGCATTTTGTGTGTGTCGCTGCTGAATATTTCTATGATTTTCTGTTTTTATTTCAACTTTTTAATACATTTATAACTATTGATAATGGAATAGAAAAAACATATATCCAAACTTATTAATGACGCAAAGATATTCAGGCTCATAGATGAAGTATTAAATTGCAGAAAGGTATGTACAGATTAAGTGATTGGGAAACTTTTGGAAATCAATCTGAAATTATTAGTTTATTATCCAAAACTATTCATGGATCTAGTATCAGGTGCCAGTGTCAATAGAAATATTTCTAAACCTTACTGCTTACAGCTCTGTTTTATTTTTTGGGCTCTCCCAAGAGAATTTTTTGCTTTTTTTCTGAATTGGAAAATTTGCTGTTGGTCTAGAGTGGATGATCTCATATTGGTCAATATGAAATCATACAGACAACATGCAATCATCCAGCCTAGACCAACAGCATATTTTCCAAATAGAAAAAAAAAAGCCCCAGAGTGTCCAAAAAATAAAACAGACCCTTAGGCAGTAAAGTTCAGAAATACTTCTATAGACACCGCTACCTGATGCTAGATCCATGAATAGTTTTGAATAATTAATAACTTCAGATTCAAAAAGGTATTAAGAAACATGAAGTAAAATATATAAACATCAGAGAAATACATGACAGGTGATCATAACTGTAAGGGATATTCAATGTAATTAGCATTGTAAATAACTCACTTCCCTGCTATCGTATTCTATAAAACAGCTAATTAAAGATAGTAATGCATTTAGAAAACATAGAAAACATAGAAAATAGGTGCAGGAGTAGGCCATTCGGCCCTTCGAGCCTGCACCGCCATTTATTATGATCATGGCTGATCATCCAACTCAGAACCCAGCCTTCCCTCCATACCCCCTGACCCCTGTAGCCACAAGGGCCATATCTAACTTCCTTTTAAACATAGCTAATGAACTGGCCTCAACAGTTTGCTGTGGCAGAGAATTCCACAGATTCACCACTCTCTGTGTGAAGAAGTTTTTCCTAACCTCGGTCCTAAAAGGCTTCCCCTCTATCCTCAAACTGTGACCCCTCGTTCTAGACCTCCCCAACATCGGGAACAATCTTCCCGCATCTAGCCTGTCCAATCCCTTTAGGATCTTATACGTTTCATCGAACCTCAGTGGAAAGACCCTTCGTGCATTTACCCTATCTATACTCTTCATAATTCTCTATCCCTCAGCCAAATCTCTCCTCATTCTTCTACGCTCCAGGGAAACAACAGGCAAACAACATCTCAACCAACAGACCAACGTACCTGTCCTGCACCTCCTAACCAACTTTTGGAAAAGTCAGCACAATGAAATGATCTCCTGGAGGATCTCAGGGGGTCTAGCAGCATCTGCTGGGGGGGTGGGTGGAATATGCAATCAATATTTCAGAAAGAGACTCTTCATCTGGACTGATATCCAGTACAAAGAGGTGAGGGGGAGGGGTGGGGCAAGAACTGACAAACAGACACCTTAGAACCCACAGAAATAGAGTAGAATTAATTACAACAATCTGCTGGAAGAATTCAGCGGGTCAAGTAGCATCAGAAGGGGGAAAGGAATCGTCAACATTTCAGGTCAAAATCAAGCATCATTACCTTTTAACCACATATCTTTAAAATTTTGTGGGCATTCAATAGAAGGCCCTTTTGTTCATTCAAATCACACGGCTAACTACCTTACAGTTGCAACAATACCAATCAACTAGGGCTTCCAGTCACAGAATCAAGTTTGGATTTATGTTGCCACTCCGTCTTCTTTTTAACCAATTTGGCATTGTCACGTTAAAATTTGCATGGTCTGCATTAAATACACTGGCCTTCCTTATCATGTCCAAGAATTCAGTTAATCTAGTCAGAGAAAATCTTTCCTTTAACAAAGAGACAGTAAGTGCCCTTGATTAACCTGTGTCTTTTTAGATAAATGCCTATACTGTGCTTTCAAACTGATTCTAAAAAGTTGAAATAATTACCCAGTGGACCTCATCCCTTACATCACGACTTGCATGTCTGAATCTCAGCCGTGCCTACCACTAGTATGACATATGCATGTGCACAAGTATTTTAGTTCACCAAGCTTTATATTTCACTGAAAAATACGTTGTTTCTTCTTCAATATATTTTGTTCAGACAACTATTACAGCTCATTTGTAACCAGCTACAAGATTTCAGATAAAAACCATTCCTTATTTCAATAGGTGTAATGTAAGCAAGCCACTGACAATGTTTGCATGTCAGCTCTTTTAACGCAGGATGTCACATGGTAGGATTATGAATAAGCTGTCTGCTCCCCTCATTCTGTACTCAACACATATCGTATCAACACATGAATAGAATAATTAGTACCGAAGAGCCCTGGATTAGAGGACAAACTCTCGTTGACCACATCTATCTTTCCCCAACCATGATTACTAGCTAAATGCCCAATTTGGAAATGTCCAGCTACAACCACAGACAATTCTTTTCCTTCAGCCTGACTATCTTTGCCATTTCCTACTTTGTGACTTAATGTGATTAAGCTTGTCAATTCAAGTTTGTAAAGACATGGAGGAACTCAGCAGGGAGGAATAAAGAGTCAATGTTACGGGGTGAGACCATTCATCAGGACGCCAACTCTTTATTCCTTTTCATAGATGCTGCCTGACCTGCCAAGTTCCTCCTGTATTTTGTGTGTGTTACTCTGGATTTCCTGTCTACAGAATCTCTTGTGTTTAAGAGTACCATGATACGGTATCACCAGTTTGGAGCACATATCCAGACATTGATTTAAACTTCATCCACACTTCGTACTCCACAGAACTCTCTCGAGAGAGAAAAAAAATCTTGGCTTTGGAAGTAATAACAAAAATCGCATGATACAACACTTACCAAAATGTGTAGGAGATGTATGAATCTGAGATACTAGTAGCACATGGGGTTCCTGAATCTTCCTTGAAGCAACAAGAGGCCCAGCCACCATCGACTTGCATATGAATGGTGCTACAGACAAAGGAAGATTAGGTTTAAAATTAATTTCAATAGAAAATTTAAAATACAAAACATCCTTAAGATTCACTTATTCCGTTACTAATCCTCTGTAAATAATTATAAAATGGTGCTTGGAAAACCTTTGTTTTGTGCAATGATTCTCCTATAAGGTAAAACCTAACAGCATAAATGGCTGTGATGCATCTGGTGATCCTGTGATCCCTGTCTCAAAGGCTAACATCAGAACCCCCTTCAAAAGGGCCTGATGGTATACCTGACAGAGTACTGAAAATCTGTGCCAACCAACCGACTGGAGTATTCCAAGACATCTTCAACCTCTCACTGCTTCTTGGGATCATACTGGATCCCAAGAAGAGCAGGGTCAGCTCCCTAAACAAATATCATTCACTGCAATGAAGTATTTTGAGAGAATTAACTGCTTGGACCACTGCAATTTGACACCTACCATAACAGGTCTACAGTGGACCCAATCTCACGGGCTTTCCGCTTGGCTTTGGAGCATCTAGACAACAGCAATACATACGTCAGGCTACTGTTTATCAATTAGAGCTTGGTATTCAACACCATCATCCCTTCATTACTAATCAACAAACTTCAAAGCCTTGTCCTCTGTACTTCCTTCTTCAACTGGATCCATGACTTCCTCATCAGGAGACCAGTTGCTGGGGAATGATAATACCTCAAGGATATGTGCTTAGCCCACTGCTGTACTCTCTCTACACTCAAGACTATGGCTCCACACAGCTCAAAAACCCCAAGATTGCCAATGATAATATAGTTGTTGGCAGAATCTCAGCTGGTGAAGAGGAAGCAGACAGGAGTGAGAGAGATCAGCTGGTTGAGTGGTGTTGCAACAACAACCTCACACTCAATGTCAGCAAGACCAAGGGATTGATTGTGGACTTCAGGAAGTAGAAGTCAGGAGAACACACACCAGTCCTCATCAAGGGGTCTGAAGTGGAAAGAGTGAGAAGCTTCAAGTTCCTGGGTGCCAACAGCTCTTAAGATCTACCCTGGAACCAACATACTGATGCAATAACAAAGAAGGCATGCCAGGAGCTCTACTTCATTAGGACTCTGAAGAGACTTAGCATGTCACCAAAGGTTCTTGCATATTCCATCAGATGAACTGTAGAGAGCATTCTGACTGGTTGCATCACAGCCTGGCATGGAGCTTCCGATGCACAGAATGTAAGAAGCTGCAGAGGGTTGTAGACTTAGCCAGCTCTATCACAAGCACAACTCTCTCTGCCATTAAAGACATCTTCAAAAGATGATGCCTCAAGAGGGCAACATCCATCATTGAAGACCCACACCATCTAGTTCATGCCCTCATTGCCGTACTACCATGGGAGGTGGTGGTACAAGAGCCTAAAGTTCATGTTATATGTACTTCTGGTTACTCCATTTTTTATTGTTACTTTATGTGATTTTGATCGGGGTGGACTGGCACTGCGGCCTGCAGTCAACGAACGACACAGCACTAAAGTGAATGGAACTGAACCAAACCAAACATTCCTGGACTGTTTCATGGACTCTGTGGTTTGATGTTTAATATTCTGTGTCTTTTGCTGTTTGTATGATCGGTTCTTTTTTTGTGTGTGTTGTGTGTTTGTTTTTCTTTGAATGGGTTCCATGGTGTTCCTCTGTTTAGTGGCTGTCTGTTGGGAGATGAATCTCAAGGTTGTACACTGCATACCTACTTTGATAATAAATGTACTTTGAATCTTTGAATCAACATTTTAAGAACAGCTTCTTCCACTTCACTATCAGATTTCTGAACAGTCTTTGAACACTCTCAGTATTCATTTTTTGAACAAGGTTTTTTTTTGTAAGTTAAAGTCATTTTGTGTTGTGCACTGTACTGCAGAAAATTTCAGAACATGTCAGTGAGAAGATGGCATCACAGGATCGGGGAGATGGCATTTACCCACAACGTGCTGCCTCCCTGCTTACACGATCCATGGGAGTCTAATTTATTACGCTGTTGCTACTTCGGAAGTGGTGCCAGAGGCGAGGGAGAAGGGCCAGTGTCCTGGTGAGGTTGCGATGGCGTGTTAATCGGCCGCCGCTCCCTAGCATACTCCTGGCTAACATTCAGTTCCTGGACAACAAGCTGTGCAAACTGATTCTGATTGGTCTAAGTGATGTTACAATGACATCCAATGCAAGCTCAAAGACTCCTCGTCTTCCTTTTAGGCATGATGTAGTTTTTAGGAATTAATATCAAATTCTATAGCATGCTCTTCCTTCCAAGGCTCTTCCATACTCTTTCATCAGCCTGTCATCCATTTCCTCTATGTACATCAACAATCCCAGTATGACAGAACCTGCAACAAATTAGAACCATATCACCTTATTCCACCTGCCAAATGCCTTCACTCTATCAGAAAAGTTTCATTGGCTTCACCATCATTTTGAACCAGCCTGTAGGAACTTATTCCTCTTTCTACACGTGCTGCCTTACATGCTTAGTTTACTGAGAAATTTTTCATTTTTAGTCAAGTCACTTTCATTGTCACTTCAACCACAAGTGCTGGTGCAGTACACAGTACAAACAAAAGAACGATCCAGGACCATGGTGCTACATGAAACAACATAAAACTACATTAGACTTCAGGCCTACACGGGACTACATAAAGTGCACAAAACAGTGCAAGACAGTACAATAATAAACAAGACAATAGGCACAGTAGAGAACAAATTACAATATAATAATAAAAGATGTAAATGCAAATGTAAACAATGTAATCATGTTGGCGAGGTTTTTCTTATCCTACCCATGCAAGTCTGGGCAAGTTCCAACGCATTACAATCAACAACTCATTACACAAACCGACATACTTATAACTGTTCCCCTTCAGACTCTGACTCATCCTACTACACACATTTTCTCCATACAAAGACACTTGCAAATTTCTACCGGTGTACCGTGGACAGCATTCTAACTGACTGCATCACTGCCTGGTATGGGGCGGGGGGGGCTACTGACAGGATCAAAATAAGCTGCAGAGAGTTGCAAACTTCAGCAGCTCTATCACGGGCACTAGCCTTCATAATATCCAGGGTACCTTCAAGGAATAATGCTTCAAAGTCAGCATCCATCATTAAGGACCACCATCACCCAGGTCATGCCTTGTTCTCAATGCTACCATCGGGAAGGAGGTACAGAAGCCTGAAAACACACACGATGATTCAGGAATAGCTTCTTTTCCTCTGCCATTCAATTTCTGAATGGATATTGAATGCATGAACACTACCTCACTAATATATGTGAGGTAGTGAGATATAGATATATATAACCAAAATGGCACCACGTACGGCAGCTGTGTTGCGAGCTCCATACCAAACTTACAGTGTACTGCTAATTTCTGCAATTTCCTTCGCACTTCTTGTTCAAGAAGCTGATAGTCACGTCAGATAGAAACTGACTCTTCTGAACATCGGGAAGATGGCGTTTACCCACAACGTGTCACCTTTTCTACACGGAGAACCCCTGCTTACATGATCCACGGGAGGCTCATTTATTACGCCGCTGCTACCTCAGAAGCGGCGTCGGAGGTGAGGGATAAGGGCCGGCGTCCTGGTGAGGTTGACACAATGTGCTAATCGGCTGCCGCTCCTGAGCAGGCTCCTGGCTAACATTCAGTCCCTGGACAACAAGCTGTGTGAACTGAGAACCAGAATCTCCTATCAGTAGGAAACAAAGGAATGTAACATTTTGTGCTTTGTGGAGACCTGGTTGACGGAGGAGATACCAGATCACACCTCTGGGTTCTCCCTGTTCAGGGCGGACAGGTCGAAAAACCTCTCTGAGAAGAGAGGGGAGGTGGGGTACACTTCATGATCAATAATGCTTGGTGTGACCCCCGGAACGTGCATGCCTTCAAATCCTTTTGTTCCCCAGATCTGGAGTACCTTGTGCTGTTGTGTAGACCTTTCTGGTTGCCCAGGGAGTTCACGGCTGTTTTAATCATAGCTGTGTATATTCCACTGCAGGCTGATACTGACCTAGGCTCTCAAGGAACTGTACAAGGCCATCAGCACCCAAGAGGCTGTACACTCAGAGGCTGCCTTCGTCATTACCAGACTTTAATAGAGCGTCACTGTCTAAAGTCTCTCTGAAGTTTTGTCAAGCTGGTGCAGCTCACACTGACCAAATATCACGGCCCCAGCAGAATCAGAGACCTTATCGCTGATTATTACAGCAACTTCAGGATGAGGGTCTCTTCAGGAGCAATTACATCAACCTGGCACAAGGTGGAGATTGGCATCATCACAGGGTGCACTATCTCAGTGACACTGTTCTCCCTAGCCATGAACATGCTCACTAAGTCTGCTGAACCAGAGTGCAGAGGGCCCAGAATGAATTCCGCTCAACGGCAACCACCTAACAGGGCATTCATGGATGACCTCACAGTCACCACAGAATCAGTCCCAGGCTGCCGGAGGATTCTGCAAGGGCTCGGAAAGCTGGCGGAGTGGGCCCGGATGCGTTTCAAACCTGCCAAATCAAGATCGATGGTGCTGAGGAAAGAGAAGGTGGAGAACAAGTTCCGGTTCAGCATGGCAGGCACAGCCATCCCAACCATCACAGAAAAGCCAGTCAAGAGCTTAGGCAAAGTTTTTGACAGCTCTTTGAGGGACACAACATCCATTCAGGCAACCTGCACCGAGTTGGATGGCTGGCTGAAATCTGTGGACAAGTCTGGCCTACCTGGGAAGTTTAAAGCCTGGGTGTATCAGCATGGCATTCTTCCCAGAATATTGTGGCCCCTCCTCGTCTATGCAGTTCCGATCTCGACAGTCGAAACCTTAGAGAGGAGGGTTAGCAACCACCTCAGGAGATGGCTGGGGCTGCCAAAGAGCCTGAGCAGCATCGCACTCTATGGACACCACAACAAACTGCAACTGCCCTTCAAATCCTTGGAGGAAGAATTCAAGGTAACAAGAGCCAGAGAAGTGCTACAGTATAGGGACTCAAGTGACCCGAAGGTGGCTAGAGCAGGGATCCAAGTGAGGACTGGCAGGAAGTGGAGGGCAGAGGAAGCTGTTCAGGAGGCAGGGGCGAAGCTGCATCACAGGAGGCTGGTGGGAGTTGTCACATGAGGCCGAGCTGGGCTAGGATCCTTTCCAACTCCCCAAATGGACACCAGAGGGAAGGAAAGGCGTCGTCTAGTTCAGGAGGAGGTGAGAGCAGTAGTGGAGGAGATGAGAGCCTGCAAGGCGGTGGGAATGAAACAACAGGGAGCTTGGACAAGATGGGAGAATGCGGTTGAGAGGAAAGTGACCTGGGCTGATCTTTGGAAAGCCGAACCACACCGCATCCAATTTCTCATCCAGGCAGTGTACGATGTGCTTCCAAGCCCATCAAACCTGCAGACATGGGGCAAGGCAGAGTCATCTGCGTGCCCACAGTGCTCCAAGCGAGGAACTCTGGAGCACATCCTCAGCGGCTGTGCAAGGGCACTTGGTGAGGGACGGTACAGGTGGAGGCATGATCAGGTCCTGAAGACCATCGCTGAAGCCGTCAGCGCAGGAGTTGAGTGGGCGAAGCGGTCCCGACCCTCCAAGCAGACCATTGCCTTTGTCAGAGCTGGGGAGCAGCCAATACCTGCCAAAAGAACATCTGCAGGCATTCTGACCTCTGCAAGGGACTGGCAGCTGTTGGTGGACCTCAAAGGGCAGCTGAAGTTCCCCAACCTTATCGCAGCCACCACCCTGCGACCAGACATTGCCCTAGTGTCTGAGTCTACTAAGCAAGTGGTGCTGCTGGAGCTGAGTCCCATGGGAAGATAGCTTGGAGGAGGCCTTTGAAAGGAAGCTCTCCAAGTACGCAGGACTGGTCAGTAACTGTCAGCAGGCTGGATGGAGAGCAAGGTGTCTCCCAGTGGAGGTTGGTTGTAGGGGATTCATAGCCCGTTCTTTAGTTAGGGCCTTCAGCATTTTGGGCATCGAGGGAGAGAGGAAGAGGAGAGCCATCCGCAGTACCACCGATGCGGCAGAGAGGGCCTCAAGATGGCTGTGGCTCAAAAGAGGGGAGCCATGGAGTCATAAGTAGCTAGCCATCTGGACACAAGCTGGGGTCTGATCAGCCCCGGCTGGGTCACCTGGAGGAGGGTGTATGATGTTGAAAGACCCAAAACACCCGATGATTCCAGGAACATCACTGAAGATGTGTCCAGAAGCAGCAATAGATGTATGTACACAGCTAAAGTGAGGCCATTGGTTGTGGGAGCACTAGAAACACAATGAGTGCAGTCATCCCCTTTTGTTCAAGAGTCTGATGATTGAGGGGTAGTAACTGTTCTTGAACCTGGTGGCGTGAGTCCTGAGGCACCTGTACCTTCTACCTGATGGCAGCAGCGAGTAAAGAGCATGGCCTGGGTGGTGAGGATCTTTGATGACAGATGCTGCTTTTCTACTGCAACATTTCATGTAGATGAACTCAATGGTTGGAAGGGTTTTGGAGGTGATGTACTGGGCTAAATCCACTTTTGTAGGATTTTCTGCTCAAAGGCATTGGTGTTCCCATACCAGGCAGTAAGCAGCCAGTCAGCACATTTACCACCACACATCTATAGAAGTTTGCCAATATCCGCAGGCTCCTGAGGAAATAGTGGCACTGTGTGCTTTCTTTTCAATAAAATTTATATGATAGGTCCAGGACAGGTCCTCTGAGATAGTGACACTGAGGAATTTAAAGTTACTGACCCTCTCCACCTCTGATCCTCCGATGAGTACTGGCTCATGGACCTCTGGGTTCTCTCTCCTGAAATCTACAATCAGTTCCTTGGTCCTATTGACATTGAGTGAGAGGTTGTTGTTATTACACCACTCAGAGAAGTTTTCAATCTCCCTCCTACATGCTGATTTATCACCACCTCTGTTATGGCCCACCACTCATGTCATCAGCAAACTTGGTCTTAGAGTGAGTAGAGTGGGGGAGTAAGCACACATCCCGTGGTGCTCCTGTGCTGATGGAGATCGTGGAGGAGATGTTTTGGCCAATCCGAACTGACTGGGGTCTGCAAGTGACAAAATCAAGATCCAATTGCACAAGGAGGTATTGAGGCCCAGGTCTTGGAGTTTACTGATTATTCAGCAGGACTGGAAAGGAAGGGGAAAGAAAGGGCTTCTGGAATTGCTCAAGTCAGCAGCCTCACATCTCCAGACAATGGGATTTGATCTAGACCTTGGATGGTGTCTATGAGGGTCTGCATGTCCCTCCATGTGTCTATGGTTGGATTTTCCTTCTACACCCTAAAAGTCAATTGGCTTCTTGAAATTACTCTTAGCAAATATATCAGAATCAGGTTTATTATCACTGAGATGCTGTGAAATTTGATGTTTTGTGTAAGACATGAAAAAGTGAACAGTGCAGAAGTGGAATAGTGAGGTAGTGTTCATGAACCAATTAGAAATTTGATGGCAGAGGAGGAGAGACTGCTCTTCAAATGTTGAGTGTGGGTCTTCAGGCTCTGGTACCTCCTCTCTGATGTAGTAATGAGAAGACATGTCCTGGATGGTGAGAGTCCTTAATATTGGATGGCATTTTCTTAAGGTATTGCCATTTGAAGATGTCCTCAATGGCAAGGAGAGTTATACTGATGATGGAGCTGGCTAAATCTACAGTCCTCTGTAGCCTCTTCTGAATCTGAGCATTGGTGCCTCCATGTCAGACAGTCATGCAACCAATCAGAATGCTCTCCATGTACATCTGTAGAAATTTGCAAGAGTCTTTGGTGATATACCAAA
Source organism: Mobula hypostoma (assembly GCF_963921235.1). Taxonomy (NCBI): domain Eukaryota; kingdom Metazoa; phylum Chordata; class Chondrichthyes; order Myliobatiformes; family Myliobatidae; genus Mobula; species Mobula hypostoma. Next base: position 40,447,076 of record NC_086129.1, read on the forward strand.
TCTCATACTCCTAATGAAGTACAGCCACTGGCATAACTTCTTCATGATTGCATCAATGGATACTTGGGCCCAACACATGATATGTTTTCTTTTCGCTCAGGACCTCAAGATCTTGATGGCTAGGACCTTGAAACTGCTCACCCTTTCCAGCACTAACCCCTCAATGAAGACTGATGTGTGTTCTCCTGATATCCACTTCCTGAAGTTCACAATCAATTCCTTTGTCTTGCTGTTATTGAGTGCAAGGTTGTTGTTGTGAATCAACTCAACTAGCCACTCTGTCTCGCTGCTGGACACCTCCTTGTTGCTACTTGAGATTCTGCCAACAACTGTGCCTAACCACACAGTATCACTATAGAGTTCAGCAATGGGCTAAATACGCATACTTCTGATGTGCACATGCTGATCATCAGCGAGGAGATGTTATTACGAATCCGCACCGACTGTAGTCTCCCAATAAGGATGATTTTTTTTTTAAACTGATAGCATCTGAATGAGAATAAGCTGTACGTCCGTCCACAAGGAAATGATGCGGGGGAATGGGACTGATGAGGACGCGGTTGGGAGTCGCAGTGGACCCAATGGTCTGAATGGCCTCCTTCATATCACAATCAGGTTTATAATTGCTGACATACAGTACTGTGCAAAAGTCTTTGGCACATATATATGGCTTGGGTGCCTGAGACTTTTGCACAGTACTGTAGTAATTTTATCTATGTTTTATGCACTGTACTACCGTTGCAAAAAGATGACAAATTTCATGACATATGTGAGTAATGATAATCCTGATTCTAATATGTGTCTCTATTGTGGACTGTGGAAGGGGGCAGGGAGAGGGAAATCATGGTTGAGAAAAGAGGAAGGGAGAGGCGATGGAGGGGGAAGTACCAGAGGGGCATTGTGTAATAATCAATAAACCAATTGCTTGGAATCAAATAACCTTACCTGGTGTCTCAAGGCTGGGTGTGTCTGCACCTGCCCCACTGCCCACCCTGGCACTCCTCCTCTGTCACCTGCCCCACACTCCTCCCACGGTGCTCCACTCTCACCATCCCCAACGTCCTTTGCTCCCACAAAATTTTCGCTCTCTGCTCCAGTTGGTAAATACAGTACCGTAGAAAAGTCTTAGGCACCTTCACTATATTATAGCTGGGGGTAGTAATGAGGACAAGCTCCCACGATCTATTAAATGCTCCCAATGGCATACACTTCAGCTAGCCTCTGACAATCAAGTCCAACTCCTGGCCTTCACATGTGGCTTAGCCACTAAGTGTGGCAGAACTACTTCCATTGACAGAAGAGGCAAAGGCGGATTACTGACACCTTAAAACCAGTTGTTTCGGGCAGATGGGGCCTGTCAACCATGGCTGGCAGCTCACCTAGGAGAAGGAAAACTCTGATCTCAAACCACCGCTGCCTTGTGGTTATACCCACTCATGGGGAAGGCTTTGGAAGTATACCCCGAGGGAAAAATCCAGAGCTGGAGTCCCTAAACAGTCCTATATTGAGTTCAACACTGACTGGTAACTCCTGCAACATTGCTGGTAACAAACTGTATCGGTCTCTGCCATTCCTTTGGGTCTATCGGATGCAAGGAGTGGGGGGGCTTGCTGCACAGGCAATAGCTTGCTGTCCATATTGTACTGCTCAGGCTTATGTATCGAGGCAGCTCAGATGCAATATCCATGGTTGACCCTGACTGATGGAGGGATCACTCACTTAAGACTTTTGCAAAGTACTGTATGTCTGAAATCTGTTGTTTTGCAGCAGCAGTACAGTGCAATATATAAAAATTCCTATAAATTACAATAATAATATATTAAAATAAATAAATAGCACAAAAAGAGAACAAAATAGTGAGGTAACGTTCATGGACCATTCAGAAATCTGATGGTGGAGGGGAAGAAGCCATTCTTAAAATGTTGAGTGTGCATCTTCTGGCTCCTGTACCTCCTCCTTTTTTGGTAGGAATGAAAATAGGACGTGTCTTGCATGGAGAGAGACCTTCAGGATGGATGCCGCCTTCTTGAAGCATTGTCTTTTGAAGATATCCTCAATGCTGGGGAGGCTAGCATTCATGATGGAGCTGGTCGAGCTTACAAATCTCTGCAGTGGCCCGTCCATACCAGACAGTGGTGTAATCAGCCAGAATGCTCACCACGGTACATCTGAAGTCACTTGCTGGAGTCTTTGGTGACATACCAAATCTCCTCAAACTTCCAATGAAATATAGCCAGTGGCATGCTTTCTTCATAATTGCATCAATATGTTGGGCCCAGGATAGATCTTCAGAACTGTTAACACCAAGAACTTGAAACTGCTCACCCTTTCCACTTCTGATCCCTTCCATAGTCAATTCCTTGGTCTTACTGACATCGAGTGCAAGGCACTACTCAACCAGCTGATCTATCTCACTCTTGTACCTTTCTCATCACTATCTGAGATTCTGCCAACAATTGCTATGTCATTGGCAAATTTATAGATGGCAGTTAGTTGTGTGTATGCACACAGTCGTGAGTGTACAGAGAGTAGGTCACACATCCTTGAGGTGTGTCTGTGTCTGCCTTGATTGTCAGCAAGAAAGAGACGTTATTTATAAGTAAACAAGCGAACACTTGTAGAGAAAAATATGAAATTAACATTCTCTTAAAAAAAACACAAAACATTAAATACTACCAGAGATTCTTTTATTCAAAGTATCCTATGTTTTATAATGCAAGTATACTTCCATCTTCCCATTTCTCTCTGAGGTTTCTTGAAGATGTAAGGTAGAAAGAATTGAGCTCAGAGAAGTAAATGTGTTTGAAAATTTCAAATTTTCAGTGAAGTATTAGCACAGAGCTCTAATCATGATCCCTCCTCACCTCAAGTTTTTGCCGATACTTTCTACATTAAAAGTTCCAGGGATGTTGTATTTGGCCTGCTGAGTTCCTCCAGCATTTGGTGTGTGATGTGATTCTGAATATACTGTTATGAATCAAACCTTGTCAAACACCATTGATCTAAAAATGCAATGTGTCACTTTGTTTAAATCTAGATAAAGTCAGCTGTGTATTTGGTCTCTGGCATCAAACTTTAAAACTTGGACAGCCACTATCAACTGTATAGTTAGTGAATTAAGTGAAAGGTCTCAAGACATTTAGTTGATAAGAACATGTACACCAAGTAAAAGTTAGGAAGTAATCAAAGGTGCAGCCAATACCAGGATTCCAAAATATAAACATGAAATCTCAGACATTACTCAACTGTTAAGGATAAGATCCAATAAAAAGTCGTCAACCTGGAACGTTACCATTGTTTTTCTCTCCAGGCATGGCCTTCCCAATTTATCTGGTTGTACTTAACCATTTCCCTTCTGAATGTTACCCCTAAAACACCCCAATTTCTCGATTATAAGTTTATATTAAATGTACATTCTTATGGCCCCTTTTCTTCTATCTTAAGTCCCTCTTATCCCATTAACAATACTTGTTCCACTAGACAGTTCTATGTTAATTACTCTCCGATACTCTTCGTTGGATTTTGACTGCCTTTGCATAATCTCTTTCGAGCTGCTATATCTTAAATAGTAAATGTGATGCTCTGGATTTCCAGCATCTGCAGAATTACGTGTGTTTATGATTTGCTACTAAATCCGAGAAGCTCAGGTAGATTTAAATCCTATAATTGTGATTTTGTGCTGTATAGAGGCAAGGCGGGAGCAAGGTCCCCGTTGCCACAGCAACCATACTTGGGCGAGCGGTACAATCCAAAGATGGCTCATGTTTTCACTGTCTGTTAAAATCGATTACAGTTAACTCCCAGTCAGTCGCCTCACGCTAACAACCAACAGCTGGCGTACTTCAAATATAATCGGATAAAACACTTCCCCTCTGAAATCAGAAGAAACAGCCACTCACATTTAACACCACGTCTGCACATCATGCTCAACCTTACAACAGCAGCCATGTCGAATAATCCAACCAAGGTCACCCAACCGGAAGTAGTTGTAAAGGCACGGGAATAAGGCAATGCGCATGTCTAAAATTGCTGAGGTTTGTTGCCGTTGTTTGGGCGTTGGCATTAGTTTTAAGTTCGCAATTATGTTTTATGTGGCTTTCCTTTTAGTTTTTCTTTTCAATTCACTAGTCTGAACGTAAATATTGCTGCAAAGTGAGTGTTTTCTAAAAAGAGATGCTCCAACTTTAGGGAATATTTGTGAGGCTGAAAATGTGTTCAATGTTCAAGGTGAAATTCAAAGGGAAGTTGAGGCAACTTTAAGCAAGGAGGTTCGTTGTAAATTATTCACGTGTTCTGTCGGCAATCAGATTTGATAAATGTTAGTTCAGTTCGCCCGCACGCAAACTTTTTTTAAACACTTCTGGATACAGATCACTTTCAGTTAACCATCAAAATCAATGTGAATAGCACAGTAGATCAAAAGTTAAATCAGCTATTTTGTTCCGGTAATTCTGATGGACACAGTTAACTGAAGTCTTGGATTTCTTTTGGAAACTGACGGATATGACCAAAACAAGTTCATCTTTAAAATTTCTAATAATCTAGTACCTTTGAGACTTTGGTCATGCCTATTTAGTAGGTTAGATCCAAAAATGTCCCCACCCCACACACACACATTAATACCCAAACAAACCCTTATTACACTTGTTTAACATATTGCACAGATGTATAGGTCAATTTTCCAGTGGACCCGGTAAGTTTAAAGGGAATAAAAATATACAAATACTCTGGACTCCAATCCCATCTATAAACCTACCCATATTCCTGAAACCTAGTTTTCTGGGACTAAACCCATTCCCAGCCACCCAACCGGCCTATGATCCAGATTCTGATCCCAGCTGCACTCCAGATCCCTGACTCTGGCTGCATTGGATCTCCAGCTTAGATTCCAAACTAGCAACTGAGTCTAGATGCTAGAATGTCTGAATTAATGAACAACTGGAAGTTGGATTATCAGAGTTTTATTGTACTGCTTCAATAAACTTCTTATCTGATTGTATACGTGTAAAGTGCTGGTGTATTGGGCAAGATTGTGTCAGCACATTTTATGGATTGGACTCTAGTTCATGTTATGATGGGTTTATGGTTTCTAGATGCTCCTGTTTTGTTGCTGTTTTGACTGAGGCAGACTGGCTCTGCAGCCTGAGGTTAACGAACGACACAAAGCAAAATTGAACTGAATGAATATGCCTAGACTGGTTTGATGATTTGTGGTTTGGTGTGTTTTTCACTTTTTTTTTGCTGCTTGCATGATTTTATTTTATTTTGTGCATTGGGAGTTTGATGTTTTCCTTTGAATGGGTTCCATGGATTTCTTCCTTTGTTTCTTGGCTGACTGTAGGAAGACAATCTCGGGATTGTACACTATATACATACTTTGGTAATAAATGTACTTCCAATCTTTGAATCTTAATATCAGCTGCAAATTCCAATCATACCATGCTGCCATACATTTAATGCTCCAGATTTTGTTGTATGTCAAAACTAAAATGTTATGTTGTTCTAACATATATGATAATTATTCCTTGATGTTGTTGACTAGACATTGGCATCAATCTTGTTGAGCACCAGGAGTGGATGATAGATGGGAATCCGTGAGCACGTTCCTTATGGATGAGATTAAAGATGAAATTAGATTTATTTGTTACACATACATTGAAACATACAGAGAAATGCATCCTTTGTGTCAGTGACCTACATATTCTGAGGATGTGCTGGGGACAACCGCAAGTGTTGCCATGTTTCCTGTGCCAGCATAGCACATCCACAACTTACTAACTCTAACCCATACGTCTTTGGAATGTGGGAGGAAACCAGAGCACCTTTAGGAAACCAACACAGTCAGGGAAGTAACGTACAAACTCATTACAGACAGTGGTGGAATTGAACCTGGGTCGCTGGCTCTGTAATAGTGTTACAATACTGTGCTACCTTGGGACTGATCCCCAAATTGTAATTTGTAGCTATTTTTCCACGAAAACATTCAGATCTGCATTAAATTTCATTCAGTCTAAGGACTGAATCTCTTTCAGCTGCCCTTTTTAATGCTGCCTTCACCAGAAAGATTGCAGTGGTTAAGATGATGACTCATCAAGGACAGTTGGGGATTGGAATTGAAGACCGCTGTATCCAAATTCCCAGAAAAAGCTGCATTAATTGTGCAGCTGGATCCTGGACTTCCTGTCAGATCGCTGGCAGGTGGTAAGAGTGGATTCCCTCACCTCCACCCCTCTGACTCTCAATACCAGAGCCCCTCAGGGCTGTGTGCTAAATCCCTTCCTTTACTCCATGACTGTGTAGTCACCCACAGCTCTAATCTGCTAATTAAATTTGCTGACCACTACGTTGATTGGCCTAATCTCGAACAATAATGAGGTGGCCGACAGGGAAGAAGCCATCTCTCTGACACAGTGGTGTCAAGAAAACAACCTCTCCCTCAATGTCACAAAAACAAAGGAGCTGGTTGTGAATTACAGGAGGAATGGAGACTGGCTAACCGCTATTGACATCAATGGATCTGGGGTTGAGAGGGTAAACAGCTTCAAGTTCCTTGGCATCCACATCACCGACGACCTCACGTGGTCTGCACACACCAGCTGTGTGGTGAAAAAGGCACAACAGCGCCTCTTTCACCTCAGAAGGTTGAGGAAGTTTGGTATGGGCCTCCAAACCCAAAGAACTTTCTACAGGGGCACAATTGAGAGCATCCTGACTGGCTGCATCACTGCCTGGTATGGGAATTGTACCTCCCTCAATCGCAGGACTACAAAGAGTGGTTCAGACACCCCAGCGCATCTGTAGTTGTGAACTTCGCACTATTTAGGACATTTACAAAGACAGGTGTGAGAAAAGGGGCCGTAGGATGATTAGGGACCCAAGTCATCTCAACCACAATCTATTCCAGCTGCTACCATCCGGGAAAGGGTACCGCAGCATAAAAGCCAGGACCAACAGGCTCCGGGACAGCTTCTTCCACCAGGCCATCAGACTGATTAACTCACGCTGATTTGAGTGTATTTCTATGTTACATAGACTGTTCTATTTATTATAAATTACTATGATTGCTCATTGCACATTTAGACAGAGACATAATGTCAAAGATTTTTACTCATGTATGTGAAGGATGTAAGAAAGTCAATTCAATTTTTTTTAAATGGCGATTTCATTGAAAAGTACAACATTTTTGTTGGACTTCAGAAGCTATTTGCAGGGATCAGAATCAGAATCAGGTTTATTATCACCGGCATGTGTCATGAAATTTGTTAACTTAGCAGTAGCAGTTCAATGCAATACATAATATAAAAGAAAAAAAAATAAGTAAATCAATTTCAGTATACATATATTGAATAGATTAAAAATTGTGCAAAAAGCATAAATAATATATATTAAAAAAGTGAGGTAGTGTTCTCGGGTTCAATGTCTATTTAGGGATCAGATGGCAGAGGGGAAGAAGCTGTTCCTGAATCGCTGAGTGTGTGCCTTCAGACTTCTGTATTTCCTACCTGATAACAGTGAGAAAAGAGAATGCCCTGGATGCTGGGGGGTCCTTAATAATGGACGCTGCCTTTCTGAGACACCGCTCCATGAAGATGTCCTGAGCACTTCATAGGTTTGTACCCAAGATGGAGGATCCCCAAATAAAAGATTGTATGGAAGCAAGAACACAGCTGAAAGTGTGGCACAAAAAGGAAGGGCCCTTTATGGCTCCAAGGAAACTCAGAAAACAGAGCTTGATATATTTCTCATTGTCAATGAAAGCAAGATATATGGGGGAGGAGCTGTGGTAGTGTAGGAAAGTGGTGTTGAGAAGTAGTAATGACAGGAGGGCATGCCCTGGGCATTGGGGGTCCTTAATGATGGATGCCAACGTTTAGAGGCTTGCTCTTTGAAGACATTGACATGTTGTTGACTATTATCAACGGACTAGGTTAGGACACTCACTGCGTTCACTAATCAGGTGATTTGATTTCAGTAGAAGAGCATTTGAGAAATAAAACATTAGGCAGGAGCTGGAGAGTGTTCATTGGAAGCAGCTTTTATTGATGAATTATATGTAAAAGAATTAAATAAGTAGAGAAGAAAGAGCAAAAATAGTGAGGCAATGTTCATGGGTTTATTGTCTTCATAAATTGAATGGTGGAGGGGAAGTAACTGTTTCTAAAACATTTTAGTGTGTGCCTTCAGACTCCTGTACCTCCTGCTTGGTGGTAGTAATGATAAGAGGGCATATCGTGGTTGGTGGGGGTCCTCAATGATGGATGCCACCAGTTAGACACTTTGCTTTTTGAAGACATTGTCATACTGTTGACTATTATGAATGGACTAGGTTAGGACACTCAATATGCAACTCTCAATTAATCAAAACTCGCACGTTGTTGTCTCTGCACAAACCACAATGAAACTATGTTGACGCCGGTCAACAATTTAGTACATGAATACTACTGTTCCCTTGACACCAATACTCACTCAGACCACTTCTTCAATTTATAACACCAAAATAGAGATCTCCCATTGAGTGAACAATTGATCCTTTTATCTCTCAGCCCCTGGCATGGGGGTTCTTCCTTGTGATGGTTAGTCTCTGGAGATATCACCCCTTTGTATTTGAAACTCCATATTTTTAAACACTTGTTAACAGTTCAAATGTTGTGCTTCCATCTTTTTGGCTCAAGGCCATCTGACTGACCTATAACAGATTTCCATTTGATGCAGTCCAAGGGCTACACAACTTCGGTGACTTCTTTTGTTCTGTTCGACTCCGGTTCAAACTTGTCAAACCAGATCACTCAGACATTGGGAGATAACGAGATTACTTCTGCACACCTGCCATTGTACACAATACACAGCCTATCTGAGAACATTCTCAGGTTCAGCAGATCAGAAACTCCTTGTGTCGGTGGTCAATTTCTCTGATTAAATTATCCCAGAGTAGGAATCAGTCCATCAAACAATCCACAAAATGGAGGTTACAGAGCAGCTACACAAAATGACAGCCTCCATTCCTTCAAGCACGTGGCAAGAACAAAGACATCTGGTTTGTCTACTTCCATTGACCTAGACCCATCAAAATTCAATGTTTTCCTCCATATTTTAGTTTCTTCATGGCCATCAATCTGGGAGCCGTTAAAGGCCAGTTGGACAGAATTGAGAACCAATGTAGTCATGTGAGGCAGAAAGTCAAAGATGGCAATGGTGGTGTTATGTTTGTGGTACTGGGAAGCCGGGTGGCCATGAATAACACACACAAGAGATGGAGAGGTGAGAAGCAAACATGTCGCTGTTTATTTTACTTGTAAGTCACCTATCCAGAGTGCCCTCTCACATTATGTTCAGTATGTAACACACAGGGAAGCTTGACAGCAACCCATAAGGGTCAAAATATATATGACTATATAACATATTGCTCCCCCTTACTTTAAAGCTTTCTAATTTTCATTCGTTAGTTACCATGTCTGCCACTTTGGACAGAACAGGGTTAGGACACGTGTAGTTCCGGACTTGGGCTGCAGTTATCGGAGCTGTAGGTATCTCCTTGAAGTAAAAATCTCTTTCAGGGATGGCTCTGGAGCTGTAACAGCTAAGGGAAGTGTGGATAGTCCATCAGAATTTGAATGGTGTTCGGACCTCCTGTGCTTTAGATCATACTGATGTGCAGATAGTAACCCAGCCCTACGTTGCATTCAACTTGTAGCCAGGGAAGGAATGCTTGATGTTAAGAGGTGATAATCTGTCAGTAGTGTAAGTCGTCAACCAAAGATGCTCTGTCTGGGCGTAGTGGCTTTCTGCCTTGTTTAATGTCCCAATGCAAAAGTGATTGGATGCTCTTCACCTGATGGCATGATGTTTGAGATAACTGCCTCCATACCATAGGGTGATGCAACACAGGCCAATGGCATCAGCAATGGTAGGTTGAAGTGTGTGCTTCAGATTGTGTGTGCTGCCTTAAGTCAGTTATTTTATTTGGCATTTAGCACCCTTAGCTGGTAGTTTTGTATAGCAGTCATTTAGGTCATGTGATCTGTGTCTCTAGTTGATGACATCATCAGTAAGCGTGGAGACAGTTCTCCATATAGAGTTGAGGGAGAGCTTGTGCCTTTTCATTCGACATCATCCTGATGTTCAGGTCTTTTAAAGCATCGTTGGTATGTCAAAGTAATCTTTGGATTTATTATTTATTGATGTATATGCATATTTCCACAAATCAAAGATATTTGAATGGTTTGTGTGCAGATAAAATACAGATGGAATATTCATGCGGGCCACATGTTCTGGCTAAACCTGTAGTGAGAAAATGTGCATAAGATACATTATATGTAGCAACATCTTGCTTACCAGTAGCTTTATGATATACAGTATTTGGAACTTATTTGTATACAGCATCTTGTGTGTTATTTTGTATCATTTGTGGTATACTTAATGCTTGCCTTGTACTTAACCATAATGGGAATTTGGACACCTTTTGATTGTATGTTTTTCTTTCTGTTAGTTTTACCCTACCACCAGTTGCTACATTAAAGAAAGTCAACTTGGAACGTCTTTGTCAGTGTGGTAATTGGGGATGGAGTTATCTGCCGGTCAATTCATGCAAGGCCTGTGCAGAGGACAGGACATTGTGACAAAGCTGTTTTGGCCTTTTTAAAAGTCTGTTCGCAGTGATCTGTCCACTGTCATTGTGCTGATTTATTTAAAAGCTCATGAAGTGGTTTCAGCATGCTAGCTAGGTTAGGAACAAACTTTGCGTAGTATGTTAGTAGTCCTGAGAAAGATCTTAGTTGACGTACATTCTGTGGTGATGGAGCCTCCACGATTGCCCTCACCTTTGATGGTGTCTTCTGGAGCCCCAAGTTGTCAATCATGTGGCCCAGGTATTCAGTCAAAGGTAGAAAGAACTCACACTTGTCCTTCCAGACCCTTAGCCCATATTCCTTGAGCCTTTGTACTGTAACATCCGAGTTTTGTGGTTGCCTACGTTAATTTCTCCCAGTAATAAGTAAGTCACACGAGTTGCATTGCCCCCTTGTCAACCCGCTCAGGATCTGGTCCATTGCTTGTTGAAAAAGTGCTGGAGCTGAGATGATGCCAAACGATGGCCTTCAGTACCTGAACGTTCCTTTGTGAGACACTATGGTGTATGGTTCCTGTGACTCTGTTCCACATGCATCTGCAAGTAGGCTTGACACAAGTCAATCTTGCCGAGTGTCTGTCCTCCAGCCAATCCTGAAAAATGGTCATCAATGAGGGGACGAGGGGACTGTTCAGCCAAAAGACCCAGGTTAATGGTTCTAATAAAACATTAAAGACCCATCCCTTTTTAGGACAGGAACCATTGGAGTTGCTCATTTACTTACAAACACTGGTTCCAATACCTTACTCTTGACCAGTCTTTCCAATTCAGCTTCTACCTTTGGTCTTGCCTTCAGGCATTTGAGTGTTATGTCGGGCTTAGCAGTGATTTCTTTCATACTGCCCAGTTCTCTGTTGAATACTTCTGCACGTTGCTTCAATATCACTTGTAGATCAGTGCTCCCATCAGTCAAGTACACTTCGTGCTAGTTGAGTTTGAGCTGTTCTAACCAGGTGCAGCCCAGAAGTGCTGGAAAACTACCTTTAAGAATGTAGAGTGGAAGTTTCTTTCTCTGCTTGTTGATCTCCACTGTAACATGTACTACTCCCCTCACTGGAATAACCTCAGCAGTTTAAGTCCTTAAAGTCAAACTAGCCCCTTCTGGGGTGACATGCTGCAATTGCTCCTTGTAAATTGTCTCTGACACTGTAGCACCAGAGTTCACTGTGGCCCCATCCGACAGCGGGGTTCACCCAGTAGCCGTCGTTGTGTCCTGAAACAGGCAAAAAATGCAAAGTTTCCTCAACCACAGAGCGAGAGTCACTCAGCCTGTCCTCAGCATTCTCCATCTTGTTCACATGTTTTTTTCTGTTCATTTTTCTTTATCACAGTGCTTTTGCGTGACAGCTCTCTTTACTTTTACATGCATGTTCAATATTTCCCTTTTTGCCACGGCTTCAGCAGTCTAAATCCTTGTACTAAATTCTTTTGCTGAATGCCCAGTTTTGCCACAATGGTGACGTTGATTGCCAGCAGGTGTCTTATTCTTAAAGTCAGTAGAAACTTTATGAACTTGGGAAGATGTTCTTAAAAGGTGTGCTTCTTTAGCTGCCATCTCCATAGATGTACTGTCCTAATCTCAATCGCCTTCTATAATGTTAGTCTGTCTTCTGTAAGCATTGCCTCACTACACAGACCACATATGAGTCTATCATGTAAATGTGTCATTCAGTGACTGTCCAGCATCAGTGTTCAGACAGTTGCTTCAGCAAACTGAAATAGTCTCACCTTCCTCTTGATTCCTTTTGTGAACTCAAAACCTCTCAGCAGTTATCAAAACTTTACATGAATGGTGGTCCTTTAAGACTTTAACTATGTCCTCATAAGGCTTCTCATAAGGCTTATCACCAGCCTTAGCTTGTTGCACTGGACTGCGTAACAAATTTAACATATTTGCACCCATCACAGTCAGTAAAATTAGAACATGAATATCATCAGAATTTTGATTTGCCAGTGCAAAATATTCAAATCTTTCAGTATATGAACTCCATTGCTCTGTTGTTTCGCCATACAGCCCCAAACTCCCAAACATTGTCGCTATTTTCAAACTCAGTCACATTCCAGAACAGTTATCTATCTTTCTCTTTCCCTCTCTTATTTGTTTTATTTAACCGTCTGGTTCTCGTTTCTTCCTCTCGGATTCTTCACTCACCAGGCTTCCAGTGCCCAATTTCATTCACCCACATTACACAGCGGTACCCAACCCTGCCACGGACTATTCTTCTCAAAGGGAGCGAAACGATAAATGGTTAATGAGGACTTGTCACCTCATCGCCGGTTGTTATGTTTGAGGTACAGGGAAGCCGGGTGGTCACGAATAACACACACAAGAGACGGAGAGAGAAACAAATGTGTAGCTGTTTATTTTACTTGTAGGTCATCTACCCAGAATGCCCTCTCACAACACCTTCAGTACGTAACACACAGGGAAGCTCGGCAGCAACATGTCAGGGTCGAAGTATACTGTACATTAATACATAACGGCTGGTCCAGGAGCCTTAGAAGACAAGATGGAGTGAATTTAATCAAAAACCAAAGAATCATATGTAAGGTTGAGAGAACTGAAATTGGGCAGGGTGTTTGAATAACGTAAAGGAAATAGGAAAAAAAATAAACAGGGAATAAAGAGAGCTAAACTATATCATGTTATGTCCTTCGCAGGTAGGGTTACAGAGAATCCTAAAGCATCTTATACATGCATTAAAACCAAGGAAGTAACCAGGAAGAGGATAGAGGAAAGACAAAGGAGGAAATTTATGCCTGGAGTGAGAGGAAGTGGGCGAGGCAGTAAATGAGTACTTCATATCAGTATTCACCAAGGAGAAGGACGTGCAGGAAACAAGGATCTACTCTTGCAGCATTTTGACAAAAAACAAAGGATATCTTTGGGGACTAGAGGGAAATCTTGCAGTAACGGATAATGTGCAAACTCCACGTAGCCACCATTGAAGTCAGGCGGTTGGAGCTGTGGGACATCTGCTGTAGCACCACTATGCTGCCTGAACTAACAAAGTTTTGATTATTTTTAGAGCAAGTCTGAATGTTTCTTAGCACCAATGTATCAAAAAAATGTTTAAACACTTAAACAACGTAAAATAAAAATCTGAAGAATTAATCCAATCACAAACAAGAAAAAATCTGCAGATGCTGGAAATCAAAGCAACACACACAACTGCTGGGGGAGCTCAGCAGGCCAGGCAGCATCGATGGGAAAAGAGGACAGTCAACTTTTCAGGCCAAGACCCTCAGCAGGACTGGAGAAAAAAAGATGAAGTGTCAGAGATAGAAGGTGGGGGGGGGGTGGTGGTGAGGAAGAAACACAAGGTGATAGGTGAAATGGAATGGTAGGAGGGGTGAAGTAAATAGCTGGGAAGTTGATTGGGGAGAGAGATACAAGGATAGAGAAGGGGGAATCTAATAGGAAAGGACAGAAGGCCATGGAAGACAAAAAAGGGGGAGGTGCACCAGAGGGAGATGATGGGCAGGCAAGGAGATAAAGTGAGAGAGGGAACTGGGGATAGGGAATGGTGGGGTGGGGGTGGAGGCAATTACTGGAAGTTCAAGAAATTGATGTTCATGCCATCAATTTGGAGTCTACCCAGATGGAATATAAGGTGTTGCTCCTCCAACCTGAATGTGGCCTCATCAGAGCAGTAGAGGAGGCCATGGACTGACATGTCAGAATGGGAATAGAAAGTGGAATTAAAATGGATGACCACTGGGAAATCCCGCTTTTTTATAGCAGACAGAACATAGGTGCTCGGCGAAGCAATCTCCCAATGATATACAGGAGGTGACACCAGGAGCACCGGATACAGTAACTGACCCCAACTGACTCACAAGTGAAGTGTCGCCTCACCTGGAAGGACTGTTTGGAGTCCTGAATGGTAGTGAGGGAGGAGGTGTAGGGGCAGGTGTAGCACTTGTTCTGCTTGCAAGAATAAGTGACAGGAGGGAGATCAATGGGGAGTGGCGAATGGATAAGGGAGTCGTGTAGGGAGCAATCCCTGCGGAAAGCATAAAGTTGGGGGGGGGGGAGGGAGTGAAAGATGTGCTTGGTGGTGGGATCCCATTGGAGGTGCTGGAAGTGGAGGCTGGTGGGTGAGGACACGAGGAACCCTATCCCTGGTGGGGTGGTGGGGTGGTGGGAGGATGGGTGGAGGACAGATGTGCGCAAAAAGAGGGCAGTTGAGGGCAGCGTTGATGGTGGAGGAAGAAAAGCCCCTTTCTTTGAAGGAGGAGAACATTTCCTTCATTCTGGAATGAAAAGCCTCATCCTGAGAGCAAATGCGGTGGATACGGGGGAATTGAGAGAATTGGCATTTTTACAAGTAACAGGGTGGGAACAGGTATAGTCCAGGTAGCTCTGGGAGTTGGTGAGTTTATAATAGACATCGGTAGATAAGCTGTCTTCAGAGATAGAGACATTGAGATCGAGAAAGGGAAGGGAGGTGTTGGAAATGGACCAGGTAAATTGGAGGGCAGGGTGGAAGTTGTAGGCAAAGTTAATGAAGTTGACAAGTTCAGCACCAATGCGGTTGTCAGTGCAGCATAGGAAAAGTGGGGGAGCGACACCAGTGTAGGCTAGGAATATTGACTGTTCCCCATAGCTGACAAAAACGCAGGCACAGCTGGGACCCATGCGAGTACTTATGATGACACCTTTTGTTTGAGAGAAGTAGGAGGAGCCAAAGGAGAAATTATTGAGATTGAGGACAAGTCCCGTTGGACGGAGGGGGAGTGGTGGTGGAGGGGGAACTGGTTGGGTCTGGTGTCCAGAAAGAAACAGAGTTTTGAGGCCTTCCTGTTGCATGGTGAAAATAAGATGCTTGGGGCCAGGGAATTTGAAATCATTGAAAAGATCCAGAGCATGTGAAGTGTCATGATATAGGTAGGAAGGGACTGAACCCTGGGGGATAAAACGGAGTCAAGGTATGCAGATATGAGTTCAGTGGGGCAGAAACAAGCTGAAACAATGGGTCTACCTGGACAGGCAGGTTTGTGGTCCTGGGCAGGCCTTAAAGCTCTCTGTTTCTTTCTGGACATCAGATCCAACCAATTCCCTACCTGTCTCTTCATGATTTTAAATAACTTTACAATCACATCCATAACCCCAGTTATTTTGAAATATATTTTCTGTTCTTGTGGGCATATTCAATAAATCTACAGAATAATAACCATAAAAGAACCATAACAGAAACATAGAAAACCTACAGCACAATACAGGTCCTTCAGCCCACAAAGCTGTGCCGAACATGTACTTACTTTAGAAATTACCTAGGGTTACTCATAGCCCTCTATTTTTCTGAGCTCCATGTACCTTTCCAGGAGTCTCTTAAAAGACCCTATTGTATCCGCCTCCACCACTGTCGCCGGCAGCCCATTCCATGCACTCACCACTCTCTGTGTAAAAACATTTACCCCGACATCTCCTCTGTACCTACTTCCAAAGTACCTTAAAACTATGCCCTCTCGTGCTAGCTATTTCAGCACTGGGAAAAGCCTCTCACTATCCACACAATCAATACCTCTCATCGTCTTATACACCTCTATCAAGTCACCTCTCATCCTCTGTTGCTCCAAGGAGAAAAGGGCAAGTTCACTCAACCTATTCTCATAAGGCATGCTCCCCAATCCAGGAAACATTCTTGTAAATCTTCTCTGCACCCTTTCTATGGTTTCCACATCCTTCCTGTAGTGAGGAGACCAGAACTGAGCACAGTATTCCAAGTGGGGTCTGACCAGGGTCCTAAAGGACTGTAACGTTACCTCTCGGCTCTTAAACTCAATCCCACAATTGATGAAGGCCAATGCACAGTATGCCTCCCTAACCACAGAGTCAACCTGCGCAGAAGCTTTGAGTGTCCAATGGATTTGGACTCCAAGATCCCTCTGATCCTCCATGCTGCCAAGAGTCTTACCATTAATGCTATATTCTGCCATCATATTTGACCTACCAAAATGAACTACCTCACACTTATCTGGGTTGAACTCCATCTGCCACTTCTCAGCCCATTTTTGCATCCTATCAATGTCCCACTGTAACCTCTGACAGCCCTCCACACTATCCACAACACCCCCAACCTTTGTGTCATCAGCAAATTTATGAACCCATCCCTCCTCTTCCTCGTCCAGGTCATTTATAAAAATCCCGAAGAGTAGGGGTCCCAGAACAGATCCCTGAGGCACACCACTGGTCACTGACCTCCATGCAGAAAATGACCTGTCTACAACCACTCTTTGCCTTCTGTGGGCAAGCCAGTTCTGGATCCACAAAGCAATGTCCCCTTGGATCCCATGCCTCCTTACGTCCTCAAGCCTTGCATGGGGTACCTTGTCAAATGCCTTGCTGAAATCCATATACACTACATCTATTGCTCGACCTTCATCAATGTGTTTAGTCACATCCTGAAAAAATTCAGTCAGGCTTGTAAGGCACGACCTGCCTTTGACAAAGTCATGCTGACTATTCCTAATCATATTATGCCTCTCCAAATGTTCATAAATCCTGCCTCTCAGGATCTGCTCCATCAAATTACCAACCACTGAAGTAAGAATCACTGGTCTATAATTTCCTGGGCTACCTCTACTCCCTTTCTTGAATAAAGGAACAACATCCACAACCCTCCAATCCTCCGGAACCTCTCCCATCCCCATTGATGATGCAAAGATCATTGCCAGAGGCTCAGCAATCTCCTCCCTCATCTCCCACAGTAGCCCGGGGTACATCTCGTCCGGTCCTGGTGACTTATCCAACTTGATGCTTTCCAAAAGCTCCAGCACATCCTGTTTCTTAATATCTACATGCTCAAGCTTATCAGTCCGCTGTAAGTCATCCCTACAATCACCAAGATCCTTTTTCGTAGTGAATACTGAAGCAAAGTACTCATTAAGTACCTCTGCTATCTCCTCCAGTTCCATACACACTTTTCCACTGTCACACTTGATTGGTCCTATTCTCTCACGTCTTATCCACTTGCTGTTCACATACTTGTGGAATGCCTTGGGGTTTTCCTTAATCCTGTCCACCAAGGCCTTCTTGTGGCCCCTTCTGACTCTCCTAATTTTCTTAAGCTCCTTCCTGCTGGCCTTATAATCTTACAGATCTCGATCATTACCTAGTTTTTTGAACCTTTTGTAAGCTCTTCTTTTCTTCTTGACTAGATTTCCAATAGCCTTTGTACACCACGGTTCCTGTACCCGACCATCCTTTCCCTGTCTCATTGGAAAAAACCTATGCAGAACTCCACACAATTATCCCCTGAACATTTGCTACATTTTTTCTGTACATTTCCCTGAGAACATCTGTTCCCAATTTATGTTCCCAAGTTCCTGCCTGATAGCCTCATATTTACCCTTACTCCAGTTAAATGCTTTCCTAACTTGTCTGTTCCTATTCCTCCTCAATGCTATGGTAAAGGAGATAGAATTGTGATCACTATCTCCAAAATGCTCTCCCACTGAGAGATCTGACACCTGACCAGGTTCATTTCCCAATACCAGATCAAGCACAGCCTCTCCTCTTGTAGGCTTATCTATATATTGTGTCAAGAAACCTTCCTGAACACACCTAACAAACTTCACCCCATCTATACCCCTTGCTCTGGGGACATGCCAATCAATATTTGGGAAATTAAAATCTCCTGTCCCACCTCTTTTGCCTCCCTGTCCTTTCTGAAACATCTAAAGCCTGGCACTCTAAGTAACCATTCCTGCCCCTGACCATCCAAGTCTCTCTAATGGCCACAACATCATAGCTCCAAGTACTGATCCACACGCTAAGCTCATCTGCTTTGTTCATAATACTCCTTGCATTAAAATAGACACATCTCAAACCCTTGGCCCTTCTCTATCACCTGCCTATCCTCCCTCTCACACTGTCTCCAAGCTTTCTCTATTTGTAAGCCAACCGCCTCTTCCTCCGTCTCTTCAGTTCAGTTCCCAACCCCCAGCAATCCTAGTTTAAACTCTCCCCAATAGCCTTAGCAAACCTCCCTGCCAGGATACTGGTCCCCCTGGGATTCAAGTGCAACCCGTCCTTTTTATGCAGGTCACTCCTGCCCCAAAAGAGGTACCAATGATCCAGAAATCTGAATCCTTGTCCCCTGCTCCAATCCCTCAGCCACGCATTTATCCTCCACCTCATTCTATTCCTATACTCACTGTCATATGGCACAGGCAGTAATCCTGAGATTACTACCCTTGTGGTCCTGCTTCTCAACTTCCTTCCTAACTCCCTGTAGTCTGCTTTCAGGACCTCCTCTCTTTTCCTGCCTATGTCGTTGGTACCAATATGTACCACGACTTCTGGCTGTTCTCTTTCCCACTTCAGGATATCGTGGACACGATCAGAAACATCCCAGACCCTGGCACCTGGGAGGCAAACTACCATCTGTGCTTCTTTCCTGCGTCCACAGAATTGCCCCTCTGACCCCCTATAGAGTTCCCAATCTATAGAGTACCCACTATAGAGTTCCCACTATAGAGTTCCCAATCACTGCTGCCATCTTCTTTCTTTCCCTGCCCTTCTGAGCCTCAGGGCCAGACTCTGTGCCAGAAGCGCAGCCACTGTTGCTTCCCCCAGGTAGGCCGTCTCCCCCAACAGTACTCAAGCAGGACTACTTATTGTCAAGGGGTATAGCCACAGGGGTACTCTCTAACCTCTGACTCCTGTCCTTCCCTCTCCTGAATGTTACCCACTTGTCTGTCTCTCGAGGCCCCGGTGTGACTACCTGCCTATAGCTCCTCTCTATCACCTCCTCACTCTCCCTGACCAGACGAAGGTCATCGAACTGCATCTCCAGTTCCCTAACACGGTCCCTAAGGAGCTGCAGCTCAACGCACCTGGTGCAGATGTGGCCATTTGGGAGGCATTTTGTGTGTGTTGTTTGGATTCTAGCATCTGCAGATGTTCTGTTCTTTATAGTTTCCTGGTTTCTGTTTAGAGCATTTTTAAAATGGTGGAACAACATTGGCTATCCGCCAATTCTCTAGTATTTCTCCTGTTGCTAAGAATTTTTAAAATATCTCTGCTAGGACCCCAGCAATTTCTGATTTGCCTCCCGTAGGGTCTGAGGGAACACCTCGTCAGGCTCTGATGTGCCTCAGGGTACCAAGCACCTCCTGCTTGGTAAACTGTACAGGGTCTATGAAGTTGATGCCACTCACTTCAATAGACTCAGTATCTGTCTCCGAAATAGCAAAAGTTCTGTACTTGTTTTATGTCTTCCCCGTTTATTCTCAGCCTGCAGATAGGATTCTCCTTCTTTTTGGATATCACCATACATTCTGTCTTTTTGCAATTGATTGATAGACCCATTTTTGCACTTTCTTCAACAACTATATCAATTACGTTTTGCAGTTCTTCCTCCGTACTTGCAATTAACACAGTGTCATCCGCATATCTGAGATTATTGATGTTTTCACCGCCAACTTTAATTTCCAAGATGTCTCTTATTTTTTGTAATATTATTTCACTGTACACATTAAACAAATCAGGGGAGAAAACACACTTTTGTCTAACGCCTTTCTTGATTTTCGTAAACTGACTCATTTCTCTATTCTTACAGCGGCAGTTTGTTCCCAGTACAGATTTCTGATTAGGTGGAGGTCTTTCGAATCTAGATCTAGAGTTTCCTGTAGTATTTCAAATAACTTATTCTGCTTCACTTTATCAAATACTTTTTAATAGTATCTTGATGGGAACATAGAAAGGATAAAAATAAGATTAGTGTAAAAGGATGCTTGACTGTTGGTATGGATTTTAGTACTATTGTTCTGTTTGGTGAGTTAGCAAGCACCAAACAAAAATGGTTAATGTTATGGTACCTTTGCATTCATGTAAATCTCATTTAATCTCATTTTTTCACTTTCAGATTCAGACTGTATTTATATTTGACTCATTTTGTTTGCATGGCAAATTTTATACTTTATTTTACCATTTTCAATGGTTTTGATCCGACATTTTTATTCATTTTGGCATAATAGAGATTTCATTTTCTCAACTACAAATAAAGTACGTAATGCAAACATACATTGTTATTTAATGTTCCAATGTTTTGAACTCAACCATGTGTTTTGTTTCTGCATTTTCAGCACGAGCACAGATTTTCATTTTAAATTTTCTTCAAAAAAACACAAAAATATTCATTGCAAATTTATCCTTGAAATTCTTTAGTATTTTAAGTATTGGGTAAAGGTACAATTTTAAATAAAAATACAAATATTTGTAAAAATATACAAATACAATGAAGACTATTAAGATCTGGCTGGAAGGTGCTGACTCTGCTCTTCAGCACCAATTCCAGCACACAGACTGGAGCGTGTTTGCTGCCCATTAACTCTCAGATTAACATTGATTTATATACCAACTCTGTCCTTGAGCACATCGACAAGTGTGTAGATAGAGTTACATCACAGAAACAAATAAAAGATTTCCCCAATCAGAAACCATGGATGAACAGAGAAGTTTGCCTCCTGCTCAAAGCCAGAGATTCAGCCTTCAAGTCTGGAGACCGGGAGGCTTACAGCTCAGCCAGGGCCAACCTGAGGAGGGGAATCTCTCAGGCTAAACACATATACAAACAGAGAATCGAGGAGCATTTCAACTCCTCGGACCCCCGGCGCATGTGGCATGACATACAGATTATTACAGACTTCAAACCTTCTAGTACCGTGCCCCCTCCCAGCTCTGCTTCCCTCCCTGATGAGCTCAATTACTTCTACGCTCGCTTTCACCGAGAGAACAAGGAGGTCACCCTCAAAGCGGATCTCCCACTTGGTGAACCGCCTCTCTCACTTTCCACCTCCGATGTTTGTGCCACCCTGAGCAGGGTGAATGTACGGAAGGCAGCTATTCCGGATGGAATACCTGGCCGTGTGCTCAGAGTCTGTGCAGGGCAATTGGCCGGGGTCTTCACAGGCATTTTTAATCTGTTCCTGGCCCAGGCAGTTGTCCCCACAAGCTTCAAGATCGCCACCATCGTGCCAGTGCTGAAGCATTCCACTGCCACGGGCCTGAATAACTTCTGTCCAGTTGCACTCATCCCCATCATTGCAAAGTGCTTTGAGAGACTGGTTCTATCACATCTGAAATCCTGTCTGCCCACTACCCTGGACCCCCATCAATTTGCCTATTGCACCAACAGGTCAACAGAGGATGCCATCTCCACGGCAATTCACTCTGCCCTGACCCACCTGGACAGCCCCAACTCTTACGTCAGAATGCTGTTCATTGACTTTCGTTCGGCATTCAATACTGTGATCCCCTCCAAGCTGATCGCCAAACTTCGCCAGCTTGGTATCAGTTCATCCCTCTGCAATTGGACCTTGGACTTTCTGACTAACAGACCCCAATCAGTTAAGTTAGACAACCTTTCCTCCTCCACTCTCAGCCTGAACACCAGCGTGCCTCAAGGCTGTGTGCTGAGCCCTCTTCTGTACTCCTTTTCACCTATGACTGCGTTCCTGTACATGGTTCTAACTCCATGATCAAGTTCGCAGATGACACCATGGTGGTTGGCCCGATCAGAGGGGATGACGAGATGGCCTACAGGGACGAGATCCCGCACCTAGCCGCGTGGTGCACCGACAACAACCTGGCCCTTAACACCCCGAAGACCAAGGAGATTATTGTGGACTTCAGGCATGCTAGGAGCCACACTCACGTCCCCATCTACATCAACGGATCTGTAGTGGAGCGTGTATCAAGTTTCAAATTCCTTGGTGTCCACATTTCTGATGATCTCACCTGGTCCCTGAACTCCTCCATCCTGATCGAAAGGTACAACAGCACCTTTATTTCCTGCAGAGCATGAAGAAAGCTCACCTCTGTCCCAGGATACTGACGGATTTTTACTGCTGTACCATTGAGAGAATACTCACTAACTGCATCTCAGTGTGGTATGGCAATTGTCCCGTATTGGACCGCAAAGCATTCCAGCATGTGGTGAAAACTGTCCAGTGGATTATCGGCACTTTATTGCCCACCATTGAGAACATCTACCATAAATGCTGCCTAGGCAGGGTGAAAAGCATTATCAAGGATGCATCTCACCCTAACCATGGACTTCTTACTCTCCTCCCATCCGGTAGGCGCTACAGGAGCCTCCACTCCCGCACCAGAAGGCACAGGAAGAGCTTCTTCCCTGAGGCCGTGACACTGCTGAACCTCTCATCACAGCGCTAAGCAGTATTGCATCCATATTGTACTGTCTCAGTACTTTTATATTTGTGTGCTGTAGCACTTTTTATTTGCAGTTATTTTGTAAATAGCACTATTCTTTGCATTTCTGGTTAGATGCTAACTGTATTTCATTGGCTTTGTATCTGTACTCGGCACAATGACAATAAAGTTGAATCTAATCTAATCTAAAAATATTCTATATGTTGGAAAACTTTGTATTGGGAAAGGGGCAATTTTTAACTAAAATTACAAATACCCTATATATTGCAAAAGCTTATTTATATCGGGAAAACGTGCAATTTAAAAAATAAAAATGCATATATTTCAAATATTGTAAAGACCATTAAGCAAGTCACTCTATTTGCACTTTTGCGCTACGTGTGCAATGAGTAGGAATTTGCTTGCGTCCTTTGACCTGACGGGCTGTGCGCTTCCGGTTGGAGACGTGGCTGCCGCTGCCATATTCCGGGCGCTCGGTAACGCTGTGGAGTTGCTCTGCTTTCGTGCACAGTTGTCAATTGTGGTGTTTACGGCCGTTAGGTGTTTTTTTCCGGTTAAAACTGGTATTTTAACGCCTGTAAAGAGGCCCCCTGACGTCGCGAAAATGGTAAGGAATGGAAGCGTGTTTTTTTGAGTTAGCGCTTTTGGTGAGGAAACTGAATCGGGACTCGGCCTTTGCTAGGCCACACTGACTACAAAGAGTTTCGCCACTTCCTTGACTATTACCGGCCTACACTCTCTCCTACTCTACGAAATGGTTAATAACGATTGTTATTTCAACTATTTTTATGCAGCTTGTGCGTTTTAAATAGTGGGTTATAGAGGTCATAATTGTGCTTGTCTGAAGAATTGTGTAAAATATGGAACCGATCCTAGACTCTTCCCCTTTTAGGAAAGGAGGCGCTTTTATTAAATTCTTTTTCATTTTGTTTTGTTATTTGTACTTCTGTAGAACTGAACTCCAGCCTGTTGTCAGGGTTAGATTGAATAAGGCTTTCACGTTTTAATCATTTGCTTCTTCAGCATTTTCCTGATGCTAAAAAAAAATTAAGTTGCTCTGCAACAGGATTTTTCCTCTCTAGACAGGCCGCGGTGATCCTCTAACAGTGAAAGATTCTGAAATATTGCAGCTGTTGCTGTATTTCAATTATTGTTTTATTTTGGATGTTTGTGCCTTTTTAGCTTACTACAAAGGATCATTTTCTGTTTTGAACCCTTGCTCGCCACAACCCTCATCCCTTGCACCCCTTTCAGCATAGACTAGGTGCTGATGTAGCAAAAGGACTGTCAGTTTTTTTTCCACTTGTGTGGATATGACACATCATCATATAGCATTCTGTAAAGGTGGATCTAATCCTGCTGAAGATAAAAGTAACAGTTTGAAATTGAATGTTAATTTATGATACAGGCCGTTTATTTTTTAAGAATGTTAATTTATGTTGTAAAACAGGCTGTTTAAAAAAAATTAAGTTCTGAATTTAAGATGTAATGCCTTTATTTTCTGTCACAATTTTATTCTTGTAATAGAAATGTATGGAGATGACTAAATACTATCTGTTTGTCACTTAAAATAATGTATTTGTGATACAGTGATGGTGCTTGTTCAATACAGTCCAGATATTTGAAATTATGTTTAGATTGATTAAAAGCCACAATTTGGAACTTTAATAAAAGGATGCAGAGCTAGATTTACATATTTAAACTTCAAAGATCAAATTATTGCTTGTTTGTAATTCTAAATTGCAAATGCTTTTCAGCAGGAATTGATGTATATTTTTGCTTTATTTTAATACTACTGTTGTTTCCTACTATTCATGGCAAATTTAGATGGCTCCATGGCAGCATTGTTCATTGTATTGGTATTCTAATTGACATTTATAATTTCTAGTTGGCCTTTAAAAGTGTGCGAATTACTGTAAATATTTTCAAGCAAGTGCTCTTTGTCAAGTTTTCTATTTCTTTTCTTTTTTAAAACAAACCCTTCAATTATTTTTCTGAAACCATTCTGAAATGGATTTCCTGCTGAAATGCTGAGCATCAAGGTTATAGGTTTGATGCCTGATTTGTATGATAGTTGTATCTCATCTGAAAGAATAATTGGCCAAAAGTGTCCCCTGCCAGTCTTGGCTAATATTTTTAAACATATTTAATTTTGCAGTGATATTCTACCACTGAGTTTCTACAGTATTTGAATAGCCTATTTCTGCTAGAGGGATCCAATGAGAAAGATGTCAATTGAGTCAAGTACTGAAGGGTTGTTGCCTTCATAGAACAGAGCACAGGAAGAGGCGTGATCTGTATCCCTCTGTTCCCTCCCTTTGTGCCTGTTTAAATGTTATCATCACTTCTAGCTGCACATTCCAGGTACCAACTACTGTGTGTGTTAAGAGAAATAAACATTATTCGTCTTAAGCATATGTACTTTGGTATTTGACATTCTGATCCTGGGAAAAAGGTTATCTATCTTGTCTGTGCTTCTCTTAATTTTAATCTACTTCTATCAGCTTCTGATGCTCCAAAGAAAAGAATCCAAGTGTGTCCAATCTCCTTTTGTAGCTCATATAATTTTAATTCAGGCAGCATCCTCATGAACCTCATCTGTACCCTCTTCAAAGCTTCCACATCCTTTCTATAGTGTGTGACCAGTACAGCATACAATATTCCAACTGTGGCCTAATCAAAGTTTTATACAGCTGCATTATGACTTTGCTGCCTTGTTCAATGAATGCAAACATGCCATACATTTTACCACCTCATCCACTTGTGTTGATGCTTTTATGTAGCTAAGGACATCCAAATCTGTACATAAAATCTCTCAAGATCTTTCCATTTACTGTATACCATCTGCTAGCATTTGATCTTCCAGTATGCATCACCTTACACTTGTCTAGATTAAACTATTTCTCTGTCCGTGTTTTGGACTTGTCTATATCCTGCCTACCTTTGCCAGCGTTCCTCACTATCCATATCTACACTAATTTTCCTTTTGCTTGCAAACTTACTAATTATGCCATCTACATTTTCATCTAAATCATTAATATATATTGCATATATCTATGATGAAGTCAATTTTTATCCAACTCCCCATGGTTTCCATGTGATTAATCTTTCGGACCAGCCTACCATGGATGACTATGTTAATTTGTATACTAAAGTCCATGTGCCCTACTCATCATTCCTCTTCACTTCAAAAAAGACAATTACATCTGAGAGACTAGAGCAACAAGCGATCTACTGGAGGAACTTGGGTTGAGCAGCACCTGTGAGATGAAAGGAATTGTCAAACTTTTGGATCAAAACCCTGAATCAGAATGGAGTGTGTGGGGTGGCAGGAGAAAGGGAATAGTGAGAGCAATGGACCAAGGTGAAGGGTCAGCCAGGACACCATACGTGCATACACACTCATGTATACCTACAAAAAATTTTTCAGTAGCTTCATGAAAGGAGCAACCTTGGCTATTCTCCAAGCTTCTGGGTACAAAGGTCTCTGCTAGGGCCCTCTGCCTTTAACTCCCTCAGTATCTTGGAATCAATTCTATTAGGCTTGGAGAATTGTCCACTTTAATGATTTTCAAGACATCCAGAACCACTATCACCTAATATCGACATGTTCTTGCACAGGGTTTCTCAACCGGGGTTCCACGAGATATCATGATAAAAAATAAACATAGCTTTTTAAAAAAAACTTCACAACATGTAATGCTAGCGCTCGCAGTTGTTGGCAGTGACCAGGCAGTCCCGGTAGCAATCTCAGCCCAGTATGATAGTGCACAGTAGGACCGTGTTATTTGGTTAAGTCTTTTCTCAGTTTTTGACGTGAGATAGGGGAGGTTGATAATTGGTGAACGCTGTATTACACGGAGGGGAGGACGGTAGGCTGATGAGTGTAAAGTGCATTTTCTGAGCATTGAATGGACTCGCCCAACTTGGACTGTCAGTGTCTTCCTCCCGAATTACCTCCCCAACTTACCCTTGCGCGTTGCTGATTGTCTTACGGAAGCGAGCAAACTACCAGTGTAGTGGAAAATTGGAGGGAAATTTTCATTCCAAAGATGGTCCAGTATGGCGATTTTCTTTTTTCTCCCCCTTTTTGAAGAAGAGGTGAGATGGAAGAGGAGGATTCTAGGCCTTGGTCTACGGACAATTCTGATAAGGTTAATGATGAAGAATTGCAATCTTCTGAGTCATTTCACTGCATTAGTGCAACAACAGACACAAAAAAGTCGGTCTTTACAATGAAAGCTACTTATCAAGGGGTTTTACGTGGACTGGTGATCCAAGTTGTCCGATTCCATTGTGCCTACTCTGTGGCAAACAATTTACAAATGTAGCAATGGCTCCAGCAAAGTTGAAAAGACACAACTATAAATCACTGCCATATGACATATTTCATTTTATTGTTTTAAACAACTGTTGGAATCTTAAAATAAACAGATTAAAGCTTTTGAAAATAAAGTCACAGTCAATAAAGGGTCTCAGGAAGCAAGTTACTTTGTAGCTTTAAGACCTGTTCACTAGAAAATGTTTTTTTTAAATGAAGACCTTGACAAAGAACACATCAACTTGAAAAAACTGCAGAACAAAATTTAACAGTATTCTTCCTCCCTTTCAACACAATTGCATGACTAGGTGAGGGACACTTTCTCTGAATCTTCTGATTAGCCTGAGAACTTCTCTTTGAGAGAAGAGGAAGACTTTTCTGAGCTGCGCTCTGATCATGCACTCAAGATGACATTTATTGACTTGCCCCTGGGCAAGTTCTGTATTTCTGTTCCTGCCATTCATAAGAAAGCAATAAAGATCTTGCGGCAGTTTTCAACTTCTTACATGTGTGAGCAAGCTTTTTCTTGTTAAGCAAGCTTTAAGAGCAAGGATAGAAATAGTCTCATTTCAATTGAAGGTGAAATCCATGTGTACTTATCTTGAGTTTGACCCAGAATTGATAAATTTATCATGTTTGCCTCATGAGTTTTTAAAATTTATGAAAGGGAAAGAAAGATTAATTTCAAGAAGGGTAAGCCAAAAATTCATTCTCTACTCAAAAGAACATTTGATAATTATTTATGTAATATTATATCTACAACTTACTGATCATGCTAACATACCATGAGCTATAGATATAATTTATATGCAGAGGTTCCCTGAGACCTGAAAATTATTTCAAGGGTTCCTCCAGGGCAAAAAGATGGAGAAAGGCTGCTTGAGTATATTGATTTGCCCCTCTTCAAAGCTTGCCATCTTCTATGTCCTTTTCTTCAGTCTACTAACGTAAAATACTCATTTAGGGCCTCACCCACTTCCTTTGGAATTCTTTATTAATTCACTTCTTTGTCCTTGACTGGACTTTACCCAGCTATTGTTTTGTTCCTAACATATGTGTAAAGTGCCTTGAGATTCTCATCAATCCTACTTTCCAAGTACATTTCCTGGCCCCTTTTAGCTGCCTTAATCCCTTGTTTAAGTTCTTGTTTCTTTTATACTCCTGAGGGTATTGTCCAATTTCAGTATCCTTTTTTTTTTGCATCTTTTTTTAAACTAAACTTAAAACATAATTTGTTGTACAAGGTTTCCAAACCTTGCCATCCTTTTCATCCTTGACTGCATGCTGGTCTTGAATTCCAACCACCTGGGATTGAATTTGAACCAGCTCACCTTTAAGGGATGTCAGATGTGGATTTACTCACAGGCAGCCAACCTACTTTCTCCTAAATCCTACCTAAATACTATTGTAAAGAGAATCCTATCTAAATATTAAAGAGAAGAGGTTGGCAATACAGGATTCTTTTCTTTGTGTCATTTGTAAAATGCGTTGGTCTTCATGACTGAGCTTAGTTGAACAATGGGAATTTGTATATGGATGCAGGGCAGCAAAATTCATTCAAGATAACCCTGAAGTTGTAGAATTGCAGGTTAGGCTCAAGGGGCAAGGTAGCAGTCGCTATTTTTGTATTCCTGTCATGCCATAATATCAGGAGGAAATGTTTTGTGTTATAATTAAGAAGGAAAATTTCACAAAAATTTGAGGACCGTGAATGTTATCATTGTTATCAGTGCAGATATTTTTTTCAGTGATTTTTTTTGTAAATATGAGATGTGGACAGGTAGCTGGGTTGACATATTTTGCTTTGCATATATTAGATGACTGCTAAAAGATGATGATAATCTGACTCTGAATTTATCTAGCTGTGTTAATTAACTTTAACAAAGCTGCAAAAAAGAAAAATATAAGCTTGCAATATAATGGCAAAGTGAACCGCCTAATATCCAGAGCAGCATATAATGCAGATGACCCTTTTGTTGTAGTTGAATAGAATAGAACATTGATTTCTCCTTCTGGGTGAAAACAAAATTCTCTCTTCTCCCCCCCCCCCCCCTCCAATTCCCCACTCTGACTTGTACCTCTTCTCACCTGCCTATCCCTTCCCCTGGTTCTCTTTCCTCCCCCTCCCCTTTTCTTTTCTCCCATGGTCCATTCTCCTCTCTATCAGATTCCTTCTTCTCCAGCCCTTGATTATTCCCACAGTCCTGACTTCACCTATCACCTTCTAGCTATTCTCCTTCCTCTCCCCCCACTTTTTTTTATTCTGGCATCTTTCCCCTTCCATTCCAGTCCTGAAGAAGGGTCTCGGCCTGAAACGTCAACTGTTTACTCATTTGCATAAATGCTGCCTGACCTGCTGAGTTCCACCAGCATTTTCTGTGTGTTGCCTTAGGTAGGATAGAGTTTACATTCTGAGAAAAGGTCTGTATTATGATAGTTTTTTCATAACCTCAAGCTGCATCATGTATGGATGTCAAGAAATGTAGCGGTTGGTGGAGAATGATTTTTTTTAATTCTTTATCCTGTATGGTAATGTACAAAAGTCTTGTGCATCCTAGATTCTTAATATAGATTTTGTTTTAGATGATCTTTGGTCTTCTAAATTAATGTGCCAGTAGAAAAGAGCAAATTTTAGATTTCCAAACACTCATTTTCCAAAAAATTAAATCTTAGGGAATTTTTTGTATTTAATTAAAGAAAATAACATATTACGTAATTGACCACTTTTCAAATAAAAACCTGATTACTTTGTAGGTATATACCCCAGTGCATGATTAAACATAGAAAACAAACAGGATGCTAATGATCAATGACATTATGAGTTGAATGAACTAAACTGATTAATTGAAACAGGAATCAAACTGGGTGAAGGACAACCAAACTAAAAGGTGAGGGTGTGCCAGATGTGACAGTTTGCTCTTCAAATCATCAATTCTTACACCATGGCAAGAGTGGGCATAGCAACAAGACACAAGGTAGTCATCCTGCATCAGCAAGATCTCTCCCAAGCAGAAATTTCACAGCAAGCAGGAGTTTCAAGATGTGCTGTCCAAGCTCTTCTGAAGAAGCACAAAGAAATGGGCAAGATTGAGGACCAGAAATGCAATAATCAGCCACGGAAACTGAGGCCGCGGACGAGATATATCAAACTCTTGTCCCTTCTAAATTGGAAGAAGCCCAACATTGCTTTCGACGCTGAACTTACAGAAACCACTGGAACCCAAGTACATCCTCTACAGTCCGGAGAAGTCTTGTCAGAAGTGGTCTTCATGGAAGAGTTGCTGCCAAAAAGCCATTTCTCTGAAGTGGAAACAAAACCAAGAGACTCACCTATGCACAGAAACACAAAGACTTGGGTGCTGAACAGTGGCAGCATGTGCTTTGGACTGAGGAGTCAAAATTTGAGCTTGGACAGTTTGTCTGTAGAAGAGCTGGAGAGCGCTACATGGATGCGTGTCTGCAGCCAACAGTGAAGCACAGCGGAGGTTCCCTGCAGGTTTGGGGCTGCATTTCTACAAATGGAGTTGGTGATCTGGTCAGAATTAATGGAATCCTCAATGCTGCGAAGTACAAACAGATTCTCATCTATCACAATACCATCAGGAAGAGGCATCTGATCAGTCCCAACTTCACTCTGCAGCAGGACAGTGAGCCCAAGCACATGGCCAAGATCATGTGAGATTCTGTGGGTGAGCTAAATAAAGACTGAAAGATGCTTATTTAATGGATTATGTTCCATTAGTGTAAATATTAATAAATTTGCTCTGTAACTAGAATGTGGAAGTTTTGACTAAACACCAATGTAATGCCCCAAATCCCCAAATGAAATGGGGTCATAAGGGTGCAGGTTAAAGGATAAAATTTCTTTTGGCGGCAAGATCAAATCTTCTGGTGGAGGAGCATTTTATATCCACCCAACTTCTAGAATTCAAATTTAACTGCTCCTATCACACATATTCCATTCACTGATGGTGATTCTATTTTTCTTATCTAAATGTTGGAGGGTTGGAACATGGTTGAGACCACCTAATATTTTGTCTTCCAGTTTGCTGTCATTGAGACAAGTTAACAGTGATATAAAATATGCAGTTCACATCAAAGTACTTTTTAAAAAAAAACGTTTGTAAAAACACCTTTTGCACTGTCTGGACTGAACATGCAATTTAGTGATTTAGTAATTATTGAGATTTAGCTTCAATATTGCACTGTTAATGTAGGTAGTTTTGTGCCCTCCCTTTTATCTTAAACTTGACTGTTTGTTTTCGGATTGGAGCTCCAGATTCTCAGAGTTTGTTTAGGTGGCATCATCATTAATTGAGAGCATGATGGAAATGAAAGCAAGTCATTCTCTGGATCAACATGTTCTTTGCAGAGTAGAAAGGTCAGTAAGTAACAATTTAAGAGATGCATAAAATTAGAGTGTTTTAGCATATTAGTGACCCAACCTGAATGTATGCCAGCCAGGAAAACTATTTTCCAAAAATAGAAAGGATGATAGTGATAAGGAGTTATATTTAAAACAAAGTTCTTATTGCAGTTTTTGTTGAAAGGTGGTTGAGTGTGTTAGATGTCACTTTAATAGTAATTTTCAAGAAGATACCACTCTGCTTCGACTAGCGGAATTAGTCCTTACTCTTAATAATTTCTCCTTTGTCTCCTCCCACTTCCTCCAAACTAAAGGTGTAGCTATGGGCACCCGTATGGATTCTAGCTATGCCTGCTTTTTTGCTGGTTTTGTGGAACAATCCATGTTCCAAGCCTATACTGATATCTGTCCCCCACTTTTCCTTCGCTACATCGACGACTGCATTGGCGCTGCTTCCTGCACGCATGCAGAGCTCGTTGACTTTATTAACTTTGCCTCCAACTTTCACCCTGCCCTCAAGTCTACCTGGTCCATTTCCGACATCTCCATCCCCTTTCTAGATCTTTCTGTCTCTATCTCTGGAGACAGCTTATCCACTGATGTCTAATATAAACCTACTGACTCACAGCTATCTGGACTATTCCTCTTCTCACCCTGTCTCTTGCAAAAATGCCATCCACTTCTCGCAATTCCTCCGTCTCCGCCGCATCTGCTCTCAGGATGAGGCTTTTCATTCCAGGATGAGGGAGATGTCCTCCTTTTTTAAAGAAAGGGGCTTCCCCTCCTCTACCATCAACTCTGCTCTCAAACGCATCTCCCCCATTTCACACACATCTCTCACTCCATCCTCCTGCCACCCCACAAGGAATAAGGTTCCCCTTGTCTTCACCTACCACCCCACCAGCCTTCGGGTCCAACATATTATTCTCCGTAACTTCCGCCACCTCCAACGGGATCCCACCACTAAGCATATCTACCCCCCCCTCGCTTTCCGCATGGATCGCTCCCTACGCGACTCCCTTGTCCATTCGTCCCCCCCCCATCCCTCCCCACTGATCTCCCTCCTGGCACTTATCCTTGTAAGCAGAACAAGTGCTACACATGCCCTTACACTTCCTCCCTCACCACCATTCAGGGCCCCAGACAGTCCTTCCAGGTGAGGCGATACTTCACCTGTGAGTCGGCTGGGGTGATATACTGCGTCTGGTGCTCCGGATGTGGCCTTCTGTATATTGGCGAGACCCGACGCAGACTGGGAGATCGTTTCGCTGAATACCTACGCTCTGTCTGCCAGAGAAAGCAGGATCTCCCAGTGGCCACACATTTTAATTCCACGTCCCATTCCCATTCTGATATGTCTATCCACGGCCTCCTCTACTGTAAAGATGAAGCCACATTCAGGTTGGAGGAACAACACCTTGTATTCTGTCTGAGTAGCCTCCAACCTGATGGCATGAACATTGACCTCCCAAACTTCTGCTAATGCCCCACCTCCCCCTTGTACCCCATCTGTTATTTATTTATATACACACATTCTTTCTTTCTCTCTCTCTCTCTCTCTCTCTCTCTCTCTCTCTCTCTCTCTCGTTTTTCTCCCTCTGTCCCTCTCACTTTCCCCCTTGCCCATCCTCTGGATTTTCCCCCCACTCCACCTTTTCTTTTTCCAGGCCTCCTGTCCCATGATCCTCTCATATCCCTTTTGCCAATCAACTGTCCAACTCTTGGCTCCATCCCTCCCCCTCCTGTCTTCTCCTATCATTTTTGATCTCCCCCTCCCCCTCCCACTTTCAAATTTCTTACTAACTCTTCCTTCAGTTAGTCCTGATGAAGGGTCTCGGCCCGAAACGTCGACTGTACCTTGTCCTAGAGATGCTGCCTGGCCTGCTGCGTCCACCAGCAACTTTTATGTGTGTTGCTTGAATTTCCAGCATCTGCAGATTTCCTCATGTTTGCGTTTTTAAATTCACTACTGCAAAGCCTCTTCTGTGATGCCTACACTGAAGAAGTTTGAATCTTCTTTTTGACGGGAGTTCAGTGAAACCATCTCTCACTGCTCCCCATCTGTAATTTCGTCAGATATTCAAGCATTTTGTCTCAGATTGGCTATCACAGCCATATATCATTTCTTGGAATGTGCCTCCGCCGCCAACTTACTCCAGTTGGCTTTAAGATTCATTTCGAGCCTCTCAATTTGGACCTTCTGAGG
This sequence comes from Mobula hypostoma, assembly GCF_963921235.1. Taxonomy (NCBI): domain Eukaryota; kingdom Metazoa; phylum Chordata; class Chondrichthyes; order Myliobatiformes; family Myliobatidae; genus Mobula; species Mobula hypostoma. The sequence goes on from NC_086129.1 coordinate 40,480,777, forward strand.
GTCCCAGGTACTCACATTTTATTGACTCTGCCTCTCGTCGCTTCTCCCGTCAAGCTCTGAAGGCGACCCTCTCTGCCATGAGGAGGTATTTGGTGTCCCTATCCCAGACCCTTCCACACCTTCGGGACACTTTCTTCGCCGTCTGTAATGGACCTGCTCGTTATTTCATCCTCCGTCGGATCCATGCCTGCAATCACCGTTTTTTTTGACTTTGTCATGTTAGGCAAAGATCACAAGATCTTACATCTGCAAACCCCAGAACCTGCTGGCCCTGACACGAGCAGGCATGGACTTCAGATTGCGGCCACTGCCATTGATCTCGCCGGCTCCAACACCTCAGGGCATATTCAAAACCCGGACTCCAGCAACAACTATGGACACCTTCACAGCGATTGCGCAACCACCAACTGCGACTCCAGCCTTGAACTCCAGGCTGGGTCTTTATGTGCTGCTATTGTGACTCCCGTCTCCCCTTCCCACACCACCACTCCGCAGCCCCGTCTTCCTCAGATCCCACCGTCAGCTCCTGGGCCCTCAGAGGCTCCATCGTCCTCTCACCCCAACCCTGCCCTCTCCATTGACACCCCCAGCCTCCCCCCTCCCCCCTCTGATCCCAGCTCTCATCCGTGCTGGGTCTTTACCATCCCCTCTGACCTTCAACTGTCGGAGGCAGAACGCTCTGTCCTCAGTAAGGGCCTCACCTTTGTCCCCCTTCGCCCACACCTCAGCGAGTTCAGCGTTCGCCATGACGCGGAACTCTTCTTCCGTCAGCTTCGTCTCTGAGCCTACTTCTTCGGCAAGGACTCTTCCACCCCCACCAATGACCCCTTCTCCCGTCTTCAACCCTCCTCCTCTTCATGGACACCCTGCTCTGGTCTTCTGCCTGCTCTGGATCTCTTTATTGCTAACTGCCGACGGGACATCAGCAGTCTCGACTTCACCGCACCTTGTTCCCATTCCAACCTCACTCCTTCCGAACGCTCTGCTCTCCACTCCCTCCACACTAATCTTAACCTTACTATAAAACCGGCCGATAAGGGGGGTGCTGTTGTATTCTGGTGCACTGACCTCTACCTTGCCGAGGCACAGCGACAACTTGCGGATACCTCTTCTTATTTACTCCTCGATCGTGACCCCACTGGGGCCGTTTCTACCTCCTACCCAAGATCCACAAACCTGCCTGTCCTGGCAGACCTATTGTCTCAGCTTGCTCCTGCCCCACCGAACTCATTTCTGCATACCTCAACACAGTTTTATCCCCCCTTGTTCAATCCCTTCTTACCTATGTTCGTGACACTTCTCATGCTCTTAAACTTTTCGATGATTTTAAGTTCCCTGGCCCCCACTGCTTTATTTTCACCATGGATGTCCAGTCCCTATATAGTTCCATCTCCCATCAGGAAGGTCTCAAAGCTCTCCGCTTCTTTTTGGATTCCAGACCTAACCAGTTCCCCTCTACCACCACTCTGCTCCGTCTAGCGGAATTAGTCCTTACTCTTAATAATTTCTCCTTTAGCTCCTCCCACTTCCTCCAAACTAAACGTGTAGCTATGGGCACCTGTATGGGCCCTAGCTGTACCTGCCTTTTTGCTGGCTTTGTGGAACAATCCATGTTCCAAGCCTATACTGGTATCTGTCCCTCACTTTTCCTTCGCTACGTCGACGACTGCATTGGCGCTGCTTCCTGCACGCATGCTGAGCTCGTTGACTTCATTAACTTTGCCTCCAACTTTCACCCTGCCCTCAATTTTACCTGGTCCATTTCCGACACCTCCCTCCCCTTTCTAGATCTTTCTGTCTCTATCTCTGGAGACAGCTTATCTACTGATGTCTACTATAAACCTACTGACTCTCACAGCTATCTGGACTATTCCTCTTCTCACCATCTCTTGCAAAAATGCCATCCCCTTCTCGCAGTTCCTCTGTCTCCGCCGCATCTGTTCTCAGGATGAGGCTTTTCATTCTAGGACAAGGGAGATGTCCCCCTTTTTTAAAGAAAGGAGCTTCCCTTCCTCCACCATCAATTCTGCTCTCAAATACATCTCCCCCATTTCACGCACATCTGCTCTCTCTCCATCCTCCGGCCACCCCACTAGGAATAGGGTTCCCCTTGTCCTCACCTACCACCCCACCAGCCTCTGGGTCCAACATATTATTCTCCGTAATTTCCGCCACCTCCAACGGGATCCCACCACTAAGCACATCTTTCCCTCCCCTCCCCCCCCCCGCTTTCCGCAGGGATCGCTTCCTACGCGACTCCCTTGTCCATTCGTCCCCCCCATCCCTCCCCACTGATCTCCCTCCTGGCACTTATCCTTGTAAGCAGAACAAGTGCTACACATGCCCTTACACTTCCCCCCTCACCACCATTCAGGGCCCCAGACAGTCCTTCCAGGTGAGGCGACACTTCACCTGTGAGTCGGCTGGGGTGATATACTGCGTCCGGTGCTCCCGATGTGGCCTTCTATATATTGGCGAGACCTGACGCAGACTGGGAGAGCATTTCGCTGAATACCTACGCTCTGTCCGCCAGAGAAAGCAGGATCTCCCAGTGGCCACACATTTTAATTCCACGTCCCATTCCCATTCTGATATGTCTATCCACGGCCTCCTCTACTGTAAAGATGAAGCCACACTCAGGTTGGAGGAACAACGCCTTATATTCCGTCTGGGTAGCCTCCAACCTGATGGCATGATCATTGACTTCTCTAACTTCCACCAATGCCCCACTTCCCCCTCGTACCCCATCCGTTATTTATTTATATACACATTCTTTTTCTCACTCTTTTTTCTCCTTCTGTCCCTCTGAATATACCCCTTGCCCATCCTCTGGGTTCCCCCCCCCTGCACTCCCCCTTTTCTTTCTCCCTAGGCCTCCTGTCCCATGATCCTCTCATACCCCTTTTGCCAATCACCTGTCCAGCTCTTAGCTCCATCCCTCCCCCTCCTGTCTTCTCCTATCATTTTGGATCTCCCCCTCCCTCTCCCACTTTCAAATCTCTTACTAGCTCTTTCAGTTAGTCCTGACGAAGGGTCTTGGCCCGAAGCGTCAACTGTACCTCTTCCTAGAGATGCTGCCTGGACTGCTGCGTTCACCAGCAACTTTTATGTGTGTTGCGTAAAGAATATAGGATTAGACCATAACCGTTTATTCAGGAGGTAACAGAGAAAGCAGTTCATCAATCAGAGGGCAAAGGTGTAGAAAGCAAAACGTTTTGCTGCAGGTCAAGTGGAAATTTCAAAACGTAGTTTGAAAATACTTCTTAAATCCTTTATCAAAAAAAAATAAGTTCAAAGGTACATATATATGAGCAAATATTATTTTACAATAGCTGAGGATGGAATGACCATTCATATCAGAGTTTACAAAGGAGCCATTTTCAAGCAAACACGAGGAAATGTGCAGATGCTGGAAATTCAATCAATTCCCCCTCCTGTCTTCTCCTATCATTTTGGATCTCCCCCTCCCCCTCCCACTTTCAAATTTCTTACTAACTCTTCCTTCAGTTAGTCCTGACGAAGGGTCTCGGCCCAAAACGTCGACTGTACCTCTTCCTAGAGATGCTACCTGGCCTGCTGCGTTCACCAGCAACTTTGATGTGTGTTGCTTGAATTTCCAGCATCTGCAGAATTCCTCTTGTTTTCCTATATTCTTTATTAGGGTTATAATCCTATATTTGCTTATCAGTGGAAGTTATCTTTTACCCCTGAATCAAATACTTAATCTCAATTATCGTTTAACCTTCTATATTCACGTTAATCGAAACCCAGTCTAAAAAACAAACCTTCATATAACCCTTGGCTTGCTAGCTTCCTGATAATTAGTGCCAATTTTTTTTCCCCTGGGTTTTGATTGTAGTCGGAATTACATGAAGTACTCTGGTGGCAGTCTAACCAGAGCTTTATGCAGCTGTTGCAGGTTTCACTGTGTTCTCTTGCAGTTTGATGTAACAGCTGTTCCACTGTTTTATTTCTGTTTATTAAATTCAGGGCTTGTAGAATTTGAACTAATGTATAACAGGCATTCATAAGAATGTTTCTCTATCTTCACATTATAGGCCATCCCTACGTTATCCCCACGTTCTGTCATTTAAAAAAAAATCACAGAACTTGCCCAAAAATTGATAGAAAATTGTTTTCTTTCAGAATTTGTGATGGAAATGTAGTTAAAATATAAACACTTTTTTTCAAATTTTTTTTAACAAGTGAGTTGACACATCTTTGCATTCTGGAAAATTCCTATATGTACGGTTTTCTAGGAACACAACCACCCCTGAAGAGGTGAGGCAGATGTTCTCAAAACTTTTAAACATCTGGACAAATACTGGATAAGTGCAATCTTAGCAATTATTAGTAGGCTATCAATGTGGATTTTATCCTCTTCACCTTTATCTTTTTTTTCCTCCCCCTGACATAAAGTAGTAGCCTAATTTAATGTGTTGAACATGTGATAGCAACTTAATATTTTTCATAATATTGAATAGTTGTGCTCAGGTTTGTGCACAAGGGTATGTTCCAAACTTAGAGCACTGCTTTAGTGCAATAGAATGAAACAAAATGACAGTCCATAATGAAGTCCTTTCCATAGGAAAGAACTTCGGGTTATATTGCTTTCATCTGTCATGTCATAAGCTTCCTCTTTTCCTGGACACAATGCTATATCTGAGTTGGGGAAGAAAAGTTTATCTAATCAATGCCATTTTTCTGAGTTTATTTCAAGCTGTAATTTATTTATTTTTTTTTTTGCATTCCACCCTCCACTCTAGGTGCTGTTGGCTGCAGCTGTTTGCACCAAGGCTGGGAAGGCAATTGTGTCACGCCAGTTCGTGGAAATGACAAGGACCCGAATTGAAGGCTTGTTGGCAGCATTCCCTAAACTAATGAACACTGGGAAACAGCACACATTTGTGGAGACAGAGAGTGTGCGGTATGTTTACCAGCCACTGGAAAAACTCTACATGGTGTTGATCACAACCAAAAATAGTAACATCCTGGAAGATTTGGAAACACTCCGTCTATTCTCCCGAGTGGTAAGACAAATAAACAAGCTAAGGATGTGCACAAACTTGAATGTGGTGAATTGATTTTCAGAGTACACCACTGCATTAATTGGTGCTAGTCATCCCTGACAATTGGGAGACCAGCAGGATAGACTTGTCAGTTCTGTGGGGCTACAGGCATCTTCTCCCACTTGAGAATTCAGATTAAGGCCATATTTCCAACTCGTGAAATGTTCAGGTTAAGAACAATTCATAGGTTTGGAACCCTGGATGTTTTGTACAAATGAACTTGTAACAAATCCAGCTAGAAGACTGTCATTGCCTTTCTTACTGTGCTACATGTGAGATGTTCAAGGGATTTTATAGAATGATGTACCTCATCCAGTACCAGAAAAAAAGTTTCCTTTGTTTGTAACAGGCTTGGTTGAAAGTGTTAGGTGAGAGAGGTCAGTAAGGTGCAGTGGGAGTACTGAGGCTGTTGGCAGTGACAGTATTGAATGGATCAGCAGAATTGATTGAATTTTATTTTTTTTAGTATATACTGGCAAGTTTTAGATGACTTCACGTATAACACCAACCAAATGATTACATTGGCCATCTTGCCATTCCTGTGAATGTAGAAAAAAGCAAATAATACTGAACAACAATTTTTTTTTTTGGAAGTGTTGCTTCAAGTTTTTTTTTGGTTATGATAGACTGCTTGAAGCTGAACACAACTGTCTTTTCAGACTACTTGTATCACACTGGGATTGGGAGAAATAAGAAATTAGCTTTTATTGAATATAATGTGTTTAATTGCATAACAGTGCTGATGCTTTGCAATTGTTCAACTAAGCTTAAAATGTTTTGATGATTTTTATTTGTACTCTGAGGCTTTTCGCTAAAGTGTCCAATAATAATCAGCCAGTATTGATGGATTCTAATTGCCCTGATACTGTTTCTCCATGACCGCAATGTCCTGGTGAAACCTTTCACCATGCTCATCACTGACAGTGCCAAGATTTGCGAGGAAGATGTCTAAATGGGAGTGCAGAAAATGAATCTTTCGTGACATGTTGCATTTCGTGGTTTTGTACGCTTGAAACGTTATCAACCAGCTGCACGTAGTTTGGTGCTCTGAAGTTGCGAAAAAAATTTTCAACAGCATCCTTGAATGCCTTCCGTGTAATTTTCTGCAATCCCACGAGAAATTCTTCGAATTGCTTGTCATTGATGATCTGTTAGAAATGCCTTCCTAAATCTTGGCATCAGTTATTCTGGGGAAACATCTGTCATATTTAAATCCTTCACAGAAATTTTTGTGCCTGGTAACAACAAATTCATTTCAACGTTGCAGTATTGAACCCAGTAATCCTACTTTTACCTTTTGACAAACCCAAGTCTCTGACCAGGTCATTTAACTCGGATTGACTTATCAGATGAGACTCACTCGACATAAGGGGTTAAAAATCTGTATCAGTGTTGTTTTCCATTCCTGGCTTGTGCACCATGGCATCTTCATTTGCCTCCTCGACACACCATGTCTCTGGTGTCTTCAGTATCATCATGTGGCACAGGTCTCATGGGAGATTGGGGTATTCAATGACTTTATTGTTTTTGGCAGAGAAACCAGACATACTGGTCAGACAGAAGGAGCAGTCTGTCACATGATCCTTTTGCTCTCACTATCATCAGGGCAGCGAACGGCTTTGACTTCCAAGTACCTCTGAGCCAGGCTCTAAAATCAGCAGTGCATGTTGCGCAACAAGTCTCAGGAGCCCAGGCCTTGTCTTGGTCTCCAATCTTACACCTGAAATAGCGCTCGTAGGCTTAATAGCAGTCATGCTGCATCTGAGATTTAAGCATATACTCGCCACAAATATTACAGAAAGTATTGCGGCTGTTGCAGCATTGGTGAGACATTTTGCTATCACAAGTACTTCTGAAAATACAATTGCTTTATTATAATGAGTACACGCAATATGCTATGCGCAATGGCATGCGCATCAACGAGATCGCAAACAGATATACATGTAAACGCAATGCATAGAATGGTGTGTGCGTGATGCTTTTATCGCCATTCTAAAACCTGTCCTGCCACGCAGCATCCACCCTGCCTAAGCATGTCCAGGCATTCCTGGACGAGATAGAAAACCTTTCAACTTACATTGTGTGCAACATTTTAATTGACTTGAATTATGAATTGAAATAACAAATATAGGCATTTTTTTAAAAAAATGGTGTGTTATCGGGAATTTTCATGGTGATTTTCATGATCAACGGTGCAAAATCCATAAGGTACACCCAAAAGTATTCAGGAAGCAAAATCTTTGTTGTCCAGTGTAATTTGCAAGGAATTTTAGCAGTTAGTCCTCTTATTACCATGACAAGTTTGGTCATTCATGAGCTACCAGAGCAATGGGATTTATTTTATAAGTAAATAGCATTTAAAATATTGTAATGCACATTATAAAAGTAGAGATGCTGACCCTGTCCGAAAGGGTATGTAGTGTATTTGATGTTGTACAACTCTCTAAACTGGTGACAGATGGAATAATAGTACTGTTTATAGTTGAACCAAGTGATTAAGCTGGAAGCAAGTAGATGATTTTTAAGGTAAATGTGCATTGAAAAAGGTGCTAGATTTACACCCAAGTAAAATTAAGGGTAGCTGTCTAAGTCTTGCTGTCCTGTAGTGTATTTTGAGTTTTGGGAGAACTTTGGCTTTTCAGAAGTAGCAGGCTGTGAGCAGCCCATTCAGGAGATCTGAAGCATCATTGCTGACACTTCAGTTGCTGACTGAGCGAATATTGCACCGATGGGCATGCTGTCTTTAGGAAGTGGCTTTAGATGGGCTCCATCTTTCTTCAGGTTGAGTGAAAAATCCCTCATTACTATTTATTAAACTGCCTGAGAGTTTGCCTGATATCATCGATAACACGTTCTTCTGCCATTAAATTCTGGCCACACATCCCAATTATTATTTTAGCTTATAAATTAACTGAACTTGTAAAGTGTTACCCCTTAAACGTTTGAGAGAAAGTTAGTGATTCATGATTCATTGGTTTTCCTTGCAATCTCACTGCTTTGACAAAGGATTTATATTATTTTAAGTTACAATACAAGGATTTTGCTTTACAAACATTGTTTTCTTTGCCATCCAATTCAGCTCCACTTTGTGTAGGTGACAGTAAGGATTTTCTGCTTGCATTTCTCAAACAGTTCCTTTGAAAATAGGAATACTTTGTATACATTGATCTATTTCTGACTACTTGTATGTTCACTATGTAGTGAATACTTCAGTTGCAAACTCAGAACATTGTATAACTTGGAATTCACTTTGACACTATCCCAATAAATTTCTCTTGTTTAAACCTTTTAGTAAACACATCAGTGATGTACTCCTACAGTAGAAATGTCAAATCAACTAAAATTCAACATCAGTGCATTAATTGGGTTAGTTGAGAACAAGTTGCTTCAAGCTTTGAGGCCAACGGTTATTGTAAGGTATAAAGAGGATAGGTATTCAATGGATGTGAGTAAAAATAATCCTTATGACTGATCCCGAAAATCCCCGGATGGACCAGTAATCGGGTACTCAGGAAACACAGGTGTGTTTACTCTGAAAAGGTAACTGGGAAAACATTGTATGTACTTCAAACAAAATTCAAATTGATTGATTTGATTTGAAGAATGCATATAAGATGTGCCAGTCTTAAATAAGATGTTTCATTACTTAAAGTTTGTAAAAGTAAAGTTTAAGTTGCATGTTGGGAAGAACGTGCATGATTGGGATATAGAATTGTTTTAGGAACAATGGTAATATTAGATATTTTGTGTTTAATATTAGAAACTTTATATTGGGGCTTTGGTTTAGGTGGATGAGCTGCAATACTTTTAGCCTGCTATGTTTTTATATCACAATCTCGTAATTATGCAAGCATATAGTTTAACTTCTGCAATCATCTTAACGCTTTTTAAGCAAGTAATACTGGAGTATAATGAACAGAAAACATGATTTCTCCCACACCACCCCTTTCCACCTATGAATTTCGTAGTATTGGTTATACTGGGAATCTTCTAAACTGCATCATTTAGTAATACTGTACAAAAGTTTAAAAACTTCATAATTGAAGAAGTCATTTGTCCTGTATAATATTTCCTCAATTGGTATAAATTATCGTTATAAACAGAAGAATTTAAATCCTAAGAAAGCTAGTGGTGAGTTTACAAGCCATGGACATACTAATATTGTGATTAAATTCTGTTTGTTATCTACCTTACAGGCACTTGCTGGTTAAAATGCTCTTTTGTCTTGTAGATTCCAGAGTATTGTAGAGTTCTGGAAGAGAGCGAGATATCAGATCATTGTTTTGATCTTATCTTTGCCTTTGATGAGATTGTGGCACTGGGTTACCGTGAGAATGTCAATCTAGCCCAGATCAGAACATTCACAGAAATGGATTCCCATGAAGAGAAAGTTTTCCGTGCTGTTCGAGAGGTAACTGAGATGAAAATGAACAATACTAAGGGGTTTAGTGAAAGTATTTAAAAAGAACACTAAGGAAAAGATTTGGTATCAAACTCTTGATCAACGTTATTGTAGTATTTACTGGCTTGTAATTTAACGTAGTGCTTTGTGACTCAGTGGATAAAATAATCTTGCCTCAGGCAATCATTTATTTGCTCCGGTCCCCATCTGCATGATTTGGCATTTAGCGTACACCAGTGCCAGTATCATTCCCATTGCATAATTAGAGTTATGGTTGATGAGCACGAGATTTGTTCAAATAGACATGTCTTTTCAAATGGCAGATTGTTATATCATTTATTGTTACAGAGGACTTGTCCCCACATCCCATCCAAGATTAATCTGATATATTGCTAAAAGGATTAGCTCCCATTCATCTGCCTAGGAATTTGCTGGTTTGTTAGTATGAAGCAGGGCATTAGCTTCAAAGCTCTTCTGGTTTCTTGAGATGGTCCTTTTCAAAACCTTTAGCATTCATATTTCAATTGACCAACTATTAAAAACGTGCTTAGTGTTTCATACTATGTAAAGGAAGATCTCTCAGTAAATTGAGGTCTGGGACATCTCATTGTGTGAGACAACATTCAGAAAACATTCGTGTAAAATCTGGAACAAGTTAATTAATCACCTAGTGGTGTTTTGTTGCTTGTGCCTGTTGAAATCCAGCATAGATTTTCACAAGACAAGACAAGAGCAGAAGTAGGCCATTCGGCCCATCGAGTCTGCTCCGCAGCTCCCCCATGAGCTAAACTATTCACCCATCCAGTTCCAATTTCCGGCTTTTTCCCCATATCCCTTGATACCCTGACTAATTAGATACCTGTCAATCTCCTCCTTAAACACCCTCAATGATCGGGCCTCCACAGCTGTATGTGGCAACGAATTCCACAAATCCACGACCCTCTGGCTAAAAAAATTTCTCCTCATCTCTGTTTTAACTGGGTACCCTCTAATTCTAAGACTATGGCCTCTTGTCCTGGACTCACCCACCAAGGGAAACAACCTTTCCACATCTACTCTGTCCAACCCTTTCAACATTCGAAATGTTTCTATGAGATCCCCTCTCATTCTTCTATACTCTAATGAATACAGTCCAAGAGCCGACAAACGCTCCTCATATGTTAGCCCCTGCATTCCAGGAATCATCCTCGTAAATCTTCTCTGAACTGTCTCCAACATCAGCATCAACACCTCCTTACTCTCATACACTATTCCTCTTGAAATGAATGCCAACATAGCATTTGCTTTCCTTACCGCCAATCCAACTTGGTGGTTAACCTTTAGGGTATCCTGCACGAGGACCCCCAAGTCCCTTTGCACTTCCGATTTTTGAATTTTCTCCCCATCTAAATAATAATCTGCCCGATTATTTCTTCTTCCAAAATGTGCAACCGTACATTTGTCAACGTTGTATCTCATCTGCCATTTCTTTGCCCACTCTCCTAAACTGACTAAGTCTCTCTGCAACCTTTCCGTTTCTTCAACATTTCCTGCTCCTCCACCTATCTTGGTGTCATCCGCAAACTTGGCCACAAAACCATTTCTACATTTGACCTATACAATCAATCATCTACCTTCAGCAACCAGCCTTCATTACAGAATATACTTACTGTTGTTCATGGCTTGCTGGCATGCTCTCTTGGTGTCCTCTGCCTTGGCATTTGCCCTGAGTCCGTTTCCATTAGGTGTGGTCAGGTCTGATGCAGCTGGCTAGTGTTCATCACTTGGGGTTCTCTGCAAAGACACTGTTATGGGGCACACTGGACCTCTCGCTCTGTCTGTGGGAGTGACAAGAAGGTGAGTCATGCAGTTTAACCTGAGTTCAGTGTTTCCACTGGCTACCTTGCTGGGACCGTACACCAACACAGGTGTCATTCGTCCAGACCGCCTCCTGTGGGTCTATCCACCCGGGAGTGAAACCTGTCTTTTCAGCCAGCTCCTTAACCATAACTTGGTCACATGGCTGTGGGAGGACTATCCTTTCTCCCTCCGGTTCTCTGATCCGCAATATGTTGCTGCTGCTTTGGTTGATCCATCAATGCGTTACCCTGGTTACAGTGGTGCTTCACATCTCCATGTAATCTTACTATCTTGGTATTTGTAGTTTCTTCCTATACACTTGAAATTTCTGTTGCTGCTTGTTCTTCCGCTGCCCTGCTCTCACTGATGTCTGCCCACTTGTTTCCTTTATGCTCCTTACTATCCCCTTCTGGTGAGCCTTTACTTAAATCACTGTTATCTCCACGGGCAGCTGCACTGTTTGTAACAGCTCCTGGCTGTGCTTGGTCCCAACCCTTGGGACCTCCTGACATGATTTCCATATATCACCCTGTCTCTCCTCACTGCTTGGGGCTGTTGTCTCTCTGTGGGCCATGTTAGCTGCACTGCGGTCCACACATGTTCACTGTTCCTGTCTTGTTCATGTTATTTCTCCTTTCCCTGAGCCTGTGATAGTGCCTGCCTTACTCAGGGTGTCTATCCACAGGATAGTACCTTCATGGTTTGGGCACACCCAAAAATCTGCAGGAAGCTGCAGTCTCTCAATCTCAAGTACCTTGGGCTGACTTCTCTCCACCCTCAATTGTTTCGCCTTCTGCACTGGTAATGTGAATCACCTCTCCAGTCGTGGGCAAGGGTAGATTAGTTATTGATATTACTGATTATGTGTCCAGTAATATTTTACATTGCTGGCCCCTTAATAAACTCTTGTGTACATCTGTGGATGACCACCACTGGCAAAAGAGGTTGCCGTCAGCCGTTTGTCTGACCTCACCAGCTTTATTATCTGGTCAGTATTCAAATTGGAAAGAGGAGGCGCTACTGTGGATTCTGCCTTTGGTGACTGATTTTTTATACTTTGCTCACTTTTCAGCCACTGCCTACAGCCATGGCTGAGAGGCTGCAGCTGTAACAAATCATCTCCACCCTCCCACATCTCTTCCAGGAGTTCCTTGCTCTCTGCTCCAGCTGCTGGCCACAAAGCAAGTTCTCTGCGATGTCACAGCAGCTGCATCCACTACAGCCACAATACGACTTCTCTTCCCCCTCCTCTGGTCTATCTCACCGGCCCATGATACTATTGTGAAGTAGATCGGTCCCACTGCTATCCCCAAATCTAAAACTTCCTGGGCTGAGCTCAGGTCTTCCTTTAGCATTTTCAGGAAGACTGGGTCAGATCATCCCTCCCTGGATTATCCAAACCTGAATACTCATATGCTCAATATTTATGTTCTGCGTAATCTATGACAGGCTCATCAGCTCTCTGAGTTACTGACATTATCATTCCCAGTTACTCTCACTTCTTCCCAGTTGTTGCCTCACTTCCCCCTTAAAGAAATGATATCTCTCTTCATTGCTGGCATTCCCTGCAGTTGCCCATGTACCACCTGGAACCCCCTGGGCCAAACTGTCCCACATATTCCTCGGGCACTTCACTTTTACCAACCTATGGATGTCTTCAGGGTGCATCTGGTGAATTTCAATCATTTCCTTGAGCTTGACCAGAATTCTGCATTCCTGCAGGCAACATTAAGTGAGGGCAACACTGACAAAATGCTCTGCTTTTCCCTGGGATGAAGGGCTTATGAATGGTCATGATCAAGGTCAGGGGCTGGCTTGGGTCATCAGGGTTCTTGACCTGATGTTGCCTAACGTTAATTGGTGCCATCTTGGCAGATATATCTCGGTATAACCTCTCCCTCAAATATCTCTACACTAATTCCCACACTACGCAAAATATAAATAATGGATAAAAATTTTAAAAGTTCATAGTTAAAACCACAGAGTACATACTCTGTAAACTGCCACTTGTGTGTCTGAGCTCATTATGCCTGCTGTATTACTTTGCATTTAAAACTAACACCAAGGTTACAGACTTATTTTTTAAAACACAGAAGCACACTTGTAAATGAGAACGAGTATACACACACTCCACTGGCGTCCCATATGGTCAGTAACCACCCTTCGCAACTGGTGGCCCTGTCTCACCAAATTAATATGAAAATGTCTTGTCTCTTACATGAACACATACATACACATACACACACACACACACACACACACACACACACACACACACACACACACACACACACACACACACACAGTTTTATATCCACTAGTTCAGCTCTCCACCATAGAACATAGAATAGTACAGCACAGTACAGACCCTTCGGCCCACAATGTTGTGCTGACCCTCAAAACCTGCCTCCCATATAAGCCCCGACCTTAAATTCCTCCATATACCTGTCTAGTAGTCTCTTAAACTTCATGAGTGTATCTGCCTCCACCACTGACTCAGGCAGTGCATTCCATGCACCAACCACTCTCTGAGTAAAAACCCTTCCTCTAATATCCCCCTTGAACTTCCCACCCCTTACCTTAAAGCCATGTCCTCTTGTATTGAGCAGTGGCGCCCTGGGGAAGAGGTGCTGGCTGTCCACTCTATCTCTTCCTCTTAATATCTTGTATACCTCTATCATGTCTCCTCTCATCCTCCTTCTCTCCAAAGAGTAAAGCCCTAGCTCCCTTGATCTCTGATCATAATGCATACTCTCTAAACCAGGCAGCATCCTGGTAAATCTCTGTACCCTTTCCAATGCTTCCACATCCTTCCCATAGTGAGGTGACCGGAACTGGACACAGTACTCCAAGTGTGGCCTAACCAGAGTTTTATAGAGCTGCATCATTACATCGCGACTCTTAAACTCTATCCCTTGACTTATGAAAGCTAACACCCCATAACCTTTCTTAACTACCCTATCCACCTGTGAGGCAACTTTCAGGGATCTGTGGACATGTACCCCCAGATCCCTCTGCTCCACTACACTACCAATATCCTGCCATTTACTTTGTACTCTGCCTTGGAGTTTGTCCTTCCAAAGTGTACCACCTCACACTTCTCTGGGTTGAACTCCATCTGCCATTTCTCAGTCCACTTCTGCATCCTATCAATGTCTCTCTGCAATCTTTGACAATCCTCTACACTATCTACAACACCATCAACCTTTGTGTCGTCTACAACATCCAGGTCGTTAATAAAAATCACGAAAAGTAGAGGTCCCAGAACAGATCCTTGTGGGACACCACTAGTCACAATCCTCCAATCTGAATGTACTCCCTCCACCACGACCCTCTGCCTTCTGCACGCAAGCCAATTCTGAATCTACCTGGCCAAACTTCCCTGGATCCCATGCTTTCTGACTTTCTGAATAAGCCTACCGTGTGGAACCTTGTCAAATGCCTTACTAAAATCCATATAGATCACATCCACTGCACTACCCTCATCTATATGCCTGATCACCTCCTCAAAGAACTCTTATCAGGCTTGTTAGACACGATCTGCCCTTCGCAAAGCCATGCTGACTATCCCTGATCAGACCATGATTCTCTAAATGCCCATAGATCCTATCTCTAAGAATCTTTTCCAACAGCTTTCCCACCACAGACGTAAGGCTCACTGGTCTATAATTACCTGGACTATCCCTACTACCTTTTTTGAACAAGGGGACAACATTCGCCTCCCTCCAATCCTCTGGTACCATTCCTGTGGACAATGAGGACAGCAATCTCTTCCCTCGCCTCGTGGAGCAGCCTGGGGAATATTCCGTCAGGCCCTGGGGACTTTATCCGTCCTAATGTATTTTAACAACTCCAACAACACCTCTCCCTTAATATCAACATGCTCCAGAACATCGACCTCACTCATATTGTCCTCACCATCATCAAGTTCCCTCTCATTGGTGAATACTGAAGAGAAGTATTCATTGAGGATCTCGCTCACTTCCTCAGCCTCCAGGCACATCTTCCCACCCTTATCTCTAATTGGTCCTACCTTCACTCCTGTCATCCTTTTGTTCTTCACATAATTGAAGAATGCCTTGGGGTTTTCCTTTACCCTACTCGCCAAGGCCTTCTCATGCCCCCTTCTTGCTCTTCTCAGCCCCTTCTTAAGCTCCTTTCTTGCTTCCCTATATTCCTCAATAGACCCATCTGATCCTTGCTTCCTAAACCTCATGTATGCTGCCTTCTTTCACCTGACTAGATTTTCCACCTCACTTGTCTCCCATGGTTCCTTCACCCTACCATTCTTTATCTTCCTCACCGGGACAAATTTATCCCTAACTTCCTGCAAGAGATCTCTAAACATCGACCACATGTCCACAGTACATTTCCCTGCAAAAACATCATCCCAATTTACACCCGCAAGTTCTAGCCTTATAGCCTCATAATTTGCCTTTCCCCAATTAAAAATTTTCCTGTCCTCTCTGATTCTATCCTTTTCCATGATAATTATAAAGGTCAGGGAGCGGTGGTCACTGTCCCCCAGATGCTCACCCACTGAGAGATCTGTGACCTGACCTGGTTCATTACCTAGTACTAGATCTAGTATGGCATTTCCCCTAGTCGGCCTATCCACATACTGTGACAGGAATCCATCCTGGACACACTTAACAAAGTCTGCCCCATCTAAACCCTTGGAACTAATCAGGTGCCAATCAATATTAGGGAAGTTAAAGTCACCCATGATAACAACCCTGTTATTTTTGCACCTTTCCAAAATCCGCCTCCCAATCTGCTCCTCTGTATCTCTGCTGCTACCAGGGGGCCTATAGAATACCCCCAATAGAGTAACTGCTCCCTTCCTGTTCCTGACTTCCACCCATACCCATGTTCGTGATACTTCATGATTCTCATGGTCACCAACCTGAGCAGCACCAAGTGAGAGTTTAAAGTTTTAAAAATACTCATCCGGTTAGACTGAAGGATTAAGGCTGTGCCTGAAATGACGACAGTTCACTCTTTTCTGTAGATGCTGCCTGGCCTGCTGAGTTCCTCCAGCATTTTGTGTGTGTCACCCAGTTAGACTGCTGAGATGGGTCACAAATGTATCCTGGTCAACCCTGAAATGTTGTGATGTTACCAAAGTCACCGGAGAGACACTGAAGCTGGTGGCTGTAAAAGTGTTTTATTCAGCAAAAATGAGCAATGTGCATCATAATTGAGCCACTCTTGTAAGAAGAGGCCAGCTTGACCCAATATTACTTGACACTTTTATATGCTACAGATCAAGGGTAACAGCTGGACAATTCTCCAGTTACAATCCTTACTTTGAATTACATATAGTTTTCCAACAAATCCTTTATCACACCCACACTCCAGACACCCAAAATGAATGTTAATCCCCTCTAACTCTCTCTCTCTCTCTCTCTGGATTCATGCACATGCAGACATCAAGTGAAGATTGGTTGCAAATTAATATTTGCTATATGCCCTAATTCCAGAAAATGCCCTAACATCGTCCACATTTTGCTCTGAAATTTGCATTTAGGTTACTGCAAATCTATACCCATTGAGTGTGAAGCCAGCTGACAGTGTTGTATTTTGATTGCTGAGTGGTGTTGGAAAGACCACTTTGCTGCTTCATCCTGAGAGTCCAGTGGTCTCCAGTTAGTAATGGTAGAAAGTAGGATTTTTGCTCATTGACAGCAAAGGAATGAAAAATGTTGTCTTCAAGGTGACCTGAACTTGAGTCAATAGGCATCAAGGAGATAACATTCTAGTAGTTAGTATCATAACTTACACAAAGAATAGTGGTACTTGTTTGGGTTAATCATCTAATCCCTAGGACATCACTGTGGGAGTTCATCAAGGCATTGACTTTGGCCCAGTCATATTCAGCTACTACCTTTTGATCTTCCTTCCACCATAAGATCGGAAGTCAGGATGTTCATTGATTGCTTGTGTTCACTGATTGCAAACAATTGAACATAGTGCAACCCAATTTTAAAAAAGCAGTAGACTCCTGAAAGCAGAAGGTCTTAACTTTGGCATAGGCTGTTAAGTAACAAGTAGAATGCACAACACAAATGTTAAGCAATAGCCATATTCAGCAAAAGGAAGTGCAGCCACCTCACCTTGACATGCAATGGCATTCCTCCTCCAATTTCTCCTCCAGTGGAATCCTGTAGATCAGAAACTCCTCTGGACCAAGCACAAACATGTATGTGGCTGTAAGATAGACTTGAGTCTTCTAATACTCTAAAACCTTTTTACCGTCTACAAGGTACAAGCCAAGAAGTTTCTTTCCTGTGGCAGCAAAAGAAGTTGTTTGCAAATATGTGATTGTAGTGGTGAGTGTGCAGAGGAGATTCACCGGGATGTTGTTTGGATGGGAAGACTTGAGTTCTGCAGAGAGGTTGGATAGGCTAGGCTTGTAAGTAAAGGGCACTGAGAAGTATGTAAGATAACAAAAGACATAGACATATTTAAGACATATTTAAAATCTTATTCCCATGAGAAAGGGAGAGGAAAGAGGTTTAAGGAGGATCTTGGGGAAGGGTTTTTTAACCCCCCCACACAAAAACAAACACACACACACACACACACACACACACACACACAGCAGTTGATATCTGTAACATAGTGCCATGTGGTAGAATCAGATCAAGTTACTATGTTTTAGAGACATTTAATACTTCAGCAAGGTATAGGGGATGTGGTTTTAATGTAGACAGATGAGTAAAAAGGTTGTCATGGGTATGGTGGACAGAAAAGCTCATTTTGGTATTGTACAATTTTATAACTATGCTATCTGCCTCTATGAATACCACTCAATAATAAATCTAGAAACTTGGCACCTTTAGAGGACCAACATTCATTTGATTGATAGTACTTTCACTACTCTACACCACTAGCATACCATGCTGCATTGTGTACTCGACAAAATCAACTACAGTTTCTTGGATAGCTTAATCTGGCAGTACCTATAAAACCTGCAGGCATTACTGCCAAAAAGGACAAGGACACTGTAACACTTTCGTCTGTAGTACCTCCAAGTGGCACACACCTCTGACTTAGAATTCTCGCTGTTCTTAATCATTGCTGGGTCTAAATCGTGGAGCACTCCTGGTGATGGCACTGAGTGGTTCAAGAAGGCAGTTAGAAATGGGCACTATACATAGGCATTGCCAGTGTTGCTGGAATCCCCAAAAACTGAAGATTTTTTTTAACAGTGCCCTAAAAATACCCCAGTTGTTGCATTCTAGATGCATTTTTAAAACAAAATTCATATTTATGGTAATATTCTGTGTAGCCCTCAAACCTTTTAATAGTGGGCTGTGTATTTCCTTTTAAGACACAAGAGCGTGAAGCAAAAGCGGAAATGCGCCGAAAGGCAAAAGAATTGCAGCAAGCTCGCAGAGATGCAGAGAGACAAGGCAAGAAAACTAGCTTTGGCTTTAGCAGTGGAGGAATCTCAAGCAGCTCTGCAGCTTCCATGATAACAGACACCATTGTTGAACCAGAGAAGCCAAAGGTGACACCAGCAGTAATGAGGTGGGTTTTTTGCTGCTTCATGTGGTCTAATAATACAGAAAACTTCTTTTCCTTGAGGAACATTGTATCTTAAGAATGTATGTCATGAGTCTTGCATGGACGTGACTGATTCTTGCTTTTTTTTGTATCAGTGCTATGTGAGAGTATGAGGGCATTCGCACCATCACTGGTGTGTGCTTCTATACTACTGTCATGCATTGTGCATTTTTGATTTATTAACTGCAGTTTTTAATTTCAATGACAAGGATAGTGACCATTAATTTTATAATAAATTTGCTATTTCCTGCCTATCTGCTGCTTCAAGATAATGAATTGAAATGTTGGAGAAATGTGCCAGGCTTGGTCTTCAAATCTCATTGGAGTAACAGGAGACTTGAAGGAAAGAAGCTGCATTTTGTATGATACTGATAATACTGTAAGGTGGTGACTTAATGATTCATATTGTCTTAGTTTCAAAAGTAAGAATTTGGAGTGGAAGTGGCCCCTGTCCAACAGACATTTGGACTGTGAAGATGAATAATGAAATATTTCAACCACACTACTCTCAAGTTTCACTTTCCATGATTGATGTGGAGAATCAGATGAAGGCTGTATGTTTTGAGTGTCATTAGTTTTACTCATAAACATTTGATTCGATGCTTTTGTTTGTTGGAATAGTAAGGCTGATCTTCTGATTTCTGAGCCACTGAGTCGAATTGACACCTATTCACAATATGTAATGGGCTCCAATTTGGCAATGATTTTCCATGGCATGTGCGTCATTGGGCTGAGGACCATTTGATCTCTATTTCCTTCCTATTCAATTCCTTTGACTTGTAAATTTCTGAGTTATGTAGGTCAAACAAATTTATCTTGAAATTCTGGCCCCTGACTACAGGTATATTGGCAAGTATTTTTTTTACAAGCACAATATTTTAAAGAAATATTGAATGTGTCTGAAATCACTTGAGTAAAGAGATAATAGTGTTTTATCTGCAGCTGTCCTTACCTGCCAGCTGAGATGCTGTTAAATCTATTATCATGGGGTAGTCTGTAGAAGTTAATCATTCCTTGGCCTGTTTCAGTTTGTAAAACAAAATGTTAGCTGTGATATATACTATGGATCAAACCTGTGCCATTTTAAACCCATTATCACTTGTGTTCTCTTATGGATTAAGGGCTGATGCAGCAGGTCTTGCGTATGAAGCTGGTTTATATATAATCAGGTACGGTGTGCTTCAATTGCTCTCAGTAATGCATGGGAAGGGGGCCCTTCCTGCAGCATCCAGTACACGGTAGCCTATTGAGTTGAAGGCCCTTTTTGTTTTCATTATTCAGATTGCTTCCGCTTACCTTGGCTTGATTGTGGTGTCACTGTGTGCATAGTAGACTAAAATATTTACAGATATACATTGGTACAGCTGTATAGTTTATGTACTGAACCAAGAAACATTTTGGGGAAAGTACTGCAGTATGACCAAAGTTAAAAGTTAAAATGTTCTGTTTGGGAAAAACAGTAAATTACATAGGTAAATATGAAAGTATCAGCATGTTATATGGTTATCTGATTGAGTTCATTGTTAAGTTTGGGTTTTAATTCTCCGGTTCTAAAATATACGCATTTCCATTTGTTTCCTTAGACCTTCTGGTCCAAGCAAAGCCTTAAAACTTGGAGCAAAAGGAAAAGATGTGGAGAATTTTGTAGATAAACTGAAATTGGAAGGAGAGCAAATCAGTTCCTCAACAAAACGTTCATCAGAAGTGGCTAAAGTGCTGTCACCTCCCATTAACGTAGAAAGGTGGGTTTTGATCTTTCTGTTTAATTGATTTTTTTTCTATAAATGATACATTTTAATAAATAGTTTCTTGTCACTGCCAAGCTATTCTTATCAATTCAATCACAAACGCAATCTCATTACCCACATTTGGGAAGAATTGTTATTCCAGGGCACTTCAGACTATGGAGTCATGACAGTTTTCAAGAAAGAAGATGGTCTTGACAGTGGAACTGCAGAAGAGTTTCCCTATCGACAGCTACGAGTAAAGTTATTGCCACCCATGCTTGTTGCCAAGCCAGTGACTAAAGAGCTGTTTCTGGATTCTGCTCGTTCAATAGATAGTGGACATGTCCTTAATGCAGCAACTCCATGAATAAAGCAGGAAGCAGCATAATACATGTTTTTTAAAAAATTTTATCTCAGTACAGTTTTTGACTGAATTCAACAGTGGAAAACCATCCTTAAATTTGCACTTGCTCCTTGATGCCATATAGAAACATAGAAAGCCTACAGCGCAATACAGGCCCTTGGGCCGAACATGTACTTACCTAGGGTTACCTATAGCCCTCTATATTTCTAAGCTCTATGTACCTATCCAGGAGTCTCTTAAAAGACCCTATTGTATCTGCCTCCACCACAGTTGCCAGCAGCCCATTCCACGCACTCACCACTCTCTGTGTGTTTTTTTTTTTTAAAAACTTACCCCTAACATCCCCTCTGTAACTACTTCCAAGCACCTTAAAACTGTGCCCTCTTGTGTTAGCCATTTCAGTCCGGAGGAAAAACCTCTCACTATCCACACGATCAATGCCTTTTTTCATCTTATACAACTCTTATCAGGTCACCTCTCATCCTCCGTCGCTCCAAGGAGAAAAGGCTGAGTTCACTCAACCTATTCTGATAAGGCATGCTCCCCAATTCGGGCAACATCCTTGTAAATCTCCTCTGCACCCTTTCTATAGTTTCCACATCCTTCCTGCAGTGAGGTGACCAGAACTGAGCACAGTACTCCAAGTGGGGTCTGACCAGGGTCCTGTAACATTACCTCTCGGCTCTTGAACTCAATCCCACAATTGATGAAGGCCAATACACTGTATGCCGCCTTAACCACAGAGTCAACCTGCGCAGCAGCTTTGAGTGTCCTATGGACTTGGAGTCCAAGATCCCTCTGATTTTCCACACTGCCAAGAGTCTTACCATTAATACTATATTCTGCCATCATAATTGACCTACCAAAATGAACCACTTCACATTTACCTGGGTTGAACGCCATCTGCCACTTCTCAGCCCATTTTTGCATCCTATCAATGTCCCACTGTAACCTCTGACAGCCCTCCAGCTATCCACAACACCCCCAACCTTTGTGTCATCAGCAAATTTACTAATTTACAAAATGTACTAATTTCATCTCGACCATGAAATTAAGCAACAGATCTGCAGCAGAATTTTCTCTTGGGAAGGCTAGTGTAAAACAAAGCTGCATTTATTAATTTTCTCTCTTTGTATTTGCACAGTTTGTAGCACTTTGTACCCTGTTGCTGTGGTCTTTCATTGATTCTATTATGGTTATTGAATTTATTGAGTATGCCCGCAAGAAAATGAATCTCAGGGTTGCAAATGGTGACATGTATATACTTGATAATTTACTTTGAACTTTGATAATTGCTCTAAAGCTTTTTTCCCTCATACCTTTTGCCCAAGTATTGCAGCTAACCTGCAACAAACTCCCCTTGGGAATGAAGATGGCTTTTGAAGCTGTTGGGCAGCTGTTCATTCCATGGGATTACTCCAGCAATGATTACACAAACCTTAATGACTGAGTATGCCTTTGAAGTTTGTATTTGTGTGTCCAGAGGCCACAACCCCAAGACATGTGAGAGAATGGGCCTTACATTCTGCAGCACACAGATTATCTACAAACCTGCACCACACTGTCCTCAATAAAAGCTCATAGACCCTGCTAATCCTGGACTACTTCATTTAAGTTGGAAGCTATCCCACAATGAAGGCAGACTTTGCTCAAATTTGTGCTTGTCTTCAATGTGCCGGTTCAGCCTTGGTCAATTTAAGGAAAAGTGTTTTGAAGTCTGAGACCACAGATCTGGTATTAAATTTCTGGTTAACCAGACAGCCCTAATCCCTCTCTAATATACTTGAAATGTGGGCTTCTCTGAGCAGGCAATGTACAAGCAAAATATCGTCAATACCGTTTCTACAAAATCCTCCAAATTCTCTGGAAAGTGAGCCACCTTTGGTGCTTTCTAGGCTAACATCCAAAGCAAGAAAACCTAAGATACCTGTTCATTTTAAGAGGGAGTTCCTGAGAAGATGGTTCTTACCTATTTTGACAGTAAGATAGTAGGATTGAATGTACATTTTTTGGATATCCTAAGTTATGACTTAACTTTTGGTGTTGTGCTGAAAAAGAGCCAAGTAGGATGAACTTTATTGCTGTCTCACGAGTGTCAAATACCAGCCACTAAAGTACGTGAGTACAGAAGTATAATTGGCGCTGAGTCCAAGGTTGCAAAGGGATTGATGCAGTGGCTTACATGTGTTATTGACATCAATGATCATAGTCTCAAAGCTGTAAATGCTGTCTAAGTTTCACTACATTCAATGGAAGGAATGTTTTAAAGACATTAAAGGCTGCCTTAGAATCCCCCTCTGTTATCCTTGTACCTGGTAATTCAGTCTTCAGCAACAGATTTTTGCAGCAATATACAGTGTCTATATATAAAAAAAAATTTGCCCCCCTTTGAAAGTTGTCATGATTTATTGCTTTACAACACTGAAGCATAGTGGATTTAATTTGGCTTTGCTGATACTGATCAACAGAAAAGACTCGTGTCAAAGTGAAAACAAATTGGTCTAAATTTATTACAATTGTTAAACACAAAATATTGATTGAATAATTACTCCCTTCAAGTCAGTATTGAGTAGATGCACCTTTGGCAGCAATTACAGCCTTGAGTCTGTGTGGATAGGTCTCTATCAGCTTTGCACACCTGGACACTGCAATTTTTCCCCATTCTTCTTTGCAAAACTGCTCAAGCTTTGTCAGATTGCATGGGGATCGTGAGTGAACAGCCCTTTTCAAGTCCAGCCACAAATTCTTAATTGGATTGAGGTCTGGATTCTGACTTGGCCACTCCAGGACATTAACCTTGTTTCTAAGCCATTCCTGTGTAGCTTTCGCTTTATGTTTGGAGTCATTGTCTTGCTGGGGAAAAAGGTCTTCTCCCAAGTCGCAGTTCTCTTGCAGACTACATCAGGTTTTCCTCCAGGATTTCCCTGTATTTTGCTGCATTCATTTTACCCTGTGCCTTGACAAGCCTTTCAGGGCCTGCTGCAGTGAAGCATCCTCACAGCATGATGCAGCCACCACCATACTTCATGGTAAGGATGATGTGCTTTTGATGTTGTGCGGTGTTTGGCTTACACCAAACATAGCATTTAGTCTGATGGCCAAAAAGCTCAATTTTGGTTTCATCAGACCATAGAACATCCTATCAGCTGACTTCTGGGTCTCCCACATGCCTTCTAGCAAACTCTAGCTGAGATTTCATGTGAGTTCCTTTTACAACAGTGGCTTTCTCTTTGCCACTGTCCTATCTCAGCCACTGAAGCTTGTAACTCCTCTGGAGTTGTTATAGGTCTCTTGGTGGTCTCCCTCACTAGTCCCCTTCTTGCACGGTCACTTGTTTTTTGAGGACAGCCTGCTCTAGGCAGATTTACAGCTGTGCCATATTCTTTCCATTTCTTCATGATTGACTTAACTGTACTCCAAGGGATATTCAGTGACTTGAAAGATTTCTTGTATCTATCTCCTGACTTGTGCTTTTCAGCAACCTTTTCATGGAGCTGCTTGGAGTGTTCTTTTGTCTTCCTGATGTAGTTTTTGCCAGGAAACTGACTTATCAGCAGTTGGACCTTCCAGATATCAGTGTATTTTTTTTACTACAATTAATAGAACCACCTTGACTGCACACAGGTGACCTCCTTTTAACTAATTATGTGGATTCTAAAACCATTGGCTGCACCAGTGATACTTTGGTGTGTCATGTTAAAGGGGGTGAATGCTTAGCAATCAATTATTTTATACAGAGAGTCCTTTTCTGTTGATCAGTGTCAAAAAAATCAAATTAAATCATTGTAATTCAATGTTGTAAAACAATAAAACATGAAAACTTCCCTGGGGTAGTGAATACTTTTTAATAGGCACTGTATTAACCAATTTGATTCAAATGAAGTTGGGATATCTAAGGTTTGAAACCATGTACACCTTGGAAGATAAATCCGTGTGAGTCCTCTGCATTTCAATGCCATTTTTACAGTCTTAGCAACTTTGATTACTTCAGCCAGTGTTGTATTGCAAGACCAGTAATCTGTCATGTATTCCAATGTTTTTTGTTGAGCATAAATTCTGCCTGCATGGTTTAAAAGGAGTGAAAAATTGTCTATTAACATGTATTCCTCTAAGCCAAGGGTTCCCAACCTTTATTATGACATTGACCAAAACCATTAAGCAAGGGATCTATGGACCCCAGGTTAGGAACCCCTGCACTAAACAAAAACTTCTAATCTATCACTTGCATTTCCTGCTTATGGAATTTTCCAGTGTGGAAATTGGCTGTCAGTGTGAATGTAAGTGCTGAAGTCGAAACTAGAATTGGTCCAATAGCCATTCAAGGTTTAACTGGCCTGTAAATTCATAGGAGATCCTCGACTTTGTCCACATTGATTATTTTGATCATCCCATCTCTTGATTCTCCTAAAGAATAAGTGATTGTTTTTGGGATATTAAATATTTTTCAGTAACTGACCACCCAGAGTAGTAATGTCAAAAAATGCAGGAGACAAATGACATGTTGAACAGCTTCTGTGTCAAGAGAAGCATTTAATATCTCAAGTACCAGAATCTTTGCACCAAGTGGGAAAGAGGAAATAAATTTTCCAGGAACAAGTGATGGAAGAAGGGGCAGAATTAAAGGAATATCTCTGGGATGAGACTAAATGTAGCAGTTGGAAGCAGCATGCTGCTTTTATCTGTGTAATGTGTTCTTAATAAGAAAGCTGTGGGACGTGTGCAGTAGAAAATTTAAAAATTGAATCAAAATGTTGACTGGTAGCTGGTAGGGATAGTCTGTTTCGATACAGGCAAGAGAGGATGGTGTTTATGACAAAAACAAAAGAGTTCAATGAAATCCCGTGTTGTGTGAAGGTTGCAGAATAAACATAATACATAGTAGTAGTAATTATAATTACAAGACAAGCACACAACAGCAGACTGGTGCAAAGATTGTCATGCAAGGAAAAATAAGTTTATGTGATATAGTAAAGGCTGAGCTGTTGGAGAATTATATAATTTAGAAAGCTGCAGCCTATCCAATGGATGATGAGGTGCCACTCATTAAGCTTGTATTGAGCCTCTTGTTGCAGTGCAGAAAGTAATGGATGGATCAGAGTCTGATGGAAAATTAAAGTGGTAAGCAACTGGAAGCTTCAAAGTTCAAAGTACATACATGTCACCGGATACAAAACTGAGATTCATTTTCTTGCAGGCAATCACATTAAATCGCAAGAAACATAATAGATTCCCACTGCTGTCTGTAAGGAGTTCTTCCTATGAATGCATGGGTTTCCTCCCGGTGGTCCGATTTCCTCCCACAGTCCAAAGTGGTAGTAACGGTTGGTAGGTTAATTGGTCATTGTAAATTGCCCTGTAATTAGGCCAGGGTTATATTGGGGATTGCTGGGTGGCCTGGCTTGAAAGGCCACCAGGGCCTATTCTGCACTGTATCTCAATAAATAGATAATGAAAGACTGCACCCAACAGGATGGACAAAGAAGACAACAAACTGCAAATACAAAGAGAAAACATAGAAATAATAAATAAGCAATAAATATTGAGAATGTGAGATGTGTTCTTGCAAGCTATAGTCCATAGGTTGTGGGAACTGTTCAGTGATGTGGTAAGTGAAGTCATCTCCTAGCTCAAGAGTCTGATGAATGAGGGGAATAACTTTCGCTGAGCCTAGTGATATGGGCCCTGAGGCTCCTGTACCACCTCTTGCTGCTGCCATCAGAGGGAAGAGAGCATGACCTGGGTGGTGGAGGTCCTCGATAATGGATGCTGCTTTTCCTGCGACAGCACTCTATGTAGATGTGCTCAGTGGTGGGGAGGGCTTTACCGTGATGGACTGAGCCGTATCCACTACTTTGTGTAGGCTTTTCCATTTCAAGGGCATTTGTGTTTCCATACCAGGCTGTGATTGAACCGGTGTATTCTCTTCCACACATCTATACAGTGTGTGGTGGCGAGTATATTCCTTCGGACTGAATGCAGGTGTTACACAAGGCCATTACTCCATCTGTATTGGTTTCTCCATTAATAATGGAGATTATGTTATAAACATTGAAAGTAGTACTCTAGCTTAGAAGAAGTTGATTGCTGTTTCACATGGAAAAATAGTTGGTTCCCTGTATGATAGGAAAGGAAGAGGTGAAAAGACAGCTGTGATTGCTTGTAAGTGCTAGACACAGAGTGGTTGAAGTTGTGAAGGAAGTGATCTTTTTAAAATGCTAGGAAGGAAATGGGTTGGTTGAATCTTTTTGGAGCTGGCAGAAATTGCCAAGGACAACTTGTTGAATGCAGCAGCAGGTGGAGTGGAAGGTGAGAACCAAGTGTGTTCTGCTGTTCTGCTGAAAGCAGAGGTGTGGGAAATGAATGTGCTCAGGGTATCTGTTATGATAGAGAAGAAGCCACAATTAAGAAAGAAAATCCATATAAATCTTGGGTCAAGAATTCCAGGATCATGTACCTGTTGTCAATTACATTTAGCTTGTATGTAAAGGTGTTACCCCCTATTGCTGCAATTTAGTCTTCTATAATAATAATTGAAGTTACCATCTTAATAATGTAAGATCGTCATAACTGGTGAATTTTTCTTCCAACCTATACAGTGTACATCTGAAGATTGAAGAGAAGATATCATTGGTATGTGGCCGTGATGGTGGTTTGCAAAACATGGAGGTACATGGCATGATTATGCTGAGAGTTACTGATGAAAAGCAAGGAAGAATTCGTCTTCAAGTGGAGAATGATGATAAAAAGGGAATTCAACTGCAGGTAAAAATAATAGTTGTGTGTATGATGCATCTTTTAATCATTTACAGCTGGATTTGGTGTTCCAGGCCGTTTTACTGTCACATATGATACCTTATGGAGTTAACGGAGTCAGGCAAAGTAGCTGCATTTTTTGTATATCACAATCTTATATTTGCATAAACAATTTAGCATCAAACTAAAAGGATGTGTAGATACCCTACATTTTAGTCTGGGATAGATTTTCATTTGTTTTAATGGCACAGGAACAGCAAGATAGAGGGAAAGAGCTCCAGAGCTTTTCAGGTGAGGGTATAGTTACTAACAACAGAGTAATTAACATCACTTGGGTCTCCTGACCAAAATTGGAGTGCAGGTAATTCTTAACATTGGAAATTGAGAGGAGTTTGGTTGATATGAAGAGATTAGAAAATTTGCTGGGAGAAATGGTTGGTTCAAGAGCACAGACCTGGTGGGTAGATAGAAGTAGAAATTAGTCAAGTCAAGTTTATTGTCATTTAACTATAACATGTATACCGACAAATGAGACGTTTCTCCGAACCAGGGTGTAAAGCACAGTAGTACACGCACTAACTTATGAAAGTAAGGATAAAATCTACAAATGAATTGCACAGTAAGCAAACTGAAGTGCATAAATTAAATATTGTAAATAGAGAACAGATTAACCAGTGGCACACTTCAAATGCGATGCGGCTGGGAGTTCAAAAGGCTGATGGCATGAAGGAAGAAACTGTTTCCCACACTGACCTGTAATCTGTCATTCTTGTTTTTATGCATCGGAGTCTCCTACCTGATTTTAGAAAGTCACAAGAGATTGCTGGGTGAGATCCTTAATAATACTAAGGGCCCTGTGTATGCACCGCTCCTGATAAATGTCCCTGATGGATGGGACATGCTCCTGTGATCCTCTCAGCTGTTCTTACAGTCCTCTGTAGGGACTTCTGGTCTGATGCTCGACTGCTTCCATACCAGATGGAGTTGCAACTTGTCAGGATGCTCTCAATGGTGCTCCTATAAAAATGCAGTTAAGATGGGGGTTTTGTGGGGCTCGCTTGCCTCAGTCTCCTTTGGAAGTGGAGACCCTGCTGTGCTGACTTGTTCAGAGAAGTGATATTAAGGGAGTAGGTGAGGTCATCTGTGATGTGAACTCCCAGGAACTTGGTACACTTAACTCTCTCTACAGAGGAGCCATGTTTGTCTGTATCTTCTTGAAGTCCACAATGCTTTCCTTGGTCTTCTCCACATTCAGACTTAGGTTGCTGATTTCACACTAGTCCACCAGCTGCTCTGCTTCCTCTCTGTGCTCTGACTCGATATCATTGTAGATGAGGCCAATCACTGTTTTGTCATCCACAAACTTGATGACATGGTTTGAGTTGAATCCTGTGACATAGTCATGTGTCAGCCGTGTGAACAGCAGCAGGCTGAGCACACAGCCTTGGTGAGCACCAGTGCTCAGCGTTGCTGTCCACACGGATTGACTGTGGTCTTACTGTTTAGAAGTGCAGCATCCGATTGCAGAGGGAGGTGTTAAGACCCAGCAAGGACAGTTTCCCCACCAGTTTCCAGGGTGTGATGCTGAACTGAAGACTATAAACAGCAGCCTGGCATGTGAGACCCCATTTTCCAGGTGAGACAGGATAGAGTGGAAGGCAGAGGCTAATGCATTGTCAGTGGATTGATACAAGCAATAAAGCCAACTGGAAAGGGCCCAATGTAGCCGGGAGAAAGGTTTTAAATGTGCTCCATGACCAGCCGCTCAAAGCATTTCATAATGGTTGATATTAACGTCACTGGACGATGGTCATTTAGGCAGGTTGCTCTCACCTTCTTTGGCATTGGAATGTTGGTTGCCACCTTGAAAATTGAGGGGACAGTGAACTGTTCCAGAGAGATGTTGAATATATCCGTCAGCACCTCAGTTAGCTGGGCTGCGCAGTCTTTCAGTCAGATGGAGTGTCTGCTCCCCTGCCTTCCTTGCCAGCACTTTCTTCTGTGCATCAAACTGGGCATAAAAGACATCCAGCCTGTCAGGGAGTGAGGCAGGGTAGACTTATAGTCTGTAATCTTCTGAATTCCCTGCCACCTGCACCTCGTGTGTCTGGTATCACAGAAGTGGCTGTAAATTCTCTGAGGATGCTCCTGTTTCGCCTTCCTGATGGAGCAGAAAAGCACAGTTCTTGCTTTCCAGAGGTCTGTCGCATCCCCCGATTTTAAGGCAGCATCACGATCCCTCAGCCGTGCACGGACCTTTGCAGTAAGCCATGGCTTCTGATTTGCCCTCACCCAGATGTGTTTTGTGATGGTAACATCCTCATTTCACTTCTCTATGTAGCTAGTAACAGAATCCACATATTCTTTGATATTAACGTGGTTGCCATAGTCAGCCTTCCTGAACATTCTCCAGTTTGTGTTTTCAAAGCTGTACTTGGCCCATTTGATCAGTGGTTTGTATGCTGGAATCAATATTACAGATAAATGATCTGAGAGCCCAATGTGGGGCCGAGGAACTGCTTTATATGCACCTGGTATGTTGGTATAAATCAGGTCTGGTGTATTTTCACTCTGGAAGCAAAACCAACATACTGCTGGAATTTTGGCAGGACTATTTTTAGATTTGCATGGTTAAAGTTACCAGTGACAATGAAGATACCATCAGGGTGTTTGATTTGAAACTCACTGGTGCTGTTAACCTCACGTAGTGCCTCACCGGTGTGCGGGGGCGAGAGCAATATACACAGCTCCCAGCACAACAGCTCAACAGTAATGAACTCCCTCGTTATATAAAACAATCTGCACTTCACAAAAATGAACTCAATCATGGGTGAACAGTGGGATACCACTGCTAAAGCCTTCATACGGCAGTTGCAATTTATGTAAATACAGATGCTACTGCTGTGGGTCTTGCCTGAGATCTCTGGGTTCCTGTCAGCCTGATATGATAAATGCTGAAACCCTCCAGCTGAATGGCCACTTCTGGTATTAAGTCCTGAAGCCAAGTTTCAGTGAGAATGAGTGCACAGATGTTCATCATCTCAGTGAGGGCATGGATAGAATTAGAATGACTTCTGAGTTTGTGGCAACAGATTCAAAGTAAAGTGTTGATGTTGGACATGATAGTGCAGATAGGTTGTTGAAATTCACTTTCGAGTTAAAAGCACCAAGTTTGCAAACAATTTTGTTTAATGCCAATCAGACCATGGCAAAAAGGATGGAATATGTATCTCGGAAAAGCTCTTTGAAATAACTTGAAGAGTTTGGACTTGATCTTCTAAATTTAGTTACATGGAGAATCTTTTAGTCACATGGGAAATCTTGTCTGGACCATGTCTGACAAGAGGTCTGGCATTTTGCAGCTTGTGTAAGGATGATGAGAAGTGGTCTCGTCAATGTTCATGTAGTTGTGTTGATTGAAGGCTTTAGAAGGTGGCGTATTGGTGAAAAATGGAAGCCCGAAATTGATAATGCTGGTATTTCCAATGCAAGTGATCTTTCTAGCTACAACTAGGTAGTTAAGAATAGAACCAAGGAGTTCCATTTGGCTGGTCAGTAATGTAACAATGTGGAGAAATACCTGATGAGGCACAGCAGCAGCTATGGGAAGGTGTGGAGGGATATTTTACTTCAGCCAAACTCAAACAATGTCACTAAAATTTTCAAGGTTTTTTTTTCCCCATACTGGTTGAAGAAACACTTTTAGAAATTCAGCTATGGAACTCAAAAGCTTGGAGTGGTGAGCAAAGACTTAAGAAAGAAGTTGGAAGCAAGATGTTTGTAGGGCAGAGGTATTAAATACTTTTTAGAAAAGGGAGATGGCACATTCTTTTAGAAATGGGTTGTGATGTAAAAGTGCAAACATGGCACAAGGCAGTGAATAGACTTCATTTTGTGTCTTTATTCAAAATTATTCTTTGGCTCTCCTTTAGCAGAAACTCAAATTGCATTAAGGTCATGATATTTGATTTTATACTTTTTTTTTGCATCCAGACTCATCCAAATGTAGATAAAAAGCTTTTCACTACAGAGTCATTGATCGGCTTAAAGAATCCTGAGAAATCGTTCCCTCTGAATAATGATGTGGGCGTCCTGAAGTGGAGATTGCAAACTACTGATGATGCCTTTATTCCCCTTGCTAGTAAGTACTGAAGTTTGAAATAGCAATTAGTGCATGGGTCCTTTCCTATCTGGAAGAAGAAAATATTCTCAGTCCATAAATGATTATCTTTTTTCCTTTAACTCTAGAATTCCTCTGGTTTCGTATTTCTTCCCGCTTGCATCTGAATTTTTAATTAAGCATCCAGTCGTTATTCCTCCTTTCTTGCCACGGTGTCAAACTGTTTGAAAATGCCTTGGGGTTTCTGTCCTTACAATGCTATATAAATGCAAGTTATCAGAAGATAACACTTGTTTTAGGAAGAAGAATTTGAATAGTGTTCCAGTGGTTGATTTTAATTTCAGGTGTTGCCCAGGTTAGGAATGTCCTGATTTATGGAAATCAAACTTTACACAGATACTCTCACGCAATTTTAATAATGCATTGCGTTAGTATAGATAAAGGATGACCATAAGACATAGCAGAATTAGATCATTTGGTCCATCGAGTCTGCTGCGCCATTCAATCATGGCTGATTCTTTTTTTTTACCCCCTCCTCAGCCCCACTCACTGTAATCTTTGATGCTGTGGCCAATCAAGAACCTATCAATCTCCACTTTAAATACACCCAATGACCTGCTAGCAATGCCTGTGGTAATAAATTCCACAAATTTGCCACCCTCTACCTAAAGAAATTTTTCTGCATCTGTTTTAAATGGATGCCCCTCTATCCTGAGGCTGTGGCCCCTTGTCCTAGACTCCCCCACCATGGGAAACATCCTTTCCACGTCTACTCTGTCTCGGCCTTTCTACGTTCAAAAGGTTTCAATGAGATTCCCCCCTGCCCCATCCTTCTAAATTCCAGTGAGTACAAGCCCAGAGCCATCAAACATACCTCGTATGATAACCCTGTCATTCCTGGAATCATCCTTGTGAACTTCCTCTGAGCCCTCTCCAGTGCCAGTATATCTTAGGTGAGGAGCCCAAAACTGTTTACAATACTCCAGGTGAGGCCTCATCAGTGCCTTTATAAAGCCTTAGCATCACATCCCTGCTTTATTCTGGACCTCTTGAAATGAATGCTAACATTGCATTTCCCTTCCTCACCACCTACTCAAGCTGCAGGTTAACCTTTTAGGGTGTTCTGCACAAAGACTCCCAAGTGCCTTTGCATCTCAGATTTTTGTATTTTCTCCCTATTCACAAAATAGTCTGCATATTTATTTCTTCAACCGGGATGTTTCTGGTTTGGGGAGAAATAAGCTTATGGACAATTCCCAGGAACAAACCCTTTGTGTAACCTGGAGAAGGCCCTGTCTGGTGATGCTACTAAAACCTGGGAACCTTTCCTTCAGTATCTGACACAAAACTGTGATAATACTCATTGATGGATTTATTTATTAAGTGTATTCTTAAATGTTAATGGTATCAGAGTTTTGAAAGAAAAAGATCCCTAAATACATTAATTAAAACAATAGGCGATGAGACATTCACTTGCAGATCCAGAATTCACCAAATTTCTTGACTGACTTCATGAATGTGACCTACATTCTCCATCCAAGAATTCAATTTTAATTGTGCATGTAGCTGTCTAAGTCATACTTGAAATCCATCTGCCCTTTTTACTGTTTCTGGTCTTCTTTAAATATCACTTTGGCTCTAATTTTATTTTTGTCACTTAATTAAGCATGATCTCCAAAACAGAAAGATATCCCAAATTAATCACCAATCAATTTGTAAGCAGAACTATAGGTTGTGAAGTCTGCACTTGGGATTTAATCAACACTGGTTTCCTGGTTATTGATTAAAGATCCACTTTCAATGGAGGTGATTGGATTCAACTACTATAAAGGTTTTGTTGGTTGATTGGTTATTCAGTAAAGAATTAATTGATCTAATAGTTTAGGCAACTTCTGTTCAAACTTGGGGTATTTCCATTATTTTCAAGCTATTTTCATTACTTTTTTCTAAATTAGTTAACTGTTGGCC
Organism: Mobula hypostoma; assembly: GCF_963921235.1. Lineage (NCBI taxonomy): Eukaryota > Metazoa > Chordata > Chondrichthyes > Myliobatiformes > Myliobatidae > Mobula > Mobula hypostoma. The sequence continues at coordinate 40,514,591 of NC_086129.1, forward strand.
TTCTGAGAGTGCTACCGGCTGTGATGTAAATATTGAGTACGAGTTACAGGAGAGCAATCTGGAACTAAATGATGTTGTTATCGCCATCCCTCTTCCGTAAGTGGTTTTCCAACTGCAAAAGTTTATTCCTTGTTTCTTCTGCTTATTCCCTTAACTTTATTTTCACCAGTTAATGTGTTTTATCCGGCTTTATGAAATTTTAGAAGTGAAAATATTTTGTTATGTCTACTGAGCTTCAAGCCAGTCAGAGAGCTGATGATTGTGCAATTTGGTGCCTTGCTGTTTAAAATCTACAAGTACTCAGCAGGAACTATGTCTTATTTAAATTATTTTGTAAAACATTGAGGTGACAGTGAAGGTATCCCTGACATTGAGGCAACTGTATACATGTAATAATTGTTTCTCTAGTACTACTGCATTCAAAGTTTACTTCTGTTGTCCTTAGGGCTGGTCCTGGGACTCTATTAATTAGTGAACTGGAAGGCGAGTATCGCCATGACAACCGGAAAAACTTGCTTGAGTGGTGCCTGCCAGTCATAGATGCCAAAAACAAATCTGGTAGCATGGAATTCAGTTTTCCAGGACACCCCAATGATTTCTTTCCAATCCACGTGTCATTTGTGTCCAAAAAGAACTACTGCAATATACAGGTACGAATTCTGATTAAAATGCCTTACCAATTCAGGAAGGTTTCAAGTATACCTTGAATAGGATAGAAATTGGGTGGAATTTGTGCTGAAGGAGTTGTTAGGATTCATTTGGGTTTAGTAGAGAAGCTGTTGGGTTTGCAGCAGTTTCCCAAGACTCAACATGTATTTATCAACGACATGTAAAGTTAACACTACTATACACTCTGAATTTCTTACACATGGTTAAGTTTGTTCAACCAACAGCCCAGACATTTGGGCTCATAACACAGAGAAGCAATTTCAATCCTCACCATAGTAGTTGGGGAGTTTAAATTTCTTTATATTATTTTGGTGATCATGATTATTGCTAAACCCCATCTGGTTTGTTAACTTTATAGTGAAAGAAGTTAAGCATCCTTGTCCAGTCACCCATCATGACTCTTAATAGTAATATGATGGGCTCAAATACAGTCTGACCCAGAACATGGAAAAGGCAATAAATGCTGTCCGTGCCATGACACTTGCATCTTACACAGCTAATTTTTAGGAAGCATCAAATTAAACCTCATGCTGCTGCTACTACTATAGCAGCATGAGCTTAAAACAAAGATTCAGTGTTGCAAGTTTAACATTCGTGTCTTTCAGTGGAATGAGGTACAAATTGAATTCCCCCAATAAAAAAATTACTTGAAATTAAAACTTGGTCTTTTCTCTTGGTGTCACTAACCAGTGGTGTAGTTTTGTTCATGGATATGTGATTGCCCTTACCACCTGTATTGAGATTTGCTGCTTAGACGCAAGTTAAAGCCGTAGCTGAAATCAACAGAAACCATCTGATGGGCATGTGATTATCTACTGTGTTTTTTTGGTGAAAAGTGGGTTAATGTTGGAAATGAAAGCTTATCCTCTTCATCCACAGGTGAGCGGAGTAAATCATGTTGACAGCAACAGTCCAGTGAGGTTCTCTCTGGAAACCATGTTTTTGGTTGACAGATATGAAATACTGTAAAATCAACACTCAAGAAATATCCAGAGAACCCAAGAGCAGGTATCACTGAGCTGCGTACAAGAACAGAGACCATAAACTTCAAAAATAAAATTGCACAGTGTATAGGGGGAAGTTTCTAAATGCTTAAAGAGCAATGTGGTTTATTATCTATTGTCCAAACATGCTGACTATTCTCAGATCACAAAAGGAGTTTGATATTAATACTTTAATTAACCAAGTAAATGTGATTTTGTTTTGGAAGGAGGGGGTGGGAGGAATGACATTAGGTAGCATTTGCAGCATCTTGTATGTCAACCACAGCACCCCTTATTCCCTATTGTATTGCCTCATTGGCTGTAATTATCATTTTAGGCCTATTTTTGTTGAGTTAGTATTAAGGTGAAGTGATTTTTTTCCTTTTTTTTTGTTCCTTGATTTGGATGAAAACATGATCAAAACAAATTTTGTAACCCTGTAAAGTGTATTGAGGGAATATGACAACATTCCAATGTAAAAAGACTTAAAAATGTAATCTTTAAGATGATTAAAAGTATATTGTAAAACAGTGTGATGTTGCTTTGTTTCTCTGTGGACACAGGGCGAGTCATAACTACAACACTGAAATCTACACCTAGAAGGCGTAGGAAAGGATGAATAAGTGTAGTGCACCTGATAATTTCCCCTAAACTGCGGTGCAACACGTGGTAGGGTTGAAATGGATGTGGTCTGGTCATTGTTACGACAGCCTGGGAGTTTAAATTCTTACTACTTTTTACTCCAGAATTATGAAACTACCAGACATAAAGAACATAAGAAATAGGAGCAGGAGTAGACCATCTGGCCTGTCGAACCTGCTCTGCCATTCAATAAGATCATGACTGATCTGACCATCTCCACCTACCTGCCTCTTCCCCATAATCCTTAATTCCACTACCATGCAAAAATCTATTCAACCTTATCTTGAATAAATTTACTGAGGTAGCCTCTACTGCTTCATTCGGCAGAAAATTCCACAGATTCACCACTCTTTGGGAAAAGCAGTTCCTCACCTCCGTCCTAAATTTATTTCCCTGAATCTTGAGGTTATGTCCCCTAGTTCTAGTCTCACCAACCAGTGGAAACAGCTTTCCTGCCTCTATCTTATCTATCCCTTTCATAATTTTATGTTTCTATAAGATCTCCTCTCATTCTTCTGAATTCCAGTGAGTACAGTCCCAGGCGACTCAATCTCTCCTCATAGTCTAACCCCCCTCATATCTGGAATCAACCCGGTGAACCTCCTCTCCACTGCCTTCAAAGCCAGTATATCCTTAAGTAAGGAGACCAGAACTGCATGCAGTACTCCAGGTGCGGCATCACTAGTATCTTATACAGTTGCAGCATAACCTCCCTGCTCTTAAATTCAATCCCTCTGGCAATGATAGCCTGCTGCGCCTGCAAACCAACCTTTTGCAATTCACGCACAACCACTCCCAAGTCATTCTGCACAGCAGCATGCTGCAATCTTTTACCATTTAAATAATAATCTTATCTTCCATTTTTCCTTCCAAAGTGTACTCCATCTGCCAGGCCCTTGCCCACTCATTTAACCTATCTATATCTCTGCAGACTCTTTGTATCCTCTGCACAATTTGCTTTTCCATTCAATTTAGTGTCATCAGCAAACTTAGATACACTACACTCGGCCCTCTCTTCCAGATTGTTAATGTATATTGTGAACAGTTGCGGGCCCAGCACCGACCCCTGTGGCACACCGCTCACCACTGATTGTCAACCAGAGAAACACCCATATATCCCAACTCTCTGCTTTCTATTGGTTAACCAATTCTCTATCCATGCTAATACATCACCCCCAACTCTATGCATCCTTATGGCTAAGTCTTTTATGTGATTCCTTATCGAACATCTTCTGGAAAGCCAAGTAAATAACTTCCATTTGTTTCCCTCTGTTGACTGCGCTTGTTTTATCCTCAAAGAACTCTAGTAAGTTTGTCAAACAGGACCTGCCTTTGCTGAATCCATGCTACGTCTGCCTGATTTATCCATTTCTTTCCAGATGCCTCACTATTTCTTCTCTAATGAAAGCTTCAAGCATTTTCCCCAAATGCAGATGTTAAACTAACTGGCCTATAGTTACCTGCCATTTGCCTACATCCCTTTTTGAACAGTGGTGTGACATTTGTCTCCTTCCAATCTGCCGGGACCTGCCCAGAGTCCAGGGAATTTTGATAAATTATCACCAAAGCCTCATTTCTTTCGGTACCTTGGGATGCATTCCATCAGGACCAGGGGACTTGTCTATCTTTAGGCCCACAAGTTTGCTCAGCACTACCCCTTTAGTAATAGCTATTGTATCGAGGCCTTCACCTCCCATCGCATCTATATCACTTCTCTTCAGCATATTAGATGTGTCCTCCACCGTGAAAACCGACCTTAAAATAGCTAGTCAAAGCTTTGGCCATTTCCTCATTACCCAATATCAATTCCCCCTTCTCGTCCACCAAGGGACCTACATTCACTTTGGCCACCCTTTTCCACTTCATATAATTATAAAAACTTTTACTCTCCCTTTTTATATTTTGTGCTAGTCTATTTTCATAAATCTTATCTTCCCTTTATTGCTCGCTTAGTTGTCTTTGTTGCTCTTTAAAGTTTTCCCAATCTTCCAGTTTCCCACTACTCTTAGTGACTTCGTACGCATGAGCTTTTAGCTTGGTGCCTTCCTTTATTTCCATGGCTGTCTCTCCCCATGTCTTTGCTGAATGACCTTGCTTTTAACCGGACGGGTAAGTACCATCTACTGGTTCACTTTAGAGATGGAAATCCCTAGTTGGATAACTGTGACTCAATATTCACAATGCTATGATTGGCTGCTAATCAGCCTCAGAAGCCATTCAGCTAAAAAGGGGTTGCTGATAGATGTTAAATTGCTATTCCTTATAGCATTAATAACCAACTTAAACAATTATTTCTTGTCTGGAGCAATTCCAATTGTCCTGAAAAGTGGTAGACTACTAACCTGCAAGAAGTATGGGGAGAAAAACTGAGGGGGTTTGGGGGTGCAATCTTAAGTGCTTCTCTCCCATCTTGTACTGGAAGTGGGCTTCTTGAATATCCTCTCAACAACCCTAAGCAAACAATTAGTGGATGAGCAGTGATTTGCACGGGGAATGGGTAGGGGTGTGGCGAGAACTAAAGGACAGATCTTACGGTAAGGCAAGATGAAAAAAAAATTGGAAGTATCTGTCCAAAAAAAAACTGGTTGATTCACAGATTAGCTTCCCCTCATTTCATCCTTCTGTTAAACTAGGTCTGGTAAAGCCTTTCCATAATGTTTAGGTAATTACATTGCATTGAATCAGTATTTTGGCAGCAGGTCAAAATCCAGATTTTTTACATTGATTACTGTTAATCTTGATACAGAAATATAGCCCAGCATTGGGAATTTAATTCAGTAGCTCCCACTTCCTAATCATCTCATCTTCATTTGCTTTCCCTGGTCTTTTGTACATGTTTAGACTCAACATGAAAGTTTGAAGGATTTAATTGTGTTTTAATTTAAACTTGGGGAACTTGATAGCAGCATTTTGCAAGTCAGCCTTTTGTGACTATAAAGTACTGTTAATGAGCATAAGTGGAAGCTTGTTACATGTAAGCCGTCACTCAAGTTTCAAAGCAGCACACAAAATGCCGGAGGAACTCAGCAAGTCAGGCAGCATTTATGGAAATGAATAAACAGTTGATGTTTTGGGCCAAGACTCCTTGCAAAAGTTACAAAATTAAAATGTATTTAATTGTTTAGGAAGTTGGCGGCCTGAAGCTTCATTCTGTCAATATTTTGAGCAGCTAACATCCTGGATGGACTGCCCCCATGGCCCCAACTACTGCAGATCATGGGAGAGGAAAGAAATCTCTGTTCTGTGCATGAAAGTGAGTTTATATAGTCAAACACTGCCACCATATTATAAAGGGCAATTGAAAAGCACATTCTTCGCATGTCTGATTTGCTGTTCCCGGCATTCTTCATTACAGAGATTGACACAAGACAAGTTTTCACATATTCACATTTGCTAAAAATGTGTGAAGACATAATATACAGGCTAATTACAATAAATAATTATAAATTTATTGGTTTGCATTAGCACTCCCAGTGCAGCACTTCACTAGTGTTGCACTGTTAAAATAGTTTTTTTTTATCATGTGAACAGAACTACATGCTGGATATGATGTGATTTTTAACTAGTGTTACAAAACATTCCAGCATAACCATCCTGAGGGAGGAGGTACTCATACGGGAACAATTAACCTCATTGGCCCAGTCTACAACTTTTATGGTGCTGGCATCCAAAGGTGCTTCTTTTTCTTCACTCGATGTTCTCCTTCTTAGATGTTCCCTTGCCTCATTGTGACTCCCTAACACTCTTAGAATTAATCTAATTGATTTGCTATTTGACATTTAAATTAATTGAGTAGTAATTTCTTAGCTTATCATTTCCAACATTTTGAATGGTGTTAATACTGAAGCACATCAGGGATCACTTCTAAGCCCTGATGTAAAAATGATTTTAGCAGCGTGGGATCAGGATTATCAATGCTGTCAAGTTATCAGTAAACTTAATATGTTATTTGAAAGTGTTAATATCAGCAATATCATAAATGGTTGATTGCACAAGCAAGTGGAAGAATCTTATACTTTATTCTAAGGAGACAGCTATTGTTTCATCATCCCTTGCCTGAACTTCCTTCAAAGTGAAAGTGCCATCTTGCTCAGTGCCCAAGAACCAGCCACGTGCCCATGCAGATTCGAATTTGTAATGGATATCATCAAAGACCTGCTGGAAAAAGATTAAGTTCTTCATATCCTCATGCACTCTGATTGGAGCACGACCTTCCTAAAATTAAAAGAATTTTTGTTTAGAGTCTCATTGCACAACAAATTGCTTCCTTGTCCTGAGTGCTTATTAGTTAAGGTTATATAGACATACTGTGATTTTTGTTAGAACTATATTCTGACCTTGGCATCTTTAAGTAATGCATCTAGGACTTAGTGAATCATAGAATCAAGCCCATCCGTGCGACAATTCTAATCAGCCAATCGGATGGCAGCAACACTGTACATAAAACCATGCAGACCTGTTCAGCTGTTGTTCAGACCAAACATCAAATGGGGAAGAAATGTGTTCTAAGTGACTTTGATCAGTAATGATTGCTGGTGCCATGTGAGGTGGTTTGAGTATCTCAAACTGTTGAACTCCTGGGATTTTCACATCCAACAGTCTCTAGCGTTTACAGAGAAAGGGGTGGGGGTGGGGGGGAAATCCAGCGAGTGGTAGTTCTGTGGTCAAAAATGCTTTGTTAATGAGTGAGGTCAGAGGAGAATGAATGGCCAGATGGGTTCAAGCTTACAGGAAGGTAACTAACTGAAATGACTATGCATTCCAACAGTGGTGTGCTGAAGAGCATCTGTAACATGCAACATGTTGAACCTTGAAGTGAATGGGCTCATCGGGTTCCACTTCTGTCAGCCAAGAACAAGAAACTGAGGCTAGAATAGGTATAGGCTGAACAAAACTGGACAGGTGAAGATTGGAAAAACATTGCTTGGTCTGACGAATCTTAATTGAGAATAACGTTTCACATCCTACCACTAACTGAATCTATCTGCATATTCCTTAAAAATGTTTATAGATTTTTTTTTCCTGGTTTGAATTATAACCACATCTTACACTATCTAAACTCTAAGCAGCCCATCATAAAGTGTATTGCAAGTGTATTAACATCTTGGGTAATATTTTCTTGAAATAGGCCCAATCTATTTTTTAATTTAAGGTCATTTCAAATTGCTGTTTTCCACATCCAATAATATGCAAAGTAGTTACATTTCCAACTCTGCAGTAGTAGACTAAATCACTGATGTTTGGGCTTACATGATGGATGTAGAAGCTGTAGCTTAGAAAGATCTTCGTCAGTAGGTACTTTGGATGAGTGCTATTCAGTCATGTAACCACCTTCAGTTTGAGACTTCTAATTCTATACGCTCGTGTAATTTTTCCCCACTATTAGCTCTGTAAATAGTGGGGAGGAGGAATTTCTTTAGCTATAGGGTGGAGAATATCTGGAGTTCATTGCTGCAGACGGCCGTGGAGGCCAAATCATTGACTATATTTAAGGCAAAGGTTAAGGTCTTGATTAGTAAGGGTGTCAAAGGTTACGGGAGAAGGCAGGAGAATGGGATTGAGAGATAATAAGTAGGCCATGCTGGACTAGGTGGAGCAGACTCAATAGGTCAAATGGCCTAATTCTGCTCCTCTGTCTTATGGTCCTATTCAGCTGCCTAGACGTTAAGCCCTTAAACACTGTAAATATCTACTCTCCTGTTATTTTTTAACTCTGATAACATTAGTTTGTGACACCCATGGTCATCTCATTGTATGAGGTCTGTTAACTAAATACAGTTTTTTTTACCTTAAACTTCAAGACTTTCCTGTTTCCTTCTTCAGTACAGTACATGTGATACACCAATCCATTGACTGTAATCTCGAACACAATTGGGATGCCTTCTGGTGTTTGGATATTCAACAGTTTTTTGTAGGACACCAGACAAAAATTTATGCCATCGCGATCTGTTTTTTTAAAAAAATCAGTTACAACAGCTGTTAAAATTATGTTCAGAGATTGCTTGAAATCAAATTAGCAGGAGTTGTGCTGGAGGCAGCCCACAACTTACCAACTCTAAACCTAATGATACATCTTTGGAATGTGGGAGGAATCCAGAGCACCTGGAGGAAACCTTCATGGTCAAGAGGAGAGCATACAAACTCCTTATAGAAAGCAGCGGGAACTGAACCCCAATCAGTAATTGCTGGCACTGTAAACAGCCACACCACTGTGCCACCTTCTAAAAATATGGAACGCTTCACAAATTTGTGTGTCAAAACTAAGTTTATCGTCCCATGCACAAGTACATGTATGTACAGCTTCAGTGAAAAAATTCACTGAAACAACTCTCAGAGCACTTGTTGACGTGGTAAAATCCTTAGAGAGTTATATAATACAATGGACACATTTACAAAGAAAGTTATAAATGTTTGGGGTTCTCCACTAGTGAAGTCCACAGGTGTCCAATCACTGAAATTTTGAATTCTGAGAGAATCAAGAGATGTGGGAAATGTAGAGTTTTTGATCAATTTTAACACTGGTAATGGTTATGGATGAGGAGGGGTGTAGAGTGCAGAGAATAAAACAGTATCAAAAATAAAAATTATATTCAAGGCAGAAGGCAGACTGAGTGATAGCATGTCATTGTCATTGGTTTTCCCAAGAGAAGTCCTGTGCAGGTATAGAGACTGCCAGTATAGGATTCTCCATCTTAAAACTTGTCACATATCCATTTGGTCTTGAAGTAAAAATCCTAACATAATCAAATTGGAAACCGTGCCTGGCACGCTGATCACATGAAGCTACACAACTTATCAAGCAATATTAAACAATCCTTTCCACCCTCTGCAATGCTGCTCTGCTAAAGGGAAGTACTTTCCCACCCCTAGACTGATTTGCGTTTGTTGTTCCTGCTGTACTCCAGTGGGAAGTTGTGAAGCTATCTGTAACATTGTTGACAATGAATCCCAGGATGCCGAGAACTGACTACTAGTCCATTCAGAAATATTATCAGACATCCCTTTCTGTGAGATGGGTGAAAACCTGTGATATAGTCTTTGACTTCTACAGTATAGAAATAGGCCTATCGGCCTACCATGCCTTCGCTGACCTTTTTACCCATCTACACTAATCCCATTATCCCACATTAAGACTATATCCTTCTAAGCCTTACCTATTTTAGTATACGTCTGAATGCCTTTCAAGTAGAAATTGGATTTGACTCCACCACCTCCTCCATTCCAGAGATTAACTGCTCTCTGTCTAAAATTTTTTCCCTCAGATCCCCTTTAAAACTCCTTTTTCTCATCTTAAACCTATAAGAGCAGACCCTAGGCCCAAAGTGTTGTCTGTTCATTTTCCTCCACAGATGCTGCCTGACTGGCTGAGTGCCTCCACAATTTCCAGCATCTGCAGTCTCTCTTGTGTCTCAGTTAAATTTATGTTCTCTTGTTTTTGCTACCCTTTATTACGTGGGGAAAAGAGGTTTGGACTATATACCCCATCCATGCCTCACATTTAATTATATACTTCAATCATATCACCCATCAATTGTCTTGGGAAAACAAACCCAATTTATCTAATCTCTCCCCATAACTTAAGTTCTTCAGTTCAGCTAATATTGTAAAGAATTTCCTCTGCATTCTCACTAGTGAAACCACATCGGGTGACAAGCAGAAGTACACAGGGTACTTAAAGTGATGCCCAACAGTTCTGTAAAATTGCAACTTAACCTCCCCAGTCTTGTATTCTATGTCCTGACCTATGAGAAGAATGCCCTATATTTTGTTCATCACCCTTTATGTTGGCTTGTTTAGTAATCTGTGCACTTGGAGCTCTGGGGCAGGAATGTCAGGTCATCAAGTTAGAAAAATAATTCACGGGGTTTGAAGAGGTAATGGAGATAAGAGAAGATAAAGCAAAACGAATGGAATTGAAATCAATGAAGGGTTATTTTGCTCTTTTGGTTGCTCACTGGCAGTTATCTGGAAGACAGGACGAGCAGCCACACAAAAAGCAGGAGGAACTCAGCAGGCCAGGCAGCATCTATGGAAAAGAGTACAGTCAACTTTTCGGGCCGAGACCCTTCAGCAGGACCCAACCCTAATGCATCCAGTCCTGATGAAGGGTCTCAGCCTGAAATGTACTCTTTTCCATAGATGCTGCCTATCCTGTTGAGCTCCCCCAGCATTTTGTGTGTGTTGCTTGGATTACCAGCATCTGCAGATTTTCTCTTGTTTGTGATAGGACAAGCAGCTAGGGAGTATTTGCAACCTGTCAGACACTCTGTGACAAGAAACACTTGGCAAATTATAAATCTCAGATAAACATTCTGAGAATTTAAGAAACAAATGGTTAAAATAATTGTAGGATAGCACTGTTTGAAGGTATTATGGAAACACATGCACATACATATAAGGACTAGAATTAAGACAATAAATAACCAAGCATTGTTTGGGAGGTCTGTGAAGAAGTGTATAAAATGTTACCTTATGAGAACACCAACAGCAGTGCCTTTGGAGGACAACCATTGCACAAAACAACTCTGAGTCAGGGGCACAGAAAAGAACTCGCTGAGATCAAATTCAGACCAGGTTCAAAAGTGGGTAACAGAATACAGACTGTGTTTTGAAAGGTGAGAAACTTAAGAGTTGCACAAGTAACTAAAACATTTGTAAAGCTAAAGAGTTAAGTGATTGTTTTAAATGACATGATAAACATTTGAGTTGTATGAATCAATTATTATCAATAAAGAATTATGTGACAAAGTCATTGTGTGATGTGATTTTATTTAATTGGCAACACAATCTAAACAAAGAACATTTAAGAAGTGTTCTTATACCCCCAGATGTGATCTGGAAGTCCTTGCCTGAACGAAATAACTTCCAAAATGGAATTTGATAAATGGTAGATTTTTTTTAAATTTTGGGTGACATCAGGAAAGAAAGGTGAAGTTGGACTAATGAGATAGAGTTTTCCAATATTCTCTATAAACTGTAAATTTTTGAGATGCATAGATAAACAAGTTACTATCTTGTTCCCAGCACCAAAATGTCTAGTACTAAAGGACATGCATGTGTTTAAGGTGGTGGAATTCAAAGGAGATGTGTGGGGGAAGTATTTTAAGCACAGACTGGTGGGCACCTGGAATTTGCTGCTGGGGGAGAGGGAATGTTGGTCCCTCTTCCCCCAGCAGCAAACAGAGGTTTTTGAGAGGTTCTTAGCTACACACATGAATATGCAGGGAATGGAAAGATATAGACCACGTACAAACGGAATGGATGGGATGTTATTAGTTTAATTAGTTTGACACAACATTGTGATTTAAAGTGTTGCACTATGTCTTATATTCTAACTAGATGGCACTGATAGAACATGCAAAAAAGGCTTCCCTCTGCTTCACTCTACAGAGCAAATTCATGTTCAACTGGTTTAAGTATATTAAGTATACTAACCTGTTTCTGATTGAGGAGATGGATAACTATGAAAGTACGCCACAGGTTCTGGCCTCCCATGGCTATCAACCTTGAGAATCTCACCATTTTTATTTTTGATAATTATGAAACGTTTAATTGTAGTATATATTTTGAAGCAAACAGGCTGATCTATTAAGAAAAAACAAAACAATGACAAGACCTGCATTAATTATGGTCAGAAACAGTGAAACATGACCTTAACTGCATGAGTCAGAAAGTTCCTATCAACAAGTAGGGCTTCTAGGCCAGTTCCTCTTCTTGCATCAGGTACAGGGTATAGAAGCTTTAGGTCCCACACTAATAAGTTCAGATATAAGTATTAACCTACAACCATCAGGCTCCTGAACTAGCATAGATAACTTCACTCACCTCAACACTGAACTGATTCTCTAACCTACAGTCTAACTTGCAAGAACTCTTTACAACTCATGTTCTCAGTTTTATTTATTTGCACAGTTTGTCATCTTTTGCACTTTGGTGTTTGTCAGTCTTAGTTTATGCAGTTTTTCACAAGATTTCCTACTTCCTTTTTTTTCACTACAATGCCTGCATGAAAATGGATCTCCAAGAAAATGGAAAATGGAGTGTGGTCTATGTGCCATAAGGCAAGGGGTGGGGTCCTTTGGGAGGGGATGCAAAGATGGTAAGGGACATGGGGCAGGGGTCATGGGAGTCGAGGGGAAGTGATGGGGAGGAGGCAATTGAGGGGAAGAGGTCTGTGGGAGGGCAGAGGAGTTGTGTCAGTGGAAGGGGAGGGAAGAAGGAGGTAAGAGGAGGATAAGTGAGGGGGAGGTGAAGGGTCAGCTGGAGTAGGGTTAAGGGGTACCAGTGTCTGGGACGGAGCAGTAAGAGGAGTGGTGATGAGAAGTTTATGGGAATGAAAGGGTTGGGACGATGGGAGGGAGCTCTGTGGGAGTGGCTGGGGGACTCTGATTCTGTGGGTAGGGGAGTGAGAAGGGCACGGGATTGAAGGGGAAGGGCTGAGGGAAGGAAGTCTGGGGAACGAATCCACGGGAGTGAGCTGTGGGAGCATCTACTGGAGGATGATAATAACCATAGAGGAAAGCGGGGTGGAGATGTTTCATCAGTCATTAGGTGCGGAGGGGGAATGATTTAGACGCAGGATAGATTCTTTCTAAGACGGTTGAATATTGATTACTGACCGCAGTCTCGAAAATTCCCGCACACAATGTATAGTTTATTACTCCAAATTTTGCATGAAAGAAAAGATGGCGGGTTATAATTTATCGCATCTACAATTCACGCTCATCTGCCAGGCGACTGCAGGCTCAAAACGCAGTTTCCTTTTTAAAAATCCAGTTTGATTACTTAAAATTATTTTGATAACTTTGTAACAGGTTATAGCGCTTTCTGCTGTGACAACGTCAGGCACCCTTTGCTGTTTTTCTGCTCAGTATTCAGGGAAGACCATTCACTAATGGAAAGTTATTGTTTTAACACTTTACAAACACGATTTTTTCAAGTTGCCTAATCTAAGTAAATCCTTGGCTAAAAACAGTGGATTAAAGAGTGGAGAGGATACTCGTTCAGGCTGACATCGTAAACGTAAGCAACAGTTAAACGTAAGCAAATGGAGAGAAACAGACAAAACTACAGAAGGGAGGAAAACAATTCAAAAAAGGTAAACTGAGTTCTGAATACAAAAGGGGTTGGCGAATAAACAAAGGGAGAAGCAGAGAGGTAGATATAGAGATTGCCGCGGAGGGAGAACGGCACGTGGAGGACAAGTAGGGAGAGAGACGTGCACAGACCGCGAAGAACGGCAGGGCATTTCGAGCAGAAGACGTGAACGGAACCATAAAAAAACTTTCCTCTGTCGGTTTGCGGCTCTTTTCGACTTGCTGTGGATTTTTGCGCTTCAGCAAGATTTTTAACGTAAACAGTAGTTGTTTCCTTGCTTGAGCATTTTGCTTCCTTCAAACTGTTATTTTAACGATGAAAGAAATACTTAAAGAAACTAATAAAGTCAAGAAACTCACCTCTGCAGGACATCGTTGCTGCACCTGTTCTGACGCGAGTCAATACTGACGCTTTGAAACGTGCCGGAATGGTTTTGAAAGACTCCCCAGTGTTTAGTTCTCCTTTTTAATACTATTGGTAATCATCTGATTCATCGCCAAGAGGGCATTTCTCTCGCTGAGGTGATTTCTCTTAGGCGGGGCTTTGATCTGTACGACAAACTCGGGGGAAACAATTCATATAGGAAGTTACAAATTGGACCTTTATCTCATATTTATTCCTACAACACATTTACATCAAATCAATCACTCCTCCAAAGTGTTCCCATCTATTCATCATCCCCGCTTCGTCTGGCTCTAATGACTAACCATTAAACTAATCATTGTCTAATGACTTCTAACCATCCCCCCCTGTACTGCCATACCCTGGCAAGCTTCCCTGTGTCTCAGAGCTGAAACGTCAGGAAATACCTTTTGCTTCCACAGATCGTGCTTGATAAACTGAGTTCTTCCAACGCTCTGTTTTTGTTGGAAGCAGGGAAAGGCTGGTTGTAAAATTCACTGATGACACAGATAGGTAGGAGATTAAGTCGGAAAAGGACATACGGAGGCTACTATCAGGACAGAGTAGTGTAAAAATGCAAGTCATTACATCCATTAATTCAAACTGTATCCTACAAAATTCTCGCACGTATCCGACAAATATTAGTGTTTTTCAGAATGACAAGGACATTATAACAGTTGTTATACGATGGAAGAGTAGAATATCAGCTTACAGAGCAAGACCACTTAAAGATATACAGTTTGCAACTGACATGACCAACAGAGATCCTGGTATGCAGTGTCCAAAATTCGGAGAACATCCAAATCCTAGCCTAGATGAATCAGCTTACAGGAGGGAGTTTTGAAAGCTTGACTGAGTTTGTGTAATGACAACCTGTCACTCAGTGTCAACAAGAGCAAGGAACTGACGGTAGATTTGAGGAGGTGGAAACCAGAGGTCCATGAGCCAGTAATCATCAGAGGTGGAGAGGGTCAGTAACTTTAAATTCCTGGGTGTTACTATCTCAGAGGAACTGTCCTGGACCCAGCATATAAACATTATTGCAAAGAAAGCACAACAGCGCCTCTACTTCCTCAGGAGTCTGTGGAGGTTCGGCATGTCATCAAAAACCTTGGCAAACTTCTATAGATGTGCGGTGGAAAGTGTGCTGACTGGCTGCATTACGGCCGGGTATGGGAACACCAATGCCTTGGAGCAGAAAATCCTACAGAAGGTAGTGAATTTGGTCCTCCCAACCAAATCTACGTGAAACGCTGCTGTAGAAAAACAGCATCCATAATTAAAGATCCTCACCAGCCAGACCATACTGTTTTCTCGCTGCTGCCACCAGGGAGAAGGTACAAGATCCTCAGGACTCGCACCACCAGGTTCAGGAACAGTTCTACCCCTCAACTGTCAATAGGGGAGATCTATACTCATTTAAGGGACTCATTTAAGGACTCTGTTATATTGTTATTTCATGCTTGTTAGTTATTGCTATTTATTTAAATCTGCATTTGTGTAGTTTGTTTACAGTTAACAGTTCTTGATGTTTACAGTTTACAGTTACTGTTCTATAGATTTGCTAACTATGCCCACAGAAAAAGAATCTCAAGGTTGTATGTGATGACGTGTATGTACTCTGATAATAAATTTTACTTTGAACTTTGAATGATCAGAGTTTATGGCTTTTAAGACATAGAAGCAGAATTAGGCCATTTGGCCCATTGAGTCTGCTCCACCATTTCATCATAGTTGATACAATTTTTCTCTCAGCCCTAATCTCCTGCTTTCTCTCTGTATCCTTTAATGCCATGACCAATCAAGAATCTATCAACCTCTGCCTTAAATGTACATAAAGGCTTGGCCTCCACAGAACGCCACAGATTCACCGCTCCCTGGCTAAAGAAATTCCTCCACATCTCCATTCTAAAAGGACGCCCAACTATTCTGAGGCTGTGTCCCCTGGTCTTAGACACTCCCATCATAGGAAACATCCTCTCCACATCCACTCTATCAAGGCCTTTCACCATTCAGTATGTTTCATGAGGCCACCCCTCATTCTTCTGAATTCCAGTGAATAAAGGCCCAGAGCCATCACATGCTCTTCATATGACAGGCCTTTCAATCCCGGAATCATTTTTCGTGAACCTCTTTTGAACCCTCTCCAGTTTCAGCACATCCTTTCTATGATAAGGGGCCCAAAACTGCTCACAATACTCCAAGTGAGGTCTCACCAGTGCTTTATAAAGCCTCAACATTACATCTTGCTTTTATATTCTAGTCCTCTTGAAATGAATGCTAACATTGCATTTGCCTTCCTCACCACAGACTCAACCGGCAAATTAACCTTGAGGGAATCCTGCACAAGGACTCTCAAGTCCTTTTGTGCCTCATATTTTATGTATTTACTCTCCATTTAAAAAATAGTCAACCCTTTCATTTCTTCTACTACTGTGCACTTCCTGAAACTGTATTCCATCTGCCATTTCTTTGTCCATTCTCCTAATCAGTCTAAATCCTTCTGTAGCCTCTGTACTTCTTCAAAACTACTTGCTCCTCCACCTATCTTCATAGTGTCTTAAAACCTTGCAACAAAGCCATCAATTCCCTCATCCAAATCACTGAGGGAAAACGTAAAAAGAATTAGTCCAAAAACAGACCCCTGTGGAACATCACTAGTCACTGGCAGCCAGTCAGAAAAAGCTCCCTTTATTCCCACACTTTGCCTCCTGCCAATCAGCCAATGCTTTATCCATGCTAGGATCTTTCCTGTAATACCATGGGGTCATAGCTTGCTAAGCAGCCTCACATGTGGCCCCCTTGTGCATCACTGCTACTGAAGAAACTTCAGAGAGGCCATTTTGTCATGTAACCATCAAACAGGTCATGGCCCTTTTAGTTCATTCATAAATATAAGCAAGACACACTTCTCACAATACTGTGGTAAAAGAATGATTTACATATCCTGGTTTTAGAATTCCAACATAAATTCTATTCATAAAAATATATACAGGAAATATAATACAATCAGAAAATTTCTTTCCTTATACTTAAAGCATCAACAGATCAAGACTCACCATCTCACCATCCAGGCCACACCACATTTTCGCTATTGTGCTACCAAGCCAATCCATTCTATTCACAATGAATCAAAGTGGAAAGTGTTTCCTTTTTAAAAACTTTACCTATAAAATGTCTGAGAGGCTGTTAGGTCAGTAAAGCTGAAGAGCAGATTGTTGAATTCAGGAAGGGAAAGAAAACAATGTGCAGTCTACACTGGGAGATTAGTGGTGGAGAGAGAAAGCAGCTGTAAATTCCTGGGTGCTTAACATTCCAGTTGACCTGTCCTGGGCCTAGCACATTGGTACAGTCAGAAGGAATGCACAACAGCATCTTTACTTCCTTAGGAGATTAAGCAGGTTTGACCTCTCACCAAACACTGCTCCAAACCTACACAGATGTACTTTCAACAGAATTCTCAGTGAGTGTGTCATGGCAATTCAAAAGCACAGGAATGGAAGAAGCTGCAGAATGTTGCGGACCCCTCCCAAAATATCAGGGCCCCACCCAATGTTCCCAGCCATTGCTAGTATCCACAAGGAGGTGCTGTCTCAAAAAGGCAACATCCATCAAAAATTCTTACCACCTAGGCCATACTATACTTTAGCTGTTATTGTCAAGCAAGAGGTACAGAAGCCTTTAGTCCCCCACCACCAAGTTCTGGAACAGCCACTTCCCTTCGACACTAGTCACTGCAGTTTAGCAACACTTTGATCACTTTGCATTAAAATAGTGTTGAAGTTGTATTCTTGTTTGTAGAAGTTGCATATAATTTATGTTTTACTTGTGAATACTGCTTATATATGATGCTGCTGCCAGTAATTTTTTTTTCATGGCACAGGTGCATCGATGTATTAGTACATATGACTATAAAATAGAAGGGTCTGGTTTTAGAGCTGAACTTGTAGGTTAAGATGTACTCCCATTCTATTCTCTGGAATCAGAATGCAATTTATTATCACTAATATTTGTTGTTAAATTTGTTGTTGTTGTTGACAAATTTTATCACTAAGTGATAAAATAGTGACATATTATCACTAATATTATCACTAATAGTGACATATTATCACTAATATTTGTTGTTGTTGACAAATTTTTATTTGTCATAAAAATTACTATAAGTTATAAAATACATAAATAATGCAAAAGACAAACATTGAGGTAGTTTTCATGGGTTCATGGACTGTTCAGAAATCTGATGGTGGAGGGGAAGAAGATCTTATTAAAATGTTGAGTGTGTGTCTTCAGGCTCCTGTGTGTCCTCCCCAGTGGTAGTAAAGAGAAGAGGGCATGTCACTGATGGTGAGGGTCTTTAATGATGGATGCCTCCTTCTCGAGGCACCGCCTGTTGAAGATGCAGGAAAGGTTGTGCCTGTGATGGAGCTGGATGCGTCTGTAGCCTCTACTAGCTCTTGCATTAGAGGATTCATACTAGGCTGTGATGACACATCCAAAAATTTGAAGTAAATTCTGCAATTCTAGCAATTAAAGTCTCCACAAAAATTCATTTTCTCCTTTATGATGAATATCTGTGACTTGAAATGTTGAATGATGTTTATTAAATCTGTGCTGAGGTGTTTGAATTTTAATGCCCCGCTCCAAGGAAGAGAGGGAGTGATTCCGTTACTTAATATGAAACAAATTTGCAGAACCACTCATATTTTAACAGATAGTGACCCTTTAAGAAATATTGGAATATGGCCCCCTTCTTTTCCAGTCCTGGTGAAGGATTTTGGCCTGAAACTTTGACTGTTTATTCCTCTCCATAGATGCTGCCTGCTGAGTTCCTCCAGCATTTTGTGTGTGTTACTCTGAATTTCCAGATTCTGCAGAATCTTTTTTGTTTATGTCCCCTACTTTTCCCTTTCCTTGATATTTGGGGCTGGCTATCGAGAATCCAGGCAACTGTATAACTCCAACGGTGGATTTGAGATTTCATCATTTTAGAGAGAATTGGCATTTTGGGAAAGAATTGATTATCTTTGGAATATAAAATTGGAAACATTGGTATTTTTGGAACAGATGCAGTAATCTCAAATGTTGATTTTCTGAGCAAGAATGTTTTGTTTTCAAAAAGCAGGTTTTTTGACATACTGATTTGATATCTCTTGTTTTGGTAAGCTTGTTTTCACATAATTGCAGTGTTATGAAATGGTAATGGACTGTCAAAATTATGATCTTTCTTGTCCCCCAAGATGCAAATACATAATGTAATTGAAATTCAGTATCTGTCTTGCAAAGTGCAAATGAGGAGCTCAGTTTAAATCAAGAGCTGAGCCAAATTGTTAAAATTAGTTGCTATCTAGGGCAGCAGGAAGAGAGAAAGCAATCCAAAGATGAGAGTCCAGAGGCTGTTCATGAGAATGATTCTGGGAATGAAGGGGTTAACATAGGATCGTTTGGCAGATTTGTGCCCGTACTCACTGGAATTCAGAATGTGGGGGGAATCTCAATGAAACTTACCGAATGTTGAAAGGACGAGATAAGGTGGATGTGGAGAGGATGTTTCTTATTGCAGGAGTATCCAGAACTCCAGGGCACAGCCTCAAAATTGAGGGGTGACCTTCTAGAACAGAGTTAAGGAGGAATTTTTTTTAGCCAGAGAGTGGTGAACCTGTGGAATGCTCTGCCACAGACTGCGGTGGAGGCCAAGTCCATGGGTATATTTAAGGCAGAGGTTGATAGTTTCCTGGTCGATCAGGGCTTCAAAGGAGATGGTGAGAAGGTTGAGTGAGATCTGGGATCAACCATGATGGAATGGTAGAGCAAACTTGATGGGCTGAATGGCCAAATTCTACTCCCATGTCTTTCAGTCTCATAATTGTCTCAAAAATTATTTCGCATGCCATTGTAATTTTGAGTAAAGACCATCATTGATTAATGAATTACTAACAATAATTATAGATTATTTTAAGGAAAGAAGGATGAGTTCTGTTGCTTATTTACCTGTATTCATTGTTTTACTCTTAATAAAAATATAACAAAGAGAAATTGAAATAAATTAAGCATTTTAGGAAACCTGCTCACAAAGAAAATGAGTTAAAGAATCCAGGGGCGGCATTGCATGCCGTTTGCTAAAAAATTTGGGCACACCTGCAAAGGTTCACCAACCCTGTTTACACAATTATGACATAGATCAATGGAGATTCCAGACATGGTATTTTGCCACTTAGCACACAAGACTTACTTCTACGCTCGTTTTGACCGAGAGAACAAGGAGGTCACCCTCAAAGTGGATCTCCCACCTGGTGAACAGCATCTCTCACTTTCCACCTCCGATGTTTGTGCCACCCTGAGCAGAGTGAATATAGACATAGACATAGACATACTTTATTGATCCCGAGGGAAATTGAGTTTTGTTACAGCTGTACCAACCAAGAATAGAGCATACATATAGCAATACAAAAACCACAAACAATCAAACAACAAAATGCAAACTATGCCAGGTGGAAATAAGTCCAGGACCAGCCTATTGGCTCAGGGTGTCTGAGCCTCCACGGGAGGAGCTGCAAAGTTCCATGGCCACAGGCGCCCAGTGTTGTATCTCGGTGGAATATGGCCAAAGTACAACAGCAAAAAGTTCAATATTCGGGCTACAAACACGTTCCTCGATCGTAATATGACCAGAATTGCACCATCCGTTGTTAATCAGAACAGCAAGCCCCCAACTCCAATGTACGGAAGGCAGCTGGTCCGGATGGAATACCTGGCTGTGTGCTCAGAGTCTGTGCAGGGCAGTTGGCCAGGGTCTTCACGGACATTTTCAATCTGTCCCTGGCCCAGGCAGTTGTCCCCACAGCTTCAGGATCGTCACCATCGTGCCAGTGCTGAAGCATTCCACTGCCACGGGCCTGAATGACTTCCGTCCAGTTGCACTCACCCCCATCATTGCAAAGTGCTTTGAGAGACTGGTTCTATCACATCTGAAATCCTGTCTGCCCTCTACACTGGACCCCCATCAATTTGCCTATTGCACCAACAGGTCAACAGAGGATGCCATCTCCATGGCACTTCACTCTGCCCTGACCCATCTGGACAGCCCCAACTCTTACGTCAGAATGCTGTTCATTGACTTTAGTTCGGCATTCAATACTGTGATCCCCTCCAAGCTGATCACCAAACTTTGCCAGCTTGGTATCAGCTCATCCCTCTGCAATTGGACCTTGGACTTTCTGACTAACAGACCCCAATCAGTTAAGTTAGACAACCTTTCCTCCTCCACTCTCACCCTGAACACCGGCGTGCCTCAAGGCTGTGTGCTGAGCCCTCTTCTGTACTCCCTTTTCACCTTTGACTGCGTTCCTGTACATGGTTCTAACTCCACAATCAAGTTCGCAGACGACACCACGGTGGTTGGTCTGATCAGAGGGGATGACGAGACGGCCTACGGGGATGACGAGATGGCCTACAGGGACCAGGTCCAGCACCTGGCCGCGTGGTGTGCCGACAACAACCTGGCCCTTTACACCCAGAAGACCAAGGAGATTATTGTGGACTTCAGGCATGCCAGGAGTCACACTCATGTCCCCATCTACATCAATGGAACTGTAGTGGAGCATGTATCAAGCTTCAAATTCCTTGGTGTCCACATTTCCAATGATCTCACTTGGTCCCTGAACTCTCCCATCCTGATCAAAAAGGCACAACAGCGCCTTTATTTCCTGCGGAGCATCAAGAAAGCTCACCTCTGTCCCAGGATACTGACGGACTTTTACCGCTGTACCATTGAGAGCATACTCACCAACTGCATCTCAGTGTGGTATGGCAATTGTCCCATATCGGACCGCAAAGCACTCCAGCGTGTGGTGAAAACTGCCCAACGGATTATCAGCACCCAATTGCCCGCTATTGAGAACTTTTACCATAAACACTGCCTGGGCAGGGCGAAAAGCATTATCAAGGATGCATCTCACTCTAACCATGGACTTTTTACTCTCCTCCCATCCGGTAGGCGCTACAGGAGCCTCTGCTCCCGCACCAGCAGGCACAGGAAGAGCTTCTTCCCTGAGGCTGTGACACTGCTGAACCTCACATCACAGTGCTAAGCAGTATTGCACCCATATTGTACTGTCTCAGTACTTTTATATTTGTGTGCTGTAGCACTTACTTTTTATTCACAGTTATTTTGTAAATAACACTATTCTTTGCATTTCTGGTTAGATGCTAACTGCATTTCATTGGCTTTGTATCTGTACTTGGCACTATGACAATAAAGTTGAATCTAATCTAATCCAACCTAAGACATGGTCGTTGTCATTTTGTTGTCAATCAATACCTGGAGTGTTTGTGGTTCAGAGAGACAATAAGACCATATGACCATACAGTATGCTAGACATTTCAAGGTAAAGGAGGAGGTAGTGTTGGGTCTCTTAAAGAGCATTAAAGTAGTTAAGTCCCCTGGGTATAATGGGATTAACCCCAGGATATTGGGAGAGACAAGAGAAGAGATTAATGGGGCCGTGACCAATATCTTCATGTTCTCTTAAGCTACAGGTAAGGTCCAGGAGGACTGGCGAGTAGCTAATGTTGCCCATTATTCAAGAAGACAACCAGGGATAATCTGGAAACTAGAACCCTGTGAGTCTCGTGTCTGTAGTAGGGAAATTGTGGGAGAGAATTCTTAGGGATAAGATTTATGAGCATTTGGAAAGCTGTGACCTAACTAGCAAGAGCCAGCATGGCTTTGTGCAGAGCAAGTCGTGACTTACTAACTGGGTTTTGATGAGATGAAAAGGGTGATTGGTGAAGGTAGAGCTGCCGATGTTGTTTACATGGATTTTACACAATGCAACACAATGATTTTTATTATAATTCAGAACGATTTTACACAATTTAACAAGGTCCCTCATGAAAGACTCATCCAGAAGATTAAGATGCATGGGATCTATGGTGAATTGGGCATTTGGATTCAGAACTGGATTGCCATAGAACATAGTGATCAAAGTCAGGTCAAGGTTCTTGTCATTTAACTACATAGTTGCATACTGTCAAATGAGACAACGTTTCTTCGAACCAGGGTGCAAAACACAGTAGTACATGTATATGTATGATTGTGTAGTACATATAACACAAAATAATTTATGAAAATTAGGATAAAATTTACAGATGAATTAAACATAAATAAACAAAGTAAAATGCATGAATTAAGTATTGTAAGATACAGAACAGATCAGGGACATTTATCAGGAACGCTGCATATGCAGGGCCCTTAGTATTATTAAGGATCTCACTCATTCATCCAGCATCTTCTTTGACTTTTGACCATCAGGCAGGAGACTCTGATGCATAAAAACAAGAACAGTCAGGATGGGCAACAGTTTCTTCCTTCAAGCCATTAGGCTTCTGAGCTCCCTGCTGCATCTGTGGAGAAAAGTACAGTCGACGTTTCAGGCTGAAACCCTCCAGCATTTTGTGTGTGTTGCAATGCTTTGGTTATCTAGGTTTTGTCTTTTTAAAATATTGAGTAATTTAATTTGTCCCACCAATGATAGCTTCAGAATTGGCCTTGTCATTTAAGACGTGTTTCTACTGTATATGATGAACCACTTGTCTACACCCAAAATAGTCAAGTCAACTGTGTAACTGTAACTTTTAACATTGTATTTAATTACCTGCTGATATCTTGTACTGAAAGGGTATAAATAGTTAATATATTTTTAGTTCAGAGAGATGCTAACACAAGGTCTCTACCTATGTGTATGCTTGTGCTGAATAGAAACCTGTTACATCTATAACTCTGGACTCCTCGTGGCTCATTTAAAGTCCCAACATCTACAGGGGGATTATAGATAGGTTAAGTGCATGGGCAAAACATTTTGAAAATCCAGTATAGCGTGGGGAAACTGCCCCTATTTGGGAGGAAACTGTCCCAATTTGGGAGGCAAAGTAAAAAAAAATGTATGGGTCTCATCCTGAAACGTCAGCTCTTTATTCCTCTCCATAGATGCTGACTGACCTGCCAAGCTCCTCCAGCATTTTGTGTGTGTTACCCTGCATTATCTAAATGCTGAGGAATTGCAGGAAACTGAGATGCAGAGGAATTAGGATGCGACTGTCCTTGATCCATGGTCCATAAAATTGTAGAAAGTTAGTGGAAAGCTTACAGAATAGTATTGTTTATTGCTGCAGGGATGTTACGTTTAAGATATATAGACATTAGGCAGACTAGAGCTGGAGAACTATGTACAAAATTGGTCTTCATATTTAAGAAAAGCTGTAATTACACTGGCTGTATATTGTACTTGACTAATAAAAAATGAAAATGCTGGAAACGCGCAGCAGGTCAGGCAGCATATGTGGAAAGAGAATGTTAATATGCCTTAGGTAGCATACTCTTTGTCTTAGACCTGAAATGATCATTCTTTTTCTCTTTTCACAGACATCAACTGTTTCCAACATTTTCTTTTTTCTAAATTTCATTTTTCCAGCATCTGTGTTTTCTGAATTTCATTTACTCTATTAAAGTTTACTCCATTGAAATGTTAAAAAAATGTACATTGGAATGTAGCATTTAGTGAGTATGCGGGTTGAGAAAAGTTTGGGCAGGCCAGTCATGGATCTGCTGGAGCAACACACGAACACTAGAGGAACTCAGTGGGTCGAGTAGCAATAAATTAGAAAAGAGCAATAAATTAAAAAATAAGGATATAGTACCCTAAGAAAGTTTCCTTGTGGAAAAGAGAAGTTTATTGTTTGAAAATAAGAGTGTCTATTTATAAGATAAAGAGACAATGATTTTTTCCCTCTCATCAGGTCTTCCCCAAAGAAAAGAGGAAGAATCCTTAAATATTTTGTGGTGGAAATAATTAGATATTGCTTTAGCAAGGGCAAGGGAATGAAAAGGTACTGAGGGTGGATGAGAATGTGCAGTTGAGGTTACAACTGGCTCATTTGTGCTTTTATTGGAAAGTAGCATATGCTTGAGTGCTTTAGACACTCTAATGTTGCAGGATGGTACTTGACCTCAGATGTGGCTTTTACATCATCCCGTTTCATTATGTAGTTAAAATGCTCATTTATGCTGAAGGTTTCACATCACTTTACAAACCAGATCTCTTGAGAAATCAGCTTCCTACTATGGGCCAGCAAGCCTATGCTCTCAGACCCAATTTGAAAACTGGTTCACGCTTGTACTTTAACAGGAAATGAAAGTTAAATGTAAAAAGCAAGAATGCACTTGAGGAAATGCAGAAGTATTCAAGGGGAAATTTAGAGGACTGGAAGTACAAAGGAAATATGTGTGTAAAATTTGCAGACCTGTACAGTAAACTGCTTAAAAAAAGAAACACATGGAAGTATTACCAGAAATAGAAATTATAGCAATAAGAGATTATACTCTATATATCTATATAATGTCTCCTTTGACTGATGGGAGACTTAGTTGATCTAGCCAAAGTAAATTGGAAGGACCCCTTTCCCCAAGAAGTGGGGTCAGAAACTTGAAGTAATAGTTTTTTTCAACCTTTATTTGTCACGTGTACATTGAAATATACAGTGAAGTGTCTACGTCAATGACCAACCCAGTCTAAGGATGTAATGGGGAAAGCCCACTCGTGTCACCATGCTTCTGATGCCAACATAGAGTACCCACAACTTACTAACCCATACATGGCGTGGCCAAGTGGTTAAGGTGTTCGTCTAGTGACCTGAAGGTTGCTAGTTCGAGCCTTGGCTGAGGCAGCGTGTTGTGTCCTTGAGCAAGGCACTTAACCACACATTGCTCTGTGATGACTCTGGTGCCAAGCTGTATGGGTCCTAATGCCCTTCCCTTGGACAACATCGGTGTCGTGGAGAGGGGAGACTTGCAGCATGGGCAACTGCCGATCTTCCATACAACCTTGCCCAGGCCTATGCCCTGGAAAACTTCCAAGGTGCAGATCCATGGTCTCATGAGACTAATGGATGCCTAAACTAGAGCACTCAGAGGAAGCCCCATGTGGTCATGGGCAAAATGTACAAACTCTCTAAATACAGCGGCAGAAATTGAACCCTGACTGCTGATTGGTGGTGCTGTTATCATATTACACTAACCGCTACGCTACTGGGCTGTCCATTTCATTGATAGAAAGATTACAAGGGAGATGAGGAAAAGAGACTGGAGTAGGCTTTAAGAACTTTTGATCTGCAGGAATATGGATCTGGTGCTGGAGACTGGGTTATGTTGCAGAACACTTTTCAAAAGGTGAGGATATGGTGGGCTGGATATCCTTCTAGATTGTAAATCTATTAATCTCAGAAAGTTCTGCACAGCTTTACCCCACTTTGACCCTGTTCCACAGTTAATCACAATTACAACTCTAGTAACTCACACAAAATTCTGGAGGAACTCAGCACATCAGGTAAATCTATGCGGAGAAGTAAAGAGCCAACACTTCGGGCTGAGACCCTTCATCTGGTCCTAAACATTGGCTCTTTATTCTTCATTTCCATAGATGCTGCCTGACCTGCTGAGTTGCTCTGGATTTCCAGCATCTGCAGAATCTCCTGCTTTATGATTTACCATTTTGTAATTTTTAATAAAACTGAATTAGTTAACCTTTAAGATTGGTCACAAGTCTCTATAGGTTGTTTACTTCTTACAAATAATAATTTAAACCCTGAAACTTGAAGACCAAGTAAAAGTGACTGGGGAAGATTTAAGGATATGATCCAGACTTCCAGTGAACTACTGGATTGTTCAAAGTGCTGAACTTTCGGAAGATTTGTTAACTAGGATCCCACCTGCCTTCTTAAGTATTCATAAAAGAATTCAATGCTCTATTTGACAATGGGAAAGCAAACATTTCGGGCACCTTGCCAATGTTTTTTTCTAAATCGGTGTCATGAAGGCATCCGGTCATTTATTTCAGAATTATATTTGAGGCTTGTGGGGTGTCATGGTAGTCTAGGGAGCACTTTACAGCGCCAACTGAAGAAACGGGGTTCAATTCTGTAAGATGTTTGTATGTTTTCCCTGTAACCACGTGGGTTTCTTCCAGGTGCTCTGCTATCCTCTCACATTCCAAAGATGTACGGTTAGGGCTAGTGAGTTGTGGGCATGCTATGTTGCCGCTGGAAGTGTGGCAACACTTGCGGGCTGCCCAGCACAATCCTTACTCATAGGATTTGACGCAAACGACACATTTCACTATAGGCTTCAATGTACATGTGACAAAACCTATGTAGCACTTGTCTTATCTTGTGTAACTGATCACCGCACTCTTATGAGAAAATCAGATTACATAGTATTGCACTCAGTGATCGTTGGCCATCAGAAGCTCTAGGTATCGAAAGGAGTCAGCGAAAACTAAACACACACTTCTAGAGGTCAGTTTTTTTTTATATAAAAAAAGCAATATATACAAACTATTTAAGTGAGTAAGAACAATTCAAAATTACAACTGCTGTTTAGATTCCAAATCTCAGATATCAAAGAAAAACCAAATTTCTTTTTAGTTAGAATCAGAATAATTTACTCCAATTTCTCTAACTAATTAGATCTAGTATTATTCTCTATTTAAGAGGACAAGAGATTCTGCGAGCCGGACAAGGATACCCGGATGGTGTGTTGCCTCCCTGGTGCCAAGGTACGGGATGTCTCAGATCGAGTCCAGAGTGTTCTGAGGAGAGAGGACGAGCAGCCGGAAGTCTTGGTATACGTTGGTACCAATGACATAGACAGAAAAAGAGAGGAGGTCCTGAAGAAAGACTACTGGGAGCTAGGAAGAAAATTGAAAAGCCGGATCTCCGGATCTCCAGGATTGCTGCCTGAGCTGTGCGCTAATGATGGTAAGAATAGCAGAATTAAGCAGATGAATGTGTGGCTAAGTAACTGGAGCAGGGGGCAGGGCTTCAAATTCTTGAATCATTGGGATCTATTTTGGAGAAGGTATGACTTATACAAAAAAGATGGATTACACCTGAACCCAAAAGGTACTAATATCCTGGCGGGATTGTTTAATATAGCTGTTAGGGAGGGTTTAAACTAAGTTAGCAAGGGGAAGGAAACCAAGGTGTTAGGGTCGAGGAAGAGGAAAATAGAAATAAGTCAAAAATACTGTGCAGCAAAGATGGCAAGAAGGACAGGCCCGTGAATATACAGGATAATTTGCTGCAAAATAGAAATACAGCAAAATCAGCAACAGATACTGATCTAAATGTACTGTACTTAAATGCACGCAGCATTAGAAGTAAAGTGGATGACCTTGCTGCACAGCTGCAGGTTAAAAGATATGACATTGTGACCATCACCGAGTCATGGCTAAATGATGGATGTGATTGGGAGCTGAATATCCAAGGATACACAGTGTATAAGGAAGGTAGGTAAAGGGGGTGGCGTGGCCCTGATGGTAAGTAACGATATCAAATCAATAGAAAGAAGGGACATGGGATCAGAAGAGGTAGAATCCTTATGGGTTGAGTTAAGAAATGGCAAGGGTAAAAAGACACTAATAGCAGTTATATACAGGCCTCCAAACAGCAGTCGGGATGTGGACTACAAGTTGCAGCTGGAAATAGAAAAAGCGTGTCAGAAGGAAAATGTCAAGATAATTATGGGGGATTATAATATGAAAGTGGATTGGGAAGTCGGGAAGGTAATGGATCTCAGGAGAGGGAGTTTGTAGAATGCCTACAGGATGGCTTTTTGGAGCAGCTTGTCCAGAAGCCCACCAGGGGACCGGCTGTTTTGGATTGGGTGCTGTGTAACGAACCTGAGGCGATTAGGGAGCTGGAGGTAAAGGAACCCCTTGGAAGTAGTGATCATAATATGATTGAGTTCAGTTTCAAATTTGAAAAGGAGAAGCTGGTATCAGGTGTATCGCTATTTCAGTGGAACAGGGGAAATTGCAGTGGTATGAGAGAGGAACTGGCCCAAGTCGATTGGAAAAGTAAACTAAATGGAGGGACGGCAGAGCAGAATTGGATGAAATTCCTACAAGAAATAAGGAAAATGCAGGAAAAATATATTCCAAGAAAAAAGAAAATCATGAATGGAAAAATGGCACAAATGTGGCTAATGAGAGAGGTTAAGGCAGGTCTAGAGGACTGGAAGGTCGCAAATGTAGTTCTGCTATTTAAGAAAGGAAGGAGGCAGCAAAAAGAAAATTACAGACCTATTAGTCTGACATCGGTAGTTGGAAAGATATTGGAGTCAATCCTCAAGGACGAGGTTATGAAATACCTCGAGGTGCATGACAAGATAGGCCGAAGCCAGCATGGTTTCATGAAGGGAAGATCCTGCCTCACCCAACCTAATGGAATTTTTTGAGGTAATCTCGAATAAGATTGACAAGGGAGAGGCTGTGGATGTTGTGTATTTGGATTTTCAAAAGGCCTTCGATAAGGTGCCACATAAGAGGCTGCTTAATAAGATGAGAGCCCATGGAATTATAGGAAAGATATTGAAATGGGTGGAACATTGGCTGATAGGCAGAAAGCAAAGGGTGGGAATAAAGGGATCCTATTCTGATTGGTTGCCGATTACTAGTGGTGTTCCGCAGGGGCCAGTGTTGGGGCCGCTTCTTTTTACAATGTATATCGATGATTTGGATTATGGATTAAATGGTTTTGTGGCTAAGTTTGCGGATGACACCAAGATAGGTGGAGGAGCAGGAAATGTTGAAGAACCGGAAAGGTTGCAGAGAGACTTAGTCGGTTTAGGAGAGTGGGCAAAGAAATGGCAGCTGAGATACAACGTTGACAAATGTACGGTTGTACATTTCGGAAGAAGAAATAATCGGGCAGATTATTATTTAGATGGGGAGAAAATTCAAAAATTGGAAGTGCAAAGGGACTTAGGGGTCCTCGTGCAGGATACCCTAAAGGTTAACCACCAAGTTGGATTGGCGGTAAGGAAAGCGAATGCGATGTTGGCATTCATTTCAAGAGGAATAGTGTATAAGAGTAAGGAGGTGTTGATGAGGCTCCATGGGGCATTAGTGAGACCTCATTTGGAATACTGTGTGCAGTTTTGGGCCCCCTATCTTAGAAAGGATGTACTGATGTTGGAGAGAGTTCAGAGAAGATTTATGAGGATGATTCCTGGAGTGCAGGGGCTAACATATGAGGAGCGTTTGTCGGCTCTTGGATTGTATTCATTAGAGTATAGAAGAATGAGAGGGGATCTCATAGAAACATTTCGAATGTTGAAAGGGTTGGACAGAGTAGATGTGGAAAGGTTGTTTCCCTTGGTGGGTGAGTCCAGGACAAGAGGCTATAGTCTTAGAATTAGAGGGTACCCAGTTAAAACAGAGATGAGGAGAAATTTTTTTAGCCGGAGGGTCGTGGATTTGTGGAATTCGTTGCCACATACAGCTGTGGAGGCCCGATCATTGAGGGTGTTTAAGGAGGAGATTGACAGGTATCTAATTAGTCAGGGTATCAAGGGATATGGGGAAAAAGCCAGAAATTGGAACTAGATGGGTGAATAGTTTAGCTCATGGGGGAGCTGCAGAGCAGACTCAATGGGCCGAATGGCCTACCTCTGCTCCTTTGTCTTGTGATCTTGTGGTCTTGTGAACCGCAGATTAGTTCTGTTAAATCATACCAAAGGATTTGATTAGGTTCTTTTTGTATAAATTTGTGAATCGACTTTCCACGGATGATCAAATATTCCATCCAACGAACCAAGAAGCAAGATGGCGAGCCACCCAAGATCGAACAACCAGCACGGGAACGAAATGTTTAATGACGTAGAGAATTTAATATGGTTGGATGCATAAGTTTATTTTCATTTGAAGAATCTGAAATTGATTTTCTGCAAGAACTGATTATTTATGCAAAGACTCTGATAAGTTACTGAATGAGATTTACCTTGTTTAAAAGTTGTGATGTTGGAGAATTTGTCATAAAAGGAGTTAAGCTGTATGTGTGTGTGCATATTATATAATATATGAATTTGTAGACATACTGACTGGAACTGAAACAGAAGCTAACCGTAAACAAGAGAAAATCTACAGATATCGGAAGTCCGAGCAAACCACCACCCAGGACGTGCCTTCTTCCCATTACTACCATTGAGGAGGAACAGGACCCTGAAGACACACTCATTGTTTTAGAAACAACTTCTCCCCCACCATCAGATTTATGAGCAGTCCATGAGCACTACCTCACTATTTTTGCACCACTTATTTAATTTATATATACTGTAATTGATTGTTTTTATGCATTGCACTGTACTGCTGCTGCAAAACAACAAATTTCACAACATGCAGTATGTCAGTGATATTAAACCTGGTTCTGAATCCACAGAAAACAGCAAAGAATGATTAAAGAGGGAAGAAATAGCTTATGATTGTAAACTGGAAAGAAACATAAAGGCAGACAGTGGCTGTCAGTAAAAGTACATAGAAAATAAAGCGTTAACTAGTGTAGAAGTTGATCCATTAAAGGATGGGTTTGGAAGTTCCCAATGCAGTCTTTTCAAGAGTAATATAACTGTGGAATAATGTGTTTTTAAAGTAATCAATCTTGCTGCACAGGATGTGCATGAGATCACAATTGAAAGTTGGTTTATTATTGTCAAAGTTCTAAGTAAATTTGTTATCAAAGTATGTAAGTCACCATATACAACCCTGAGATTCATTTTCTTGCAGACATACTCAGTAAATCCAATAACCATAATAGCATCAATGAAAGACATCAACAACATAGCAGACAAACAACCAATGTGCAAAATACACATTGATAGTCAGCATGGCTTTGTCAAGGGCAGGTCATGCCTTACGAACCTGATTGAATTCTTTGAGGATGTAACAAATGACATTGATGAAGGTAGAGCAGTGGATGTAGTGGATATGGATTTCAGTAAGACATTTGATAAGGTACCCCATGCGAGGCTCATTCAGAAAGTAATGAGGCATGGTATTCAAGGAGACCTTCCTTTGTGGATCCAGAATTGGTTTGCCCACAGAAGGCAAAGGATGATTGTGAATGGTTCATATTCTGCATGGAGGATGGTGACTAGTGGTGTTCTGCAGGGATCTGTTCTGGGACCCCTCCTCTTTGTGATTTTTGTAAATGACTTGGATGAGGAAGTAGAAGAGTGGGTTAGTAATTTTGCTGATGACATAAAGGTTGGAGGTTTTGTGGATAGTCTGGAGGGTTGTCACAGGTTACAATGCGACATCAATAAGATGCAGAACTGGGCTGGGAAGTGGCAGATGGAGTTCAACCCAGATAAGTGTGAAGTGATTCATTATGGTAGGTCAAATTTGAAGACAGAATATAATATGAATGGTAAGACTCTTGGCAGTGTGGAGGTGTGGGAGATCAGTGAGATCTTGGGGTCCATGTCCGTAGGACACTCAAAGCTGCTGCACAGGTTGACAGTGTTGTTAAGAAGGTGTATTGGCCTTCATCAACAGTGGGATTGAGTTCAAGAGCCGTGAGGTAACGTACAGCTATATAAGACCTCAGTTAGACCCCACTTGGCCTACTGTGTTCAGTTCTGGTCACCTCATCATAGGAAGGATGTGGATACTATAGAGAGAGTGCAG
The DNA here is from genome assembly GCF_963921235.1 of Mobula hypostoma. NCBI lineage: Eukaryota > Metazoa > Chordata > Chondrichthyes > Myliobatiformes > Myliobatidae > Mobula > Mobula hypostoma. Next base: position 40,546,902 of record NC_086129.1, read on the forward strand.
AGGAGATTTACAAGGGTGTTGCTTGGATTGGGGAGCATGCCTTACGAGAATAGGTGGAGTGAACTCGGCCTTTTCTCCTTGGAGCGATGGAGGATGAGAGGTGACCTGATAGAGGTATATAAGATGATGAGAGGCATTGATTGTGAGGATAGTCAGAGGCTTTTCCCCCAGGGCTGAAATGGCTAGCACAGGAGGGCACATTTTTAAGGTGCTTGGAAGTAGGTACAGAGGAGATGGCAGGGGTAAGTTTTTTACACAGAGTGGTGAGTGTGTGGTATGGGCTGCCGGCGGCAGTGGTGGAGGTGGAAATAATAGGGTCTTTTAAGAGCCTCTTAGATAGGTCCACGGAGTTTAGAAAAATAGAGGGCTATGTGGTAGGGCAATTCTAATCAGTTTCTAGAGTGGGTTACATAGTAGACACACATTGTGGGCCGAAGGGCCTGTAATGTGCTGTAGATTTCTATGTAAAATACAACAAACTGTGGAAATACAAAAGAAAAAAGAAATAATAATTATAAATAAATAAATAAACAATAAATATTGAGAACATGAGATGAAAGTGAGTCCATTGATTGTGGAAACAGTTCAGTGATGGAACAAGTGAAGTTATCCCATCTGGTTCAAGAGCCTGATGGTTGAGGGATAACAACTGTTCCTGAACCTGGTAGTGAGAGTCCTGAGGCTCCTGTACCTTCTTCTTGAGGACAGCAGCGAGAAGAGAGCATGACCTGGGTGGTGGGGGTCCCTGATGATAGATGCTGCTTTCCTGTGTCAATGCTCGGTGTAGATGTGCTCAATGATTGGGAGGGCTTTACTTGTGTTGGACACAACTTTTGTAGGATTTTCCCTTCAAGAGCATTGGTGTTTCCATACTAGGCTGTGATGCAGCCAAGTAATATACTCTCCACCACATACCTATAAGAAGTTTGTCAAACTTTTAGATGTCATGCCGAGTCTTTGGAAACTCCTACGGAAGTACAGTGCCTATAAAAAGTATTCACCCCCTTTCGAAGTTTTAATGTTTTACTGTTTTACGTCATTGAATCACAGTGGATTTAATTTGGCTTTTTTGACACTGATCAACAGAAAAACACTCTTTCGTGTCAAAGTGTAAACAGATCTCTACAAAGTGATCTAAATTAATTACAAATATAAAACACAATATAATTGATTGCTTAAGTATTCCCCCCTCTTTAATGTGACACACCAAATCATCACTGGTGCAGCCAATTGGTTTTGGAAGCCACATAATTAGTTAGGATGTTCTCGCTCTATATAAACCTGTGTGCAGTCAGGTTGTTTCAATGGATTGTAGTAAAAATACTCCTGTATCTGGAAGGTCCAAGTGCTGGTGAGTGAGTATCCTGGCAAAAACTACACCATGAAGACAAAAGAACACTCCAAGCAACTATGCAAAAAGGTTATTGAAAAACACAAGTCAGGAAAAGAATGCAAGAAAATTTCCAAGTCACTGAATATCCCTTGGAGTACAGTTAAGTTAATTTTCAAGAAATGGAAAGAATATGGCACAGCTGTGAATCTGCCTAGAGCAGGCCGTCCTCAAAAACTGAGTGACTGTGCAAGAAGGGGACTAGTGAGGGAGGCCACCAAGAGACCTATGACAGCTCTAGAGGAGTTACAAGCTTCAGTGGCTGAGACGGGAGAGACCGCACACAACAACTGTTTCCTGGGTGCTTCACCAGTCCCAGCTTTATGAGAGAGTGGCAAAGAGAAAGCCACTGTTGAAAAAAACTCAAATGAAATCTCATCTAGAGTTTGCCAGAAGACATGTGGGAGACACTGAAGTCAGCTGATAGGATGTTCTATGGTCTGATGAAACCAAAAATTGAGCTTTTTGGCCATCAGACTATGTTTGGTGTAAGCCAAACACCGCACATCATGAAAAGCACATCATCCTTACCATGAAGCATGGTGATGGCTGCATCATGCTGTGGGGATGCTTCACTGTAGCAGGTCCTGAAAGGCTTGTGACATTAGAGGGTAAAATGAATGCAGCAAAATACAGGGGAATCCTGGAAGAAAACTTGATGCAGTCTGCAAGAGAACTGCTACTTTGGAGAAGATTTGTTTTCCAGCAAGTCAATGATCCCAAGTATAAAGCCAAAACCACACAGGAATGGCTTAAAAACAACAAAATTAATATCCTGGAGTGGCCACAGTAGAGTCCAGACCTCAATCTAATTGAGAATTTGTGGCTGGACTAGAAGAGGGCTGTTCCCACGCGATCCCCATGCAATCTGACAAAGCTTGAGCAGTCTTGTAAGGAAGAATGGGGGGAAATTGCAGTGTCTAGATGTGCAAAGCTGATAGAGACCTATCCACTCAGACTCAAGGCTGTAACTGCTGCCAAAGGTGCCTCTACTAAATACTGACTTGAAGGGGGTGAGTAATTATGCAATCAATTATTTTGTGTTTAATAATTTTAATAAATTTAGACCAATTTGTAGAAAATTGTTTTCACTTTGACACATAGGGGTATTTTCTGTTGATCAGTGTTGAAAAAGCCAAATTAAATCCACTGTGATTCAATGTTGGAGAACAATAAAACAGGAAGACTTCCGCGGGGGTGGGGATCCTTTGTTATAGGCACTGTACGTGCTGGGACCAAGGCAGAATCGATGAAATGATAGCACACGTACTGAGATGCAGGGAAAAACTTTGCTTTGCATACCATCCATACAGATCATTTCACAACATAAAACTCATTGAGGTCATGCAAAGGGTAAAGCAATAACAGGAGGTAGAATATAGTGTTGCATTTACAATTACGGAGAAGGTACTTCGCTTTGGGAATCTTTGGCCCTTGTATCTTTGGATTTTTCTACCATAGAGAGCAGTTCAATGCTCGTGATTAATGTATTCTTGCCAAGGTGGAATACCTGTACATTATTAGAACTTCCATGTGTGTTCCTTTACCTCCCACATGCCAAAATGTACAGGGTAATAGATTGATTGGCCACTGGCTCTGCATATGATTGATATCGAATTTCTGTATGTTAACGTGCCTGTCTAAATGTATCTTTAAGCGACACGATCGTCCACGTCCACCACCACTCCAGGTAGTGTGTTCCTGGCACTTACCTATTTCCATGTTAAAAAATAAACTGCACATCTCACTTTAAATTTCTCTCTCTCATACGATCTTTCACCTAATGTGGAAATTTGTCCAGGTAAATTCTATTTACAAAAAAAAACAAGAAAATCCAAGCCAGCCAATTACTACTTAGTCTACTCTCAATCACCGGGGGGAGGGTGATGAAGGTTTCATCAACAGCATTGTCAAGTGGCTGTTATTTATCAATAATCTGTTCATTTGTTCCCAGTTGGATTATTCTAGGACCACTTAGTGCCAGACCTTATCAAGCTATGGTCCAAACATGGACAAAACATGCTGCATTCCAGGGAAATGGTGGGAGTTTTTGAAGTTTCGATTGCCTCCAACTAAAATATATGATTTGTGAATTTGTAATTCCTATGAGCTGTCTTCATACCTGTATTCACGTTGAAGTCTACCCCACTGTAACTACTGAAGTTGTGTTAATTCATCTGGGATGCAATTCAGAATATGACAAACTATCAGTTGACATAGAAAGCAGACTGGAAAAAGGGAGAAGAAATTAAGTCTTTTTGCACAGGCCAAACAAAAAGGAAGCACAGGCATTGGATCAAGTTGATGCTGTACTTCTGTTGTCTAGGACAGTGGAGCTTTGCCTTAGAAATAAAACTTCTCAGACACAAAACAGCCAGAAAAATGGGAAAACTGATTTGGTTGGCCACTGGAAGTAGATGGCCGAACACAGAACATTTCAATACAGGTCCTTCGGCCCACAATGTTGTGCTGACCCTTTAACCTGCTCCAAGGTCAATCTAATGCTTCTCTTTCACATAGTCAACCATTCTTCTTTCATCTAAGACTCTCTTAAATGTCAGTAATGTATCTGCCTCTACCACTCACACACTTTCTGTGTAAAAAAAGCTATTTCTGATAATCCCCTCCCATACTTCCTCCAATCACCTTAAAATTATACCCCCATTGTATTTGCCAGTTGCACCTGGGAAAAGGGAGAGGACTGTGCTTCATCACAGCTATGCTGATAAGTGGTGTTTCATCAGACTGTTTATATTGACCTCTGAGACAGCCAGGGTTCAGCTTGTATCAAGAAGGGTGAAGAGGGAAGGGAAGTCTACCCTTTTTGTTAACAGAGACAGGATGGGGAACTCCAGTCCTACACATTTGGTAAGCTTGCCAGGTGAACATAGGGCACAGGAGCAGGAGCAGTTTATCTGGCAAACCTGCTCCATCCATTTGAACTATGCCACACAGAGACTGTCGTTGAGAGATATAATAAGTCTTTATTACACAGCAACACACACAAAAAATGCTGGAGGAACTCAGCAAGTCAGACAGCATTAACGGAGGGGAATAAACAATTGGCATTTTGGGCTGAGATCTTTCATCAGGACTCCATATGGACTGGACATCCCCTCCATAGATGCTGCCTGACCTGCTGAGTTCCTCCATTTTGTGTGTTGCTCAAGATCTCCAGCATCTGCATAAATCTTTTGTGTTGATTGTTACACAGCAGATCTTCTGGAGTTTCTATTTCCCCTTTCTCCCTCTCCCACTTAATGGTACAGTAATGTTTTATACTTTTTAAAAAGACAGAAACAACAATAAATAATGAACACCAGTTTCAATGGCAATAACTTTAATATTAATACTTTTAACATTTTAAATGTAACAGAATAACATTTACAATGAGTGCACATCCTGCAGAACTGCTTTCAACACTTGAGTACTTTTGCTGGTCTGAGAACTTTTAACCACAAACTCCTGATACCCAAAATAGCCTCGGTGTTGAAGGATGGCTTCTTGGTGCATCTACAAAGCAGCTAGAAAAGAGACATGCCCTAAAATGTGCCTGAAGTGACAAGGATATGTGCATTAATCTAAAATAATCTAAAAAATTAACTGGCTGGGATATCAACAAGAGGAGATGACCATTTAATGGCTTCCATATTCTCATCATGGTTTTAATGAGTGCCAAATTACATGTATAACCTTCCCCTGTGTGGTTTCAATAATACAGAATCAAAATGTCCCACACCCAGTGATTGCTTCTGTAATTTTAGTGGAAGCTCAAATACGAACAAGGTTGATTTCTGATGACCAGTTCTAACCTCCAAAGCACCACATATTGATTGTGGATAATACTAAAATAATAAAATCACAGACAGTGAAGAACATTGTCAAAAATTAGAAGGGTATCTTGACCAGCTGGGTAAGTATGCTGAGGATAGGCAATTGGCTAGTGTGAAGGGTTGCATTTTGGGAAGTCAAATCAGGATAGGACTTACCTGGGCTGTGTTGTGGGAGCAGAAGATCCTAGGAGTACAACTACATAGTTCACTGAAAGTGGGGTCACAGGCTGACGAAGTGGTGAAGAAGGGCTTGGCATGCTGAACTTCATTGATCAGGGTACTGAGTATAGAGTTGGGATGTTACATTGCTTTTGCCGTCGTCGTCATGGCTATCCCTCGAGGTCGAGGATGATGGACTTCGTTCTATTGATCTTCTTATGGGCTCTCAATTGGCTTATGAGTCCAATCTTGGCTTTGAAAGTTCTTCCACATTCAGGACATGTAGTTCCAGACGGCAGATCGGGCTTTGGTTGTTGGTGCCTCTCTTTCCATTTTCTTCTCTTTTCTTCTAATTCTGCACATCTGTTGGCTTCGAAAGTTGCTGTTCCTTCTCGGATGATGGCTTGCCAGAGTTTCCTGTCCTTGGCATTGGTTTCCCAATTGTTGATTGTCATTGTTACATTTCTTCATGTTTAAGACGTCTTTGAATCTCTTCTGTTGTCCGCCTTTTTTACGTTTGCCTTCTTTAAGCTGGGAGTAGAAGATTTGTTTCAGCAGATGTTCATCTTTCATCTGAACAACATGACCGCTCCATCTTAGCTGGTTCTTGATGACGTAGGCTTCAACGCTTGTTGTTTTTGCTTTATTTAGCACACTGACGTTGGTTCTTTTATCTTGACATTGGTGAGACAACACCTGGAGTATTGTTTACAGGTCTGGTTGCTATGATATAGGGAAAACACCAGTAAACTGCAAAGGGTGTAGAAATCTGTGAGGATACTGCCAAGATTCAAGGGACTGAGTTATAGCGAGAGATTGGACAGGCTAGGATTTTAATCCTTGGAGCACAGGAGATTGAAGGGTAATATTAAGGGTTTAAAATCAAGAGTGCTTTTGGATAGGGTAAAAGCACATAGTCACAAGAAATTCTGCAGATGCTGGAAATCCAAACCAACACATACAAAATGCTGGAGGAACTCACCAGGTCAGGCAGCACCTATGGAAATGAATAAACTGTTGACATTCTGTTCCGAGACCCTTCTTCAGGACTGAGAATGAAGGGGAGGGGAAATAGCAGAATAAAAAGGTGGGGGTGAGGGGAGGGGAAGGATGCTAGCTGGAAGGTGATAGGTGAAGCCAGGTGGGTGGGAAAGATAAAGGGTTGGAGAAGAAGGAATCTGATAGGAGAGAAGAGTGGACAATTGGAGAAAAGGAAGGGGGAGGTGATAGGCAGGTGAGAAGAGGCAAGGAACCAGAGTGGGGAATAGAAAAGGGAAGGGGGAGGGAAAAGATTTTTTATACTGGAAGGACAAATCGACATTCACGCCATTAGGCTGGAGGCTACCCTAACAGAATATGAGGTGCTGCTCCTCCAACCTGAGGGTGGCCTCATCGTGGCAAAAGAGTAGGCCATGGGCCAACAGGAATGGGAATAGCAATTAAAATGCTTGGCCATCGGGACATTCTGCTTTTGGCGAATGGAGCAGAGCTGCTCAACAAAGAGGACACCAGTTTACAGTGGTCTCACCAATGTAGAAGAGGCACCACTGGGAAAATGCAGGTGCTTGACAAAGCGGTCCAAAGTCTTTTTCCCAGTGAAGGGGATCTAAAAACTCAACGGCATAGAGTTTTGGTGCAAAGTGAAAGATTTAGAAGGGACCTAAAGGGCAAGTTCTTCATGCACATGGTGGTATGTATATGGAATGAGCTGCCAGAGAAAATGTTTGAGGCAGGACAATATCAGTATTCAAAAGACATTTGGACAAGTACTTGGATAAGATAGGTTTCGACCAATATGGGCCAACCGCCTGGCAAATAGCTTGGTGGGTACCATTGTCAGCATGGACAAGTTGGGCTACATACTCTGATATTCTTTGACTCTATTCCGTGAAATCATGGATGAAGCACTTTTGACCAGAACACCACTTTCCTCTTCTCTCCCCATTTTGTTTAATTCTCTTGTATTTTAAAAGTGTGTCAGTTTCTTCCTTTAAGATATTCAATGACTTTCCCTCCACAGTTCTTTGAGATTCTTAATCATAAGACCATAAGTCACAGGAGCAGAATTAGACTGTTTGGCTCATCAGGTCTGCTCCACCATTCCATCACGGCTGATATATTATCCCTCTCAACCCCATTCTCCTGCCTTCTCCCTGTAACCTTTGATGTCCTTATTAAACGAGAACCTATCAAGCTCTGCTTTAAATATACCCAATCACCCGCCCTCCATGGCTGACTGCAGCAATGAATCTCACAGATTCACCGCCCTCTGGCTAAAGAAATTCCTCATTTCTGTTCTAAAGGGATGTCTTTGTAGTCTGACGCTGTGCCCTCTGGTCCTCGACTCCCCAGCCATAGGAAACAGCTATCCACTCTGTCTAGGCCTTTCAATGTTCAATAGGTATCAATGAGATCCCCCCCCACCATTCTTACAAACTAATCCAATTAGTGTAGGCCCAATCTGTTTAAGCTTTCCTCATACATCAACCCATTCAACTGCGTGAACCTTCTCTGCTCTGCCTTTGAAACAAGAATATCCTCTCTTAGAGATTTGTATGCAATATTCCACATTTATTAAGCTGTCCCTATTTTTATACTCCAACTTATGAGAAACAGACATAGTCAGAAAGTATAACATTTCAGATATACTAACCAATAACACAAACAAAAAATAGTCTTCAATTCCAACTAGAACCTACACAGAAATGAATTTTGAAATTAAAAGGACAACTGCGCAAACACTCAACACAGGAGCCCCTCAGGGCTGTGTACCAAGTCCCCTCCTTTACTCCCTGTATACCCATGACTGTGTCACTACCCACAGCTCTAACCTGCTAGTTAAATTTGCCGATGACATTATGTTGATTGGCCTAATCTCAAACAATAACGAGGTGGCCTACAGGGAAGAAGTCATCTCTCTGACTCAGTGGCGTCAAGAAAACAACCTCTCCCTCAATGCCGCAAAGACAAAGGAGCTGGTTGTGGACTACAGGAGGAATGGAGACGGGCTAACCCCTATTGACATCAATGGATCTGGGGTTGGGAGGGTAAACAGTCTTAAGTTCCTCGGCATCCACATCACAGAGGACCTCACGTGGTCTGTACACACCAGCTGTGTAGTGAAAAAGGCACAACAGTGCCTCTTTCACCTTAGATGGTTGAGGAAGTTTGATCATCATCATTATCAGGTGCTGTGCCCAGTTTGAGCTTTGACTGCCATGGCCCACACACTCCTGTTTCGGGTCAAGTGGATCAATTCATTGGTATTCATTTCCAGTTCTCTGGCTGCTGTCTCCATCATCATTTGTCTTTGTCTTCCTCTTGCTTTCTTCCCTTCAATCTTTCCCATAATTACCATGCATTCTAACTCCTCTTTCCTAATCACATGTCCAATGAAGTTACGTTGTCTTTTCATGATCTCATATGTTATTTCTCTTTTTGTGTTTGCTCTGTTCATGACATCCTCGTTAGATATTCTTTTCGTCCATGATATTCTTTGCATCCTCCTCAAAAACTACATCTCTGCTGCTACAATTCGTTTCCTCATGTTCCTAGATATTGTCCAACATTCTGAGCCATATAACATAACTGGATAAATGTAACATTTCGGTACTCTGAGGCGGGTTGTCATACCTAGTTTAGTATTGGTCAGTATACTCTTCATTCTCGTAAGGGTGTCTTTTGCCATCCCTATTCTTCTTTTGATGTTCATGTCGCACCTGCCATCTGATGTCACCCAGCTTCCTAAGTAGCAAAAGTTCTGTACTTGTTTTATGTCTTCCCCGTTTATTCTCAGCCTGCAGATAGGATTCTCCTTCTTTTTGGATATCACCATACATTCTGTCTTTTTGCAATTGATAGATAGACCCATTTTTGCACTTTCTTCAACAATTATATCAATTAAGTTTTGTAGTTCTTCCTCCGTACTTGCAATTAACACAGTGTCATCTGCATATCTGAAATTATTGATGTTTTCACCACCAACTTTGATTCCCAAGATATCTCTTATGTGTTGTAATATTGTTTCACTGTACACATTAAATAAATCAGGGGAGAAAACATTCCCTTGTCTAACACCTCTCTTGATTTTTGTAAACTGACTCACTTCTCCATCTATTCTTACAGTGGCAATTTATTCCCAGTACAGATTTCTGATTAGGTGGAGGTCTTTCGAATCTAGATCTAGAGATTTCTGTAATATTTCAAATAACTTATTGTGCTTCACTTTATCAAATGTTTTTGTGTAGTCGATGAAACAAACAAAACTCGTTCTGATAGTATCCTTAACATCAATATTGCGTTTCTTGTACCTTTGTCTTTCACAAAACCACATTGTTCTTTACCTACTTCAGCTTTTAGCTCTTGTCATCAAACTTCTTAGAAGTATCTTGGTGATATGACTCATTAAACATATGGTCCTATGTAATTCACATTCTATTGCTCCAGGTTTCTTAGGAAGAGTGATAAATACTGATTTTTTCTTCATCTCTTCTGGTATTATTCCAGTCTCATACATGTCATTGATTAAATCAGTAAGTTTTTCAATTCCATAATCTTCAAGGGCAATAATTTGTTCGATTACTAATTCATCAGGACCTCCTGCCTTTCCTTTCTTCATCTTATTTATTGCATTATGAACTTCAGATTTTAAAATACTTGGACCTTCAATGTTTTTCTTAATTTCTGGTTTTTCGCCTCAATCGTCTTCAAACAATTCCTGAATAGACTCAGTCCATCTGTTCATAATCTCACATTTTTCCATGATAATGGTACCGTCCTTTGCTTTCAAACATCCACCTGGAGAACAGAAGAGCTTTTTACCAGTGATATTCTTGATGTAAGGAATAGATTTCAAAGTCTAGAAATAGAATCTGTTGAAGATGATAGCAATCATGTAGAAATGAAATTTAACTCTCCAAAGGATGCCTTGGTAGAATCAGCAAAGTCAGTGATTCCTAAAAAAGAAAAAAGCACAAAGAATAAATGGATGACAGATGAAATCAAAAATCTAATGGAAAAAGGAGATGGAAGAAAGCAAATCCTATAGAATAGAAGTCCTTTGATTAAAAAGTTAAAAGCTTATGTCAAAAAGCCAAAGAAGAATAGTTAAACCAGGAATGTGAGCAAATAGAAAAAATCCCTATTACTGATCCAAAAAGGATACATCAACAAATCAAGGAAGTTTGGTATGGGCCCCCAAATCCTAAGAACTTTCTACAAAAGCACAATTGAGAGCATCCTGACTGGCTGCATCACTGCTTGTTGTGGGAACTGTACCTCCCTCAATCGCAGGATTCTGGACAGCCCAGCACATCTGTAGTTGTGAACTTCCCATGATTCAGGACATTTACAAAGACAGGTGTGAGAAAAGGGCCCAAAGGATCATTAGGGACCAGGATCACACCAACTACAATGTATTCCAGCTGCTACCAACCGGGAAATCATACCGTAGCATAAAAGCCAAGGTCAACAGGCTCCGGGACAGCTTCTTCCACCAGGCCATCAGACTGATTAACTCACGTTGATTTGAGTGTATTTCTATGTTACATAGACTGTTCTATTTATTATAAATTACTATAAATTAATATGATTGCACATTGCACATTTAGACGGAGATGTAACAAAGATTTTTACTCTTCATGTATGTGAAGGATATAACAAATAAAGTCAATTCAAATTCAAATAACACTCACAAAATGCAAGAGGAACTCAGCAGGCCAGGCAGCATCTATGGAAAAGAGTAAATAGTCGACATTTTGGGCTGAGACTCTGCATCAGGACTGGAAAACAAACAATGAGGAGTAGAGCTAAAAGGTGGGGGGAGGAGGTGAGAGAGAAACAGAAGGTGATGGGTGATACCGGGAGGGGGAGGGATGAAGTAAAGAGCTGGGAAGTTGACTGGTGAAAGAGATACAGGGCTGGAAAAGAGGGAATCTAATAGGAGAGGACTGAAGGCCTTGGAAGAACAAGCAGTGGGGAGGAGCACCAGAGGGAGGCGATGGGCAGGCAAAGAGATAAAATGAGAGGGAGAAAAGGGGATGGGGAATGGTGAAGTGGGGGGCATTACCGAAAGTTCGAGAAATCGATGTTCATGCCATCAGGTTGGAGACTACTCAGACAGAATATAAGGTGTTGTTCCTCCAACCTAAGTGTGGCCTCATCGCAACAGTGGAGGAGGCCATGGATAGGCATAACAGAATGGAAATGGGAAGTGGAATTAAAATGGGTGACCACTGGGAGATCCCGCTTGTTCTGGCGGATGGACTTCCAGTATCTGCACATTTTCTCTTGTTTGTGTGTAGGCAAATAGCCTTATTTCAAGAACATATGCTGCTGGCTCACTGAAAGCCAATGAGTTATGCTTTGGAAGCTGAAATGAACTTAAAGAATTCTTAGACCATAAGACATAGGAGCCGAATTAGGCCATTTGGCTCGAGTCTGCTACGCTATTTGATCAAGGCTTATTTATTATCTCTCTCAACCCAAATTGCTTACCTTCTTTCCATAACATTTGATGCCCTGATGTGCCATTTGGCCAATGACCCCAGCTGTCTAAAAGGGTATGTATTTTTAGACATTCCCTTTCTCCATGGTCTACTCTCCTCTCCTATCAGATTCCTTCTTCTTCAGCCCTTGACCTTTTCCATCCACCTGGCTTCACCTATCACCTTCCAGCTATCCTCCTTCCCCTTCTCCCACCTTTTTATTCTGCTGTCTTCCCCCTTCCTTTCCAGTCCTGAAGCAGGGTTAAAACATCAACTCTTTATTCACTTCCATAGATACTGGCTGACCTGTTGAGTTCCTCCAGCATTTTGTTTATGTTACATAGCATATATCTGCTTGGGCCAATGGCCATAGGCTTGTGGTGTATTGATAAGGACAGAGCAGAAAACTGGTGATGTGGGTGTAAGAAGGTGGCGGTGCCTAGTTGCAGAACACCACAGGGTCAGGGTCAGGGTTTATTCACCATTTGGGAAGCTGGCAGGGAGGGGAGGTGAAGAATGAGTGTGTGTGAGTGATTTATATTATATGTACATAATATCAAGGAGTGACACATTGGCATAATGATATTACAGTGCCAGTGACCCAGGTTTAATTCTATCATTGAATATAAGGAGTTTGTACATTCTTCCCATGACCGTATGAGTTTCCTCCAAACGCTCTGGCTTCCTCCCATGTTCCAAAGACTTACGGGTTATAGGTCAATTGGTCACATGGATGTAATTGGATGGCGTAGGCTCACTGGGCCAGAAGGGCCTGATACCGTATTGAATCTCAAAATAAATGAGGGCCAATAGGCAGGAATGTTTAAGAATCTACATGAAGGAAATATAGCATGATTTCTGCTGTGCTCTGGGAGAAGTCACAAAACATAGTCCATGCACTTGAGAAGGTTGAATGGGAGAAGGCTAAAGCTGGGTGGAGTAAGAGCTGAAGCCCAGAGAAACCAAAAGGTGTCAAAGGATTAGGCAGAGGAAGTGGTGGTGGTCTTTTGCCATGTGAATTATGTGGAGGGAAATGCATGTCAGGCAGAGGAAGAGGAATAAACTATACAAGTATAGATTTTGGATCTCCTCCTCCCCCTCTCACTTTCAAATCTCTTACTAACTCTTCCTTCAGTTAGTCCTGACGAAGGGTCTCGGCCTGAAATGTCGACTGTACCTCTTCCTAGAGATGCTGCTTGGCCTGCTGCGTTCACCAGCAACTTTGATGTGTGATACAAGTATAGAGGACAGTTACACTGTTACAGAAGAGTGTCAAGTACAGAGAACAGTTACACTGTTTGCTAGTAGAATTGGATAGATATAACAAACAGTTACTGGGAGAGGCATTTTAGGTTGTTTTCTTTTTAAACTGTTTAACTCTTAAGGGTAAGTTGTTTTCTAAACAGTTTTAAAGTGAGTGGTTTTAAGATGTTTTGAGATGTTGCATGAGATGTGGCAACTTGCCAGTTCATTTTGAAGCAGAAGGAAAGTGCATTAATGAGTGAGTGAAAAGGCTGTTGGAAATTTGTGATATTTAATGACTAATCCTATGCACCAGGGAACAGAATTTGGCTAAGAGAAAGATTCTGTGATTTAAAGTAAAAGTAATTTGCAAGCCCATTTGTTTTAAAGTGATGGTAGCTCTTTAATAAACTGAATGAATATGAGAGTTGTGCAGACGCTATCTATGTCTTCTTTTCCTTTCTTTTCAATTTGTGTTAAGAGTTTTCACGATAGAAATTAATTTCTTATTATACACTGAGAAGCAACTTTATTATGTGCCTCCAGTATCTAATAAAGAGGCCACTGAGTGTATGTTCATGGTCACAACACGCTGGAGGAACTCAGCAGGTCGGGCAGCATCCGTGGAAACGATCAGTCAATGCCTCTGCCCCTTCCCTCTTGAGTCCTGACGAAGGGTTCCGGCCCGAAACGTTGACCGATTGTTTCCACGGATGCTGCCCGACCTGCTGAGTTCCTCCAGCGTGTTGTGAGCATTGCTTTGACCCCCAGCATCTGCAGATTATTTTGTGATTGTGTATGTTTATGGTCTTCTGCTACTGCAGCCCCTCCACGTCAGAGTTCAAAACGTTGTGCATTC